>NW_011948413.1:4256148-4386837 GCF_000503995.2 Ceratosolen solmsi marchali
TTCCTGCTGTACGATATCCACAATTGGAAAAAGAATTATTTTGTCAAATATTTTATTTGCGACATCTTTGTGACACTTTAAAATTTCCACAATGGCCTATTCCAGAGCCAGTAAGTAATACGTACTAGAATTTTATTATAATTATAGAATTGTATATAATAATTTAGATTTTATAATAAAAATTTAGGTGAAATTATTGAAAGACGTTTTGGATGCATGGAAAAAGGAAGTCGAAAAGAAGCCGCCTATTATGACTATAGATGAAGCATATAAAGTTCTGGGATTAAAAAGTGAACATCACGATGAAGCAGTAGTAAGAAAATCGTATTATAAATTGGCACAAATGTATCATCCTGATAAAAATCCACAAGGGAGAGTAAGTCCTGTCATTTATACATTACTAAAGAACCTTCTTATTTTCATTTAATTAAAATAATATTGTAATTTTTTTCAGGACAAGTTCGAAGCTGTTAATCAAGCTTATGAATTTCTTTGTAGCAGAAGCTGTTGGTCAGCTGATGGTCCAAATCCAGATAACATTGTTCTCATTCTTAAAACTCAAAGTATACTTTTTCACAGATATAAGGAAGAGCTTGAACCTTATAAATACGCAGGTTATCCGCAGTTAATAAAAACGGTTAAATTAGAAACGGACGACGAACGTTTATTTTCTAAAGCAGCGCCACTTCTTGCTGCAGCAAGTGAATTAGCATACCATACAGTTCATTGCTCAGCTCTTAATGCAGAAGAATTAAGAAGAGAAGGTGGATTGGATGTTCTATTAGACGCTTATAGTAGATGCGTATCTGTCTTAAACAAATCAAGTAAACCCAATGAAATAGCTGTTCAAGTTTGTATACATATAACTAAATGCTTCGCAGTAGCAGGTGCATTCCAAGGATGTAGAGACAAAATTGTCGAGCTTCCTCAATTAATTAAAGACTTGTGCAGAGTCTTACATTTTAAGGTAAGTCTTGCCGTAAATATAAGTGCATAGAGGTCAGTATTAAAATACATTTTAATTGGTTCTAGCACTTAACGAAATTATGCTCTGTGGCAACGGAATGTGTTTCATCGCTTGCTACAGACAGTATTCTTCAAATGCAGCTTTTGCAATCTGGAGCTTTATGGTATCTACTACTATTTATGTTTAATTATGATTACACATTAGAAGAAGGGGGAGTGGAGAGAAATCAAGATGAAAATAGACAAGAAGTTGCAAATAATTTAGCCAAACAAGCTGTAAAAGCTTGTACTAAATTAGGTGGTTATGTGACTGCTGAAGGTGTAACACCTTATAATCCATTAATAATAGCAGTTTTAGAAAGTTTGTTAACACCTTATTTAGCTAGACAGCTTGCTAATGATAAACCGGAGGAAATACTAAAAACTCTAAATTCTAATTGTTCGAATCCTTACTTAATATGGGACAACAGTACAAGAGCTGAATTAACGGAATATCTTGAAGGCAAGCTTCAGGACAAACTTAGTGGTAATGATAATTTTGAGCATAATTTTACCGATTTCAATTACACTGCGCACAAAGGAGAACTTGTCATTGGAGAAATATTCGTAAAAATTTTTAATGAACAACCAACTTTTGTGATTAAGGTAAGGAATAATTTATATAAATGTATATATAAATTTTTAATGTATATCTAAATATATATATATAAATTTGTAATCAATTCCAGAACCCTAAGGAATTTACGATTGATTTATTAGATTATTTAAAAAAATCTGCAGATTATATTAATTCACTAAATATTAATGTTACTTTAACAAAAAAAGATCATCAGAATTTACAGTGCATTGTCATGTCATTAGAGGCTTTAACAAATATTATTCAAAATAATCCTGGAGTAGAAATTCAATGTATCGGACATTTCGAATTACTATTTACGTTATCAAGTTGCAATAACTTCAATCCTATACAAAAAGCTGCTCTAAAAATTATAAATAATGTAACAAAGAATAAGAAATGTGTCAAGGACATAGCAGCCAGTGAGGTTATTCTACATTTAATATTATGCTTGAATAGCTTAAAAGATAGTCAATTATTGATTTTAGAAACGCTTTATGCTCTTATGGGTACAACAAAAATTGTTAAAGATGCATTGAATAAAGGTAAGCTGTTACATTTTAACCAATTTTACTATTTATCAATTAAATTTTATTTTATTTATAATAGGAGCGGTAATTTATATTTTGGATCTGTTTTGTAATTCAACCAATTTACAAATTCGTGAAACTGCAGCTGAATTATTGGCTAAAATGGCATCTGATAAATTAGCTGGACCAAAAGTCAAATTAGATTTATCGAAATTTTTACCTCGACTTTTCAGTGAAGCCATTCGTGATGCTCCAAAACAGTGTGTCCAAATGTTTGAAAGCAGACAAGAAAATCCTGAATTAATTTGGGATGATGAAACAAAATCAAAAATATCAAGAATAGTGACTGAATTAAAAGACGAGTAAGTCCCAAGGAGATTAAGAATCCATATTATACTCCTCGTGAATTCATATAAATACCTTTAATGTATTATAGATATTATCAACTGCAGTGTCGGAATCCTTATGCTGCATTAAGACTTCCAGATACTCAAAATAATATTGATATGGTAACAAATGAACCAGTAATAGGTGGAGTATATCTTAGACTATTTATAAGTAGTCCAGCATGGGCTCTTAGAAAACCAAAGGAATTTTTAAGTGAATTAATGGACACTATTTTAACTTTGATGTCTAAAGAAAAGACTGATGTAAGCATTGATGGTATAGTATACATTTACATTTTATAACAAACCAAAATTGATTATTTTTAACCAATTAGATGGATATGCTCGAATTGTGCACACAAGCCCTTGTATGTCTATTACAAGCTCAACCAGTGTTAGCAGATCAAATTCCCTCCTTGGGTCATATTCCAAGATTATGTCGACAAATGGCCATACAAAACAGTCAGCCAGCAGTTTATAAGTCCGCAATTCTAATACTTCATCAACTCGCAACTAGTGAAGTTAGTATATACGCAAAAAAAACATTATTTATAATTAATTATGTCGATCATTAATGATATTATTTTCTTCAAGATATGCATATCTTCTATCTGCCAAACAGAATGTATTAGTCCACTGAAACATGCAATGCAATCAAGAAAAGATATGATAGCAATAGCATGCGAAACACTGAACAGGCTTTTCTCAACAAATGAAGATAGACTCATTAAACAGGTAAGAATTGATGAATGTCATTAAGTATTATATTTTATCATAAAAAGTGTTAAACTAAATTGATGAACAGGCCTTAGAAGCTGAAATGGTACCATACCTATTGAAGATTCTCGAAGGTCGTTTGGATATCCTTGAAAATCCAGCCACTACAAAAGCACAGATTGTTAAAGCTTTAAAAGCCATGACAAGAAGTTTCTCATTAGGCGAGAAAGTTAATAATATACTTGATAGATCTAGTATATGGGCAGAGTACAAAGATCAGAGACATGATTTGTTTATTTCAAGTACATCAATGAGTGGCTATCTTACAGGTATATACTATCGCAAGTCTTCGAATAAAAATCGCAATTCTTATATTTAATTATTCTATTAAATATTTTAGCTGGAACACCTGTATCGGCTGGTTACTTAACAGCTGGACCAAGTGGTTCAATTCCAACTGGACCACCACCCGTTGATAAAGAAGATAACATTGTAAATAGAAAGGATAGTATCTAATACGGACAGAAATGAAAAGATATGTTTGAAAAATGTAAAAGCTCTCATTATCGAGATTTACAGTTTTATGTCCTGGTGCATCGAAACTACTTTATCTGTGATTTATGTAACTTTTAGAAAATGAGCTAAGGTTGTTCGTCTAAAATTTATTTCCAATTTCGACAATTTTATAAAATCATAGCACGTTCTTAATCTCTTAGTAATCTATTAAATAGTAGAGTTTCTTTCAATAATAGATGTAGCTTTTTACATATTTTACTAATATATTTTTAATTCAAATTAAAAAGAAATGAGATTAATTTCAAAAATCTTCACTTGACAAACTCTATAAAAAAAAAAATAAGAGGATACAAGTAAGAATTGACTTTAATGCCATTTTAAAGGCATTTATAAATTTTGCAATATATGCAATAAAATCAAAAATCAATACATCGATATATAATGACTTGAGTAGTCAGTAGGATTCATCTCATTCTGTGATAACAGGATTGCACATTAAAGTGAATTGTACGAGTGCATATATGCATTCTATAATATACCTGTAAAGAGTAATGCATTTCAACACAAAATTTTCATTAAATAATATTTAATGTTTATTTATTTCAATAAACAGATATGATTTTGCAAATGAATATAATAGCTACATTGTTATAATTTGTTACTATTATAGGATCAAATTTTTAAATATATCAATACGCGAGTGTTATATTGCATGTATAGTTTTACATGAAATATGAATCTGCCGAGCTCTTATTACTACAAACATTTTTATATAAATTTTATATAATGTTTTAAATTATATTAATTTTTATACACTTTGAATAAATTATAATTGATGACAAAGTTAATTTAATTCTAATGATCGTTAATAAAAAAGTTATTTAAGCATCAATTAAAAAGAATATATATTTGATAAAATTAAAAGAACATAGTAAATAAAATCATTATCAAGATTAACATTAGAAATCTTCAAATACATTAAATGAAATATTAACTACTATTAAATCTAATAAAATTATTATGTTAATCCATTTAACATTGCATTTTTTAAATAGTTCATATAAACTTTTTCATGATTAACTAATTTGAATATAAACATGCAATCTATGTGAAAATTGAGTTTATTTTATTTAGATACAATTAAAAAACTCGGTAAAACAATATAATAAATTTTGAAATCTATTTTATTGCAATATTTGTAATACTGCATTGATAAAATAAAAAAATTGCTTCTACTATCCATGTAAAAGGTTACAATAAATGGTTCATTTTAAATAGATTTTACATTTATAAACAATTGTATGCAGGAAAGTAATGCGGGAATGACTTTTTTATTTAATTACTACATATTCGTGTAAGTGGCAGAGTATTTATAACAAATGCTTGCAAAGATCATACAAAGTTGTAAATATTATATATAAAACATAGTTTTTGTCTACTAAAATGAGGTTAAATATTTCAGAATAAATATTGATTGTGGCAAATGAAACATTTTATATCAAATATCAGTTTAATTGT
Organism: Ceratosolen solmsi marchali; assembly: GCF_000503995.2. Classification (NCBI taxonomy): domain Eukaryota; kingdom Metazoa; phylum Arthropoda; class Insecta; order Hymenoptera; family Agaonidae; genus Ceratosolen; species Ceratosolen solmsi. The sequence continues at coordinate 4,261,398 of NW_011948413.1, forward strand.
CTTTTACTGTGCTCTAACTTATTATTAGCTTTCCACTTATTTTCAAGTAAATAAACAATTTATTAAAAATATAATATATTATTTTTATCCAAAGTAAACTACGAATTTCAATTTGGAAAATGTTTAGAATTGCTTAAATAATGCAATTTTCAATGACAATAATCGGTCTAGTGCACAGTGATCACTTTTTCTTATAATTAAACTTTATATAAGCAATTATGTACATATGTACAAATTTTATTAAATCTGTACATTTTTCATATACTTGATAAGCAATTTCAAATAAATTACATAAAAAAAATTATTTTCTTTATTTAATTAATACTACATCGAAACTATATAAAAAAACTATTTCGTACATTGATACAATTTAGGTGTAGTATTATAACTTATTATAACTATATTTTATGATGAATAATTATTTGACAATAGTTTCAATTTGAAAATTTTAATTATTAACTTTTAAATCTGTGAACAAGTTCATTCATTATTTAGAACAAATTTTAGAGTAAAATATCTATACTTTATAAGACAGACATTGACATCCAAGCATTTTTTTATTTATCAAGTACATCTTTTGGTTTGTATAATAATGAGTTAATAAATTTATATATATTTCTATTTGATTCTGTTACATTCTATTTAATATTATTGCATAACATACAACTTTTCAGTTGCATATATTTATAGAGCAAAATATTTTTATGAATTATTTCACATTTAAAATTGTATTAAAAATACAAAATTTGTCAGATACTTTAAATTAACAAAAGTTGAAAGATATTTAAGATAACTGTAAAGTCTCAAACAAATTATATTACAATCATTAATTTTTAATTATTTTTTAATAAATCAAAGAAAGAAAGTATAAAAGTAAAACGCGTGGAAACTTTTTAAATTTATTCGTCTCTACAAAAAATAAAGATCCACGTATATTCATACTCTCTAGTTGATCCATATTCTTCTAGTTCGGCTAAGAAATAATTTTATGTATATAATTAAATTCAGAACTTTTATATAAGAGCTGTTTATTTCAGGACTTACATCATTTATATTTATTTAATTACATTCAAAGTTTATTCGTGAAATTCATATTTGACAGAAAAAGATTCACTTTTCTCATTTGGAACAATTAGCATTAATATAATGATAAATAAAAACTAAAAAGAATAAAGTGACGCCCAAAACATTAGAGAAAACTGCCAATTGCACGTCAGTAATCATCTGTAATAAAAATATTCTTTATTATTAAATGTTTATTCTAATTTGACATATATTTTTACCTTTAACAGATAATTATAAGATACAAAATGAAATTTGTACACGTATCAATGTATTAACAAAAAATTCTAACCAATAAATTACACTAATTTATTGATAGACCAAAAATTAAGAGAGTTAAGACATTGACTAAAACATTCTTATTTGGCAATGAACACCTTAAGACAAAATGGCGACCATAGTATTTTTTTACTCTATCAAATTACAATATTAGTAAATTAAAACTATGTGAAACTCATATTAAATAACAATCTTATTTTATACTAAAAGTAAATTTAAAGCATTATATTAAGAAAAAATACATATATTAATCATAAATATAATAAAAATAAAAAAAATGTTCAAATTTTATTTTAATTAATTTATCTTCTTTTTTAATTTCGTAATACATTGCTAAACTATTATTTCTTAATAATAATAATAATAATAGGCCAATACTTTAGTATAAACTGGGCTATTTAAACGTAATTTACAATTTTCGAACTATTACGATCATGTCCGTTAATTTCAAATAATGTAATACTTTATTTACTTTATTTCTTAATAAATTAAAAAGCATTTAACAAATATAAAGAAAATTGTAATTAAAATACAAATTATTTCCTTCAAATTGTAAAAATTGTTTAATTATCATAATAATCATATAATTATAATAATTTATAAAATTTCACGATATTATAAACCACACATTCTGTTATTTATAAATTTTTCTACAGTACTTTTAATTCAACATATCTAGGAGTGAGTACATATTTTTGTTAACAAAATCAAAAATGGTAGATTTAAATATCATATACACCATATAACCTGCTCTATCATACTCTAGCTATAGAAAATTATTTAACTTCTCGAGTATCTCCAGTTAAGAATAATTCTTTAATTATTTTTAAATATTAAAAGAATATACTTTAAAATTGTGAACAGAGTGTTCATAAAAATGAAGTTATTTTAAAAATAAATGTTGAAAAGTTATCTTTTTCTTTATAACCTACAAAGGATATTACAGTTAATAAGGAAATACTATAAATCCATCTAGTCATGACATTTCATGAGATAAAACAATGTAAAATAATTGTAATTACAAATACATGCTGTAGGTGAAAAACGTTAAAAAAAATAATACGTATTTCTAAATGACGTGAATTTAAAAGAAAAATTTATATAGGAAAAATATTTCATTGTGAAGTCGTTGCATTAAAAATTATTTCAATTGCTACTGTCCATTGCAACTTTTAGGTTAACTTCAATTAACATTTCTCATGTTTAACAAAATAAATATATCTCTAATATATTAGAATTTTTCAATATAACTAAAGAATCTACGTACTGAAATTGCATGTAATATATAGAATGATTACATTAAGAGGAAAACTCAAAAAAGATCCGGATGTATCAAATAGCAAGTCTCAGAATATTCCTAGCAAAAGAGTATCAATTAGAGATAAGTTACTTATAAAAGAGGTAATTATTAAAGATCGATATTAATTTTTTTTGTATTTTATTATTATTTCTGCTTATTTATATTTTAGGCGCAAGAAATGGAACAAACTCTTCCTATGACATGTCAAGTTACATTTAACGATCCACATTGTTTGTATGAATTTACATTACTGATTATACCAGATGAAGGATATTGGTGTGGAGGTCATTTTTATTTTCAAATTAATGTACCAGAAGAATATAATATGATTGTAAGTTATTGCAATTAATAATCTGTTTATCAACTATATTATGATTAATTTTTGTTACTTTAGCCGCCAAGAGTTAAATGTTTAACAAAATTGTGGCATCCTAATATAAGTGAGGAGGGTGATGTATGTTTATCAATTTTAAGGCAAAACAGTGTTGATGGAATGGGGTGGGCACCTACAAGGAAACTAAAAGATGTTGTTTGGGGTTTAAGTTCTCTGTTTACAGTAAGTATTTTATAATGTAAATATCTTGATTTTTAATCTCAAATTATAAACATATAATTAAATGTAATCTACAGTATTAAAAAGACAAAAAAATCAGTGAATAGTGTTATTTCTAAATATCTTATCAATACATTTCTAATAAATCAATTTTCTTTACAAAATCTAAAAATTCAAAAACGTATTACATTTTTGAGAATGACAAATACTTCTAACTTAAATATTTTTGCAAAATATAAAATTTCTACATATTGCATAGAATAACTAAGATAATACAAATATTTTATTGTAACATTATAAGTTTAAAATCACAATAGAAAATACTCTCAATTTTTAACAATTTATTTTAAACTACAAACTAAATTAAATTCTTATTTTCTCACTTTTTTCATTAGTATATGTTTTATATAAATTTATATTTTGCTCTTATAATATTTAAAATAAAATAATGCAAATTTTTTATAATTTATTTTAGGATTTATTAAATTTTGATGACCCTTTAAACAGAGAAGCGGCAGATTTATTTTCAAAGGATAAAGAGTTGTTTGGTATCAAAGTGAAAGAATATTTGATACAGTTTGCCAAAAGATGATTAAAACTAGAAAATCTGCAATGCCAAATATTGAATTCCTAGATTCTAGTGTTTTGTTTAAAACCATGGTGATGAATACAAACATTGAAATAATTGTACAAATTAATTGACAAATAATTCTTTATTTTTATGATACTAATTGTGATTTAAAAGCATTTGTCATGTGGTTTTTTACTTAAATCAACAAATTATTTAGTAACATTGTATTCCCTGCTTATTCTCAACAATACTTTCCTTTTAATAACTTGTAGAAATACAAATTGTACAAGCGCAACTTTTTTTACATGATTGCCAAGTATTGTGATACAGGGAGAAATTGATTTGTAAATAAAGGAAATTATTTAATATTAAAATAAAAAGAATCAAGTAGTTTTTAAATGGTTTAATGAAGAGTAGAAATCTTAATATCAGGCTTAACATTCTGTTTTATTAACGTATTTACTCTTGCTCGTATGAAAGGTCAAAATTACATAATTTAAAAAGAATAACGGGAGGATGTACAAAGGTTGACTACTTGAAACTATTAAATCTCAATTAGACATTTAACAGTTGTGATGACAAAATATAACAAATATATAGATTATAACAAGACAAAACAAGAAATACCTCCAATTGGACTTTTCCATTTAATATAACTAATTTTTATCTTCCCTTTTCTCTCGCATCGCGCGTTTATTCTCTCTCATTTTCTTTCTCACACGCACGCACGCACACACACACTTCCATTTTTCTCCATCTTTCTCACGCAGCTGACTAGATTCATTCGACTGAGAGTGTTGATTTAGTAGCCAAGCTTCCGAACGAAACACGTTCAGAATGTCGTGAGCAGCTCGTCCTGTATACTATTCGATCTAGCGAGTTGTCTGGATGAGCCTAATGCCTCGGCCAAAGCTTCACCTTGTGACGCCTGCCTGCGCTTCGCTTCGTGATATTCCTCGTTGTATTCCTTTAGCCTGTTACCCAAAAATACCGATCGTTCACGCTTCTTGATCATATACTCAGAAGGCATTAACCATCTGTGTTCATGGCATTCGTCGGCTGTTGGTCTTTTACTAAAACATTCAATAATAATTCAATAAATCTTTGTTTCATCTGTATTGTCATTAATAATAAAATTTGTTAATATCATCTAGATGTCTAAAGTTTTTCTAATCGTGCTCTGCAAAACTCTTTTAAAACCATAAAAAATAATTAAATATCTATTGATTTAAATATTACTTAATAATTAAAGTATTCAATTCTTTGTTTCAGTTGTAATGGATTTTAAAAATGATTAAATTGAAATAATTGCTATTCATTTCTTCTATAATAATTTCTATAATAATTTCTATTCTCTCTATACTTTTCAAAATATCAAATTGTTTTTGTATATTCAATATATCAAAGTAGATTAATTGATTATTATCATCAATCATAATTGTAGAATAAAAAAGACTTGTATGACATACATTTGAAACTGTAAATAAACAATATATTATAAATAATAAATCAAAAGTTATTAGAACTCATTATTTAGATAATAGTAATGTCAATTGGAGTGGTAGTGAAACAATACTACTTCAAAATGCAAATGTCTGCAGTCATATAAGTAAGAAGTATGCAGGAGTCGAGTATTTCTTATATGTTGCGAATCGAAATTTATTCAATCCCTCTTAAAATATTTGTTTCAAAATAAATATATTTTCTGTATATCCTGCATAAAATAATTTAAAATAATATTAACAAAAAATTGTTTTTCATTGTAAATAATTTAATTAAATATAATATTAAATATACATTTTCTTGCTTATATTGTGATACTCTTTTGTATACGTGAGTGCAAAATAAATACATTATTTAGAAAATTAAGTTTGAAAAAGTATTTTCAAAAAAAGGATAAATTTTTAAGTAACATTAAATTAATGTGCATCGTACACACAAATTGTTATATTGTTTATGAAAGAACATGTAGAATCATATTCATCAATCATATAAATATATATATATATATATATATAAAACTTTATAAAGTATAAAATAACTAAACTTAAAACACCATAGTTTCTTTGAAGTAAAAAATAATTTATCAAAGATACGAAATTTGGTAATAATATTTTTTTTTTAATATTTATTTAACTAAAGTATGAATCAAGTTGGAAAAATATTAATAAAAATTGTATGCATAACGATCTTACACTCTATTCTCAGTAAATAATAAGATTATAAACACTAATACATTTAGTGAAAAATACCGTATCGCGCAATTGCAGATAGTTATTTGATTTCTAAATGTAATTAAATAATGACAGGGGCGAGTAGATTTATTACGCGTAATCTAGTATAAGTATCACAAATTAAAGAGCCGATAATAATTTTAGTAATATGAATTAAAGTATAATTCATAAAAGACAAGGCTGCTTTCAATATTAATTTAGAACTTTAATCTTTATTATTTAATATTTATTTTCAATAAAATAACTGAATTATACTTATAAATATTTTATTTATTTATATTTCTCATATTGGTCAATTTTTTTTTTGTGCTTACATACATTGTTATTTATCAATATCAATTCAATATAATATTAATCATCATAATGTAATGCAATTTAAATGATGAATATTAATAATTACATAAGATCTACGTACTATACAGATATTATGCGTTATTAAATTTCTTTTTCTTTAACAACATGATTCTAATTATTACATTATTATGACGCGCGTCGAATTTCCTAAAAATTTACGTATCTTTAGAAATTAAAAAGTATACTAAAATATACTTGAAATTTGGACTTATTTCAATAAACTTTAGAATATCAAAATTTTTAATTTTGATTTCTACAGCTTTATAATAGATTTATGTTAATTCTATTTTATTGTAAAACAATAAGAATCTTATAATAAATGTCTTTAAAACATATATAAAAGAACTTTTGGTCAAATATATATATATATATATATATATATATCATTGATAACTATTAAGACAGTACATCACGTTATTAAGACCATAATTAAAATATTATATCGAATCTAAGAAAAATGAAAACATTTTATTATTCATCATTGTAATCATCATGGTGTTTGTAATTAAATAATCAAATAGTTAAATGCCTTAATTACAATGAACGAAACTCTCGTTCAGCTGTTAAAACGAGTATTTGGAGCCTACCTTGGAGAACGTTTGAAGACCATCATCAAGAAACGCGTAGCCTCCTGGGTCAACTCTTTGTATAAATATTCAAAGCGGTACCGCACGAAGGTGATGTTTTGTCTCGTTTCATTGGCATCCTCGCCACGAAAAGGTGAGACACCCGAGAGCAATACGTAAGCGAGTACTCCAACCTGCCAGATGTCCGACTGAGGAAAAGCGAGTTCGCCGTTAATTACTTCCGGCGATGAGTACTCCGGATGTCCGAGCATGGGCACGACGCAGCCCTTTTTGGAGATCCTGTGAGCCGCACCCATGTCAACCAGCTTGATCTGCACTTCACGCACCGAGGCCATTACCACGTTGTCCGGTTGGATATCGAGGTGGCAGAAGCCTCGCCAGTGCAAGTACTGCAACGCGTCTAGGAGCTGTGACACGACACTGGCCACGCAGTCTTCCGTATATTCATGTCGGCTTGCTAAGTAGGTCAGCACGTCAGCACCCTGCAGCTTCTCCATGATGATACAGGCAACCGGTGAACCAGCCGGCCGATAAGCCGCCTCCAGCTGGGCGATTCGCTCATGGCGTAGCGAACGCAACGCCTCGAACTCTTCGTTGACGCGCTGCTCTATCTCCGGGCGCAGTTCGAACATCTTAGCAACGACCACGCGTTCTGTCTCGCGCTCCACGCCCTTTGCTACCAAGGAGAATTGTCCCCGGTAGAGTTCCGACACGAAACTATAACGCTCGGCGATACGGGACTCGCGGTCCCAGTCGGGTGGCGAGGCCTCTGCGGCGTAATCCGGTCGCGATCTCGATTCTTCCACGAGTATCTCTCGGCCCGACTCGGTCAAGCGCTGCGCAAGATTCATTGCGCGTGTCAACGTCAGCGCGGGCACCTCCTCTTGGATCGAGCGTGTGCGCATAAGCCGTGTTGGTACGCCAAACTCGCTCCATCCAAGTCGATTGCGCGCCGATAATCGGAAATTATAACTGACTCCGGGCTCGAGATCGTGCACAAGGAAGAACTCGTGATCGATGTTACGGGCGACGACGATCCACTCGACCGCATCGGCACGCCGACACTCGAGCGCGTAACAGAGGATGGGCGCGTTACCATTGTACCTAGGCTGTCGCCAGCGCAACAGGATTTCAGTGCACGAGGCATCGCTGAGCTCGGGAGAGTCAGGTGCACAAGGCAATGTGGCACGGATGAGACGCATGCGAGTCGTCGTTTGGCCGATTTTGTTGCGCGCAACAATCTTGTAGATGCCGAAGTCGTGCTCGCGCGCGGGCTCGAGAGTCAGGACGGAACGTCCATCATCATCCTCAGTAAGATGAACGCGGCTGCTCTGCTGGACGAGGCAATCGTTTTTGAACCACTGGATGATGGGTCTGGGGCTGCCAATCGCCAGGCAGCTCAGCTGTATGGTCTCGCCCTCCTTCATCGGCTGAGTGCGCGGCTTCTCGCGAAAGAACGGTGGCTGTCCGGGCTGCTTGCTCTCGAGGAGGGCCTCGACCTCGGTGTAGCTGTCGAGGCGCGTGCCGAGTTCGTGACGCAATCGGCGCGGTGCAGCTGGTTCTCCAGTCCCATAACCAATAATACGATTTTTGCGCTCATCGTCAATTTCTTCATCCATGACATCGGTAAAGCGACGCCGTTCCCGGATCGCTGGAGTCTGCAATGATGTTTCGGCTATTAAATTGCCCGCTCGACGAATACATTGAGATAAAATTATTACTCACTGCCCAGTCATAGTTCTCATCCGTGAATATACGTGGATAGCCAAACCCACGATTGTGGGCTACTTTCATATATTTACGAAGTCGTATCGGGAAATCAGTATCCCGTACTTGTAACAGATAAGTGTCAGGTCCATTCTGATAACTGTAAATTTCAATGATAAAGTCAATACCAAGCGTTAAACAAAATAATAATGAATGACATAAAATCATAGCAATTGCAATATATCTATATTTAGTGTAGGCATATATTAATTTATAATTCCTATTATAATTATTATATTACGTAAACATTTTATATTGATACATACTGGCTTTCGTTCTTAAATATGCCAATTTCTGTGTCGATAGGCTCCCTAGATGGGATGCGATTTTCCCAGGCCTTGGGTGGTGGTCTCTTCATCGATGTTAAGTGCCTCTCGGGACTTTTTTCGGGCGTGTATCTATGCCCTGGTGGGTAAACCATTTTTGAGGGATGTTCAAAGGCACTGGTTATGCGACGTCTACGATACCATTGTCGACATGATGCGTTCTTGTACCAATCTCGATAAAGAATATAATAATCTTTAAGATATTCCGAAGGGATCTTGTAATACTCCATAGATTCTCTCTCGGAAAAGTTGAGCCAGGGATGACGAAGAGCCGTTTCAGTATCCATTCGTCTTTCAGTTTGATATTCGAGTAATTTGGTAATGAAATCTTTAGCTTCGATTGATATATATGTCCAGCGTTCATCATCAAAGTTCCATTTGCCTTCCCTGATTCTCGTTAATGTTTCACGATCGTTGGTACCGCGGAACGGTGAAATACCAGTGAGCAGAATATAAGTTATGATACCTGTACTCCACATATCCATTCCGTACTCAACGCCTTCACCATTTGGTACTTCGGGTGGAACATATTCGGGCATACCGTACAATAAGGTCATTAATTTATTTCGAACGATTCGTCGTGATAAGCCAAAATCACAAATTTTTAGATCATCGCCACCTGAATGAGAAATTAATAGGTCTCCCAGCTTAAAATAAAATCAAACAAATAATTAAATATCGATAAAAAGTAGATGATATATTGTTTAATACATATCATAATACTTGATTATATAATTAAGTAAAATTAAAAAATACATCAAATTAAGTTTTTCGTTGGTGCACATGTATATATCAACTTTGTATCACTTCGACAATTCGAATCATATTACAAAAAAAAAAAAAAAAAAAAAAAAAATTAACTAATAAATTATATTTTTAATAAAATGTTAAATTATATGATAATAAAAATAATAAATATACATCTGTTTACACTATTTTAATTAAATTATAAATAAATATATTAGTAAAAATCGTATACTGTATAAATTATATATAAAGTATTACTTTGAATATAATATATTTGAAATTGACACTCGGGCTAAATGATATAATATATGAAGGTTTTAGATAAAACATTAATCATTAAGCGATAGTTAGCGTCCATATTAATATCTCAATATATTTTAAGATCTACTAGTTTAAATAACAATTGTTTATAAATAATATTTGGTGATAATATTAGTCAATATTATTCATAATATTTTCATATACTTCATATATTTTCTACCAATTACTAATAAATACCTATAAAATTTATTTATTAAAAAAAATGTCAAATACTATTTTACTTGCTCTTTTATGTATTAATGATAATAAAATATATTGTATAAAACAAAATACCGTAAGACCAAGATGTGCCCATCCAGATTTATGCATATAATCGAGACCCAAAATTATTTGTCTGATGTATCCCGCAATTTCCCTTTCAGTATAATAAGGATTCCTTGTGATAGTGTCGACAAGCTCACCTCCTCCACCTCTGCATATTTCATTTATCGAAATTTCAAGTTAAAGAAATATTGTCAATATATTTATATATATACATATATGTTTTATATGTTATATACATGTAATATCTATTAACTATTTAATTTAAATCTTTAATATCCACGTAACTTAATCATTTTGTAAAAATTCATTCGATTAATAAAGCTTTTAACTAAATTGCATTAGTTGCAATATGCATTAGTTGTTGTACGATTCTAATGACGTTTATAATAAATACATAGTGGAAAAAAGGATACAGTTCCATGATAAGAGTGAAGGATGAGTTATAATCGTAAACATCGTGCAAACGTAATAGGTGACGATGATTGAGACTATTCATTACATCCATTTCATTCAACATTAATGGCCGAACATCGGAACTTCCTCGCATATATTTAGCTGCAAAATTCCTGCCTGAATTTCTTTCGACCGCATGGTACGTGATGCCTTGAGTACCGCGACCAAGCTCGTCACCAAAGTCATAATCGTCATTAAAGTGCTTCTGTCGAGGTTTCACATCCGCCGTTATCGCATAGTTTTTATAACGCCAATCGGTCTCGCACTCTTCCACATGAAGCATTGCTGAACTGGAAGCGCAGCCAGCGACGTTGCAAGCCGACAGCGAGTATAAGCCCTCATCTTTCAGAATCACATCCTCAATTATGAGAATCGATAAGTCAGGCTCGACAAATTGGATCTATTGAATTCAATATTATCTTTACATTTCATAAATTACTTCTAAAATTAAGCAAAATTTATATATATATATATATATATGTACATATATAGTTAATTTTATAATATAAAATAAACAGAAATCTTAATTATTAATGAAACATTATCTCATTCTCTTCAGAAATTAAAATTTAGAATGTAATAAGTGAATGTAAATTAAATTTAATATAAATAGTATGTTGCTGCTATGTGACCTTGATTCTAGTAGAAGAAGCAAGTGGTTTCCAATCTTTATACCACTTAAGCTCGGGATATGGTACACCTGTAACTCTAGCTTCAATCTTGATGGTTTTGCGAACCATAGAGAAGGTTTCATCTGGTCTCGTTATGAAAGTCGGATACTCGGCGATATCAAGACGCACTCGCTGTCTAGCCTCACCGTGCTCGTTGGTTGCAACAGCTTCGTACTCGCCAACATCTCGCTCAAGCATCCTGTTAATGAAGAGCGTTGCTTGACCATTTCTTGTATAGGTATAATCGTATCGACCACCAGGTTCAATAAGTTCTCCATTAAAATAATAGGTCATTCTTGGCTTAGGATAGCCATAAACGAACCAAAAAAGCTTGGAGTTTTGATTTTTAACACCGTATTGAGTATCGAACTCCTGGCGTAAGAAGCGCGGCGCTTGTGCGTAATTATCGTGAGGTGGTCTCTCAATGTCAAAATCTTTAGGAAAGTAGGGACTAGTTTCGGGTCGAAAGTCGATTCCCGGTGGTAAGTAAGGATAGAACTTTGGTGGGTCAGGCTCAAGCTTAGCTCGATAAGTCTGATTGTATGGCGAAGGATCGCTGATGCCATATTTATTTTCGACTCGAACACGGAATCTGTAGTCACGGAAGGGTACGAGATTGCGAATATCACAAACGCAGCCACGAATGCCACTGCGCACACTGAACCAATCGCCGTCCGGGAGCTCGCACATTTCAACTTGATAAGTTACGGGCAATCTCGGAGATGAAGGTATTGATGGTTTCCACGACAGCGTAAGATGACGATCCATCATGCGACTAATTATTGGACGATCGGACAAAGGAAGTGGGAGTCCAGATTTACGATATCTGTCATAATCAGCATACTGATCGACTAATCTCTTGTTTCTCGGCTCGATAGCTAGAATAGATAGCACAATCACCAAATTATTAGGATAGATTACTAAATTAATAATAATTTAAAATTTACTCCATAATTTAATATAAAATTATACTTTAAATGGCTATATGCTTTTGATCGATTTTATTTCATAAATAATTTTCATAGTTAAATTTTAATCATTTTATAAGAAATAAAAAAATGATGTAAATTTTTCACTAATTACAATCACTAAAAATTTATAAATAATTTTAAACATTTTATAAATATGTAGAATATATATATATATATATATATATATATATTTACTGTAAAGTTATGTCTTTGAAAATATTTTATTTTACAATTTCGTTTTAAAAACCCATTGGTAAATACAGAAATGTTAAAGTAAAAATTTTATTTTTAATATATTTTCCATTTTTAACTTAATTAGAATTTTTTATGTCTTTTTATTATATTATATAGAACTAACATATAATTTGTACTTACATTCGAAAATCATCTCGCCAGCAGATTTTGCCTCACCATGAGGATTGAAAATTCGTAGAGTGTATTTTCCGGCATCGTCTTCGTCAACATGATAAATCGAAAGTCTTAGAAGTCCAGCACCTTCATTTTCCATTAATATTCGATCCGTCGGCCAAAGTTTAGTGTCATCCCGATACCACTCAAATTCGGGTTCAGGGTATCCAGTTACACAAGCCGTAAATTTGGCTGTCATACCTTTATAAACTTCACAATCTCCTACTCTCTTCAAAAATGATGGTGGCTCAATTCTCTTCGTCTTATCCCTAAAAATTATAAACATATAAGATGGCCATAAAAATGAGCTTATATTATAAATTACAAATTAAGATAATAACTAACAATTCTTTAACGACATCGAGAGAGGCTTCACAATCCGTTGTGCCCTCGCTATTCGTAGCTTGGCATTTATAACGACCAACATCAGCTGTATTGCAATTTTTTATATAAAGGCAACAAGCTTCGCCGTCACGTTTTATTTTATACTTATCGTTGTCTGGTTTTATCAGCTTATCATTGAAAAACCAACTAATCTCTGGCTGAGGAATACCACTGATACGTGCCGCAAATTTAGCATCACAATCTACCATCTGTTGCAAGTCTGAGAATTTTTGTGTAAATATCGGCGCTTGATTAACTTTGCGAACCGTAGCATTGGCACTACTCTTATCGGAACCTTGGGGACTACGTAACTCACACGAATAGACGCCTGAATCTTTAGCACTACTGGGCTTGATTTCAAGGCCAACCTTCTTACCATCACAACTAATCAATATACATTCTGAGGGTTCCAGAGGCTTATTATCTTTACTCCAAATCACTTCAGGAATAGGATTCCCAGTAAAGAGAGCTTGCAAAATGAGTGGTTCTCCCTCTTTAACGCTTACGTCGTGGAGCAGTGACAAGAACTGAGGCTTCTCTTCTGGTGCAGATTCACACGATTTGGGGACAACTTCAAGCCGAGATTTGCAAGATTCTTCACCCTGTGAGTTAATAGCATGAACAGCATACTCCCCCGCATTATTAGGACCAGCCTTATCGATTAATAGAGCCTGACTACCATCAGGTTGTTCGATAATTTTTATATGTTCGCCATCCGGAACAATCTAACAATATTATACTAATGAGTACTAATATCTGTTTATATAAGAGACTATGAAAAATACCTCATTGCCGTTGTGAGTCCATTTAAGAAGAGGTGCTGGTTTGCCGACTAATTTAACCTCGAGCTTGGCTGGGAATCCTTCGACGACAGTTGTTGGGTGAAGAGTTGCTATAAAAGCTGGACGCTTCTCACTTTCATCAACCTTCACTTTCGAAATACCTGTTATTTCTCCTAATTCATTCGATACAAGGAGTGAGTAAACACCAGCATCTTCCGGGCGCAATTTATCGATTGTTAACCCAATTATACCATTAGGCTCATTTGTAAAGTAGATATTCTTTGACGGCCGTAATGGAATATCGTCTTTAAACCACTGAACTTGTGGATTCGGAAATGCCACTATCTGTGCCTCGAGCTTCAAGGGTTCACCGACTAATGTATTCGCATCCTCTAATCCTTTCTCGAAGTATGGCTTTATCGACTCAGCTACATAAAAAAAAAAAAAATCATAATTATATTTATAATTAAATTATAAGCTATTAATAATTCAAAATATCTTTTCTGTAATTGAAAATATAAATTTAACTGTATCCAAAACATGTCAAAATTATATCTAAGCAAATATCCTTCTTATTTTACTAAAATACTTGTCAAAAAAACTTAAACTTACTACTGAATAAAGACTTAATAGATTTTATGGATTTTTCGAATAATTAAAGTTTCAATTTGCAATATGATCAAAAATATTTTTTTCAATTACAAAATTGAAATTCGTTAAGAATAAAATTACGTCTAACGGCGACTGCACATTGAGATGGATTATCGCCACCAGTATTGGACGCAACAACTTTGTAAGCACCCGAGTCAGTAGGTTTAACTTGATCTATTGATAATCGCATTGTACCATCGGGTAAAACATCGATCTTGACATGATCGTTAGGCACTATAATTTCTCCGTCTTTGTACCAAGTAACTGAAGGTATGGGACTACCATCACACTGCGCAAATAATTCAAGTGGTTCCCCTTGATCAAGATCGAGCGAAGGTGGCAAGCTACGGAAAAACTTTGGTGGAAAACGAGTGAGCGTAAGCTCACTTAGACATTTAGCTACTCCAGCCATATTGGTCGCTTGACATATGTAGTTACCAGCATCTTTTTCACCAAAATGCTCGATAATCCATTTGCTTACAACTTCAGGCCCCTCTATAGTAGTGCTGATGGTGTTTCGCATATCCTCGTAAATCTCTACTCCATCTTTCAGCCAAGCGATTATAGGTCGTGGATAACCAGTTACACGAACCTCCGCTTCGTAGTTATTTTGATCTCGAACAGACGCATAATTATTTAATTCCTTCGTAAACATCGGCTTCTCAGCTAAAATTAAAATTTGATGTTATTTAATCTATTGTAATTTTATATATACATTATTGCTTTTATTGAAAAAAAAATTTACTGTAAGGTTTGAGTTGCATTTCTTCGGATGATTCGCCCATTTCATTCGTTGCAACAATCTTATATCGACCACCATCACAGATTTCTAAATTTTTAATTTTGAGCCTGTATTTTCTATTTTTATGATCTTCCTCTGTAGTAAAACGACTATCTAAAGTAACATCGCGACCGTCGCATTGCCAAACAACTTTAGGCTTTGGATTTGCCTTGATGGTTGCTTCCCAAATCACTGATTCGCCTACAGGAGCTGTTAAGTCCTTAAAATCTTCAATTATGGGTACAATACGTAAATTTAACTCGGCCTAGAACAAAAAATAAATAATGCAACTCAACTTGCTTTAAAGGGTTTCAATATCAATGTTATTAATCTGTCTATCTTCTTACGTTAGTCGCAGCTTCGCCATATTTATTTTTTACTTCCAACGTGTAATTTCCAACATCATCAGGATTACTCTTACAAACTTCTAAAGTATACGTACATTGCTTTAGTCCATCATCTATTGGTTTGCTTTCAATTTTTGCATTGTGTTTATTTTCATCGCTATCAAGCGGTTCATTGTTCAACATCCTTGAGAAATTTTTTCAAAGAAAACAGAAATACGTGAGCAATCGTATAATCCAAATTAATGTAATTATAATGTAAACATTAATAAGTATAAAAATATACCATATTGCTTCTGGAATTGGATCACCGGTAATAACTGCTTTAAAAGTGCCAGTTTTTCCTTCATCTACATCTACATCTCGAAGAGGTTCCATAATCTTCGGCTTACGAAGTTCATCAACAGGTTCCACATTCAAAAAAGCTTCAAGAGATTTTTCTCCCAATTTATTTGTAAGTACAAGAGTATATATACCGGAATTTTGTTCTAACGCCTTTGTAACATTTAACTGGAACACTTCGCCGATAGTAGTGTATTGTACTTGTTTAGAAATTTTTAAGGGTTCTCCATCCTTATACCATTTCGCTTCTGGTCTAGGTAAACCAGTGGCACGTACTTCAAACATTGTACTTTGCGTTTCATAAATATCACGATCTTCCAATGTGGAACTTATAATTACAGGAGATGCTAAGGAATACGTAAGATTACTTCAAAATATTGATAATAAAAAATCACTGACGCCCTACTAAAATATTTTATAAATAAGCTTCATACACGAAAAGCCATTAATAAAGCTTATAATATAATATTAAATTTTTTTAAATACTTAACTTTCATTTTAAGCCACCATTCCTCATTAAAATTGTTGATCTTACTTTGTGTTTTTGTGTTATTTAAGCGCATGCATGTAGAAATGATTTATTTTTACAATAAATGCTATGAAAATGCAATTAATATAGAGTGAAGTTTATGAAAAATAACAAACAAAATACAATGTGAAAAATAGGAAAAATAGGAATTAATTTTTAAAAACAGTCAAAACATTTAAATATCAAATCGTTTACATTTGTATTATAATTCTTTAAATTTATATTGTAAATTAAAATGTCGTAAATTAAAATATCAAATTTAAATAATTTAATTTATTCATTAAAATTGTCAATTTATTTTAATTTACCTCCTTTTTCACCGTCACATAGTTTTTCTTCATTCTCCAAACATTCATCATTAATTTTTATTCCGCATTTATCTAAAGAATTATTACTGTCTTCCTTTATTTGCTTACTTAATGATTCATTTGTATAATCTTCCTCTGGTTTATCTTCCCCCGTATTGTCATCTTCGTTCGTAAATACGTTTACAATTTCTTCATCTCTTTCGCGCTTATCAATATTTTTCTTATCATCTTGTTTCTCTTCTACCTCTAACGGCTGATCATCATCTTGCTTCTGTTTTTCCTCTAGCCGTTTATCATCATCCTGTTTACCAAATACATCTGTTACTTCATAATCATCTTTATCTCGTTCATCATCATTATCTTGTTCATCATCTTTATCTCGTTCATCATCTTGTAATTGATTCTTATTTTCTTTTTCTTTTTTCTCTAATAATTTATTATCATCTTGTTTTTCAAATACATCCAACATTACATCATCTTTATTTGGCTCATTATCATTCTGCACTTTATCAATATCATGTTGTTCTTTCGTGTCTACATATTCAGACTCGTCTGAAATTTTACTATCGTCTTGCTCTTCTTTATCTATAATATGACCGCTATCTTTTATTTCAACATCATAATCGTCATAATCTTCTTTTTCTTGGTTAGCAAAAATTTCGTTCTCATCTTGCACTTCTGATTTATTTTCATCTTGCTTTTCTTGTTTATCTAAAATTTCGTCTAGCACGGAACGCTGTCGTTGACTGCGTTCAAGCAAACTTTTTATGTCGTCGTCTTCTTCTCCAGCATCCGATATTACTCCTTTCATTGAATTTACTCTAGAAATTGACTTTATGCTGAATGTTTGACTCTCGACAGAGTCAAGCCTTTGTATTTTTGAATTCTGTCTTGATAAACTTTTATCCTTTAGAGAATTTTTTCTAGAATTATTATTCTCTTCAGACTTTTCTTGAGAAATACTCTTTCTTTGAATGGAATTTTGCTTTGTTAATTTACTCTCTTCGAATGTCGCATTTTGTTTCTCAGCGGTTTCAGATACTAACGAATCTGATGAAATTTGTCTTTTATTGGAAATTAAAGATTTTCGTTCGCAAGATTCTTCGGTAATTTGTCCATCTGATAATTTTCTAGTGCATTTATTAGCATTATCCACTTTTTCTGTATGAGACTCGTTAAAAGATTCATCAATAGATTGTTCTTCAATAATTGTTTCTTTATAAAGACTCTTTTTTTCTGTCGTCTCTTCTTTTCTCGCTTCGGATTGATCGTAAAAGTCAGAATTAACATTAACTGTATGAGAATCATCGACAAATTCAAAATTCTGCACGTCATCGGCACTTATGTCCCGGGAAAGACCTTTGGCGCTTGTGTCATCATCTGATATCGAAACGATGGAAACGCCACGATTGAACGATGTTCTGTCGATTTTACTATCTCTTCTATCCTTCATTTCTTTACCTTCAGTTTCGGAAAACTCTTCAACCAGCACTCCGTTTTCTGGTTTTGTCGAGTTTTCTTCTTCTTGAATTGTATAGCTATATGAGGCGATTTCTTCCACTTGTGGCCCAATATCAGAACTTTTTATCTCTTGAATCTCAACTTTCGTTGATTTCATTTTGCTAATTGTATGCTTTTCATCTGGACCTGTGGAAGTTCACTCCAATATGACTATCAAATCGTAAGAAATATTATGATAAATAGATAATAGCCAAGCCATCGTTTCTTCATGCTGAGTCCAATTGCTTTAATACATGCGCGTATTGTTCTATAATCAAGCATTAGGCAAAAGCCAAAATACAGCGTACACTTACATTTGACGATTATCAATAATTGTTAGGGTCATTTAAAATTATGAATTAAAAAAATCGAAATCTTAAAGTTTTTGTATTAATATATGCATATTATCATTTAAATTTAATACTTATAATTGACAATTATTTATTAGTATTAAGGTAGCCACTAAATTTTTCTGCGATATAAAATATCCGCAATATGTTATATTTATCTGCATTATCATCTTGATTTATCAAATTTAATTTAATTTATTAAACACTAACATTTTCTAATTTACAAGCGAAAATGCAGTATATACGATAATATAAGTTTTCTATAAGCATTTTATTAAATGCTTCTTTATAGCACTGAACCTTTTATTAAAGTATATACAATTTTTATAAGCAATTGATAAATATTTTTAAAAGCAATAATGATATTGCGTGTTTAGCGATTATGTTCATAAGCTTCATTATATTTATGTTGATTGTTTATATGTGTAACTGTGAAAGAATTGTTATGATACCTGACAAAGTAGCTTCATGTTCCGTGGTTGAAGCCACAGAAATAGTTATTGTTTCACCACCCGTACCTTTTATAACTTCGACTTTATTTGACTTCTCCACTGTGAGACGACCTAAATTTATTACAAATTTTTCTACAACTACATCTATGAAGCATTAAACTATGTAGAATATTAGCTTTCTTATCTTTTTATGTAAAGTATTTAAATAAAATATATTCGCAAAGGATGGGGTTTCAATTGCATATAGCTATATACAATAAATGATTTTTATCACTTTCCTTTGTGAAAATTCCGTTGAATATAATTATGGTAAAATTGAATTAAAAGATATAAAAAAAAATTTTTATGCAGACTTTCGTGGAAAAATACCTTCATACAAATGCACAAATAAAAATATTTATTTTGTTTCTCTATATTATATAATTAACCATTTTTTAATAACTAATATTTTACTTTTTATTTTCTATATGCTTGATTAAATTTTTTTTTTTTTTTTTTTTTTTTAATTGTTGTAAATGTTTTGCTTTATATATTTATAATGTACATCTTATTGAAAGTATATAAATTAAATAATTACTAAAAACCTAAATAAACGAAGAATAATTTGTAAAATTTAGTAGTATAAAAATAAAATTTTATATAAAAATATAAAATATAAATACCAAAAGCATATTTTCATTTGTTTGTTTTTTATATATTAAAATAGAATAAAATATTTATCATTACAAAAAAAAAAAATTGTAATTAATATTCATTTTTCATTTTACCATATTTAATTCACATTCAGTAATCATTTCTACAGATATTTTCACTATAGCTACATTTTTTATTTTTAATGCATATACCGTGCTTAACAAATTCTCTATTCACTAATTAATTAAAATGCTTTAACAGATATAAGTCACCGAGTTTTCAATTTTACATACATTGCAATAATTATTTTATGATTTAATATCTGCGTATTGCTAATCAGTGGTTCGATCTATAATTAATAATATCGTTAAATAGCTTATACTTTTTTCTTCAATATAAATTATAGAAGTTAATAACTAATCAGAAAATCTATGCAAAAGTATATAATATTCATTCAATTAATGTAAAAGAATCAATTGCAATGTATATCATCTTGTTAATGATATGATCTAGAAATATAAAGATTATTTCACACCTTCAGATTGGCCATCTTCTAAGATCTCGCTTTCAGCTGAAACATCTTCATTGATTATTTTCTGTTCTGCTTCTACATCGCCGATTATTTCTTCAGATTTTGCTATATGTAATTATTTATATATTAAATTTCATGATACATTTATTATTATTATTATTATTATTATTATTATTATTATTATTATTATTATTATTATTATTATTATTATTATTATTATTATTATTATTGTTGTTGTTGTTGTTGTTGTTGTTGTTATTATTATATAAATTATAGTCCCTCAATGTCGTTTTATTTTTAATAATAAATCTTTTTTAGGGTATTAAAGGTAAACAAATACGGTTGTAGGATAAACTAAATCACAACAAACTTATCAATTGGAAGATAAAACTCACTAACAATAATGAACCAATTTTATAAATACTTACTTATGATGCATTACCGTGGCATATAAACTTCAAATTTTACTTAGATAGGAAAAATTTATGTAAAATATATTATTAAATAAAATATACTTACTTAAAACGATAACTTTGCTTTTACTGGAGACATATCCCAAGTCGTTTTGTGCTCTTACTTCGTAAACACCTCCGTCCGTACCTTTCAAAAGCGTTACTGTTAAATCATAGTTTTCCAATCTTTGACTATCCCTAGTAATTTTGATTCTAGCATCAGCGGAAACCTCTTGTCCATCTTTAAACCATTTTATTTCTGCTTCTGGTACTGCTGACACCTGAACGGTTAATTTTAAGGTATCGCCTTCTTTAACTTTTTGATCAGCCAATTTTTTCAATAATTTTGGTCTGTATTGAACTGTAAGAGATGCTGAAGTACTGCTTTCGCCAATTTCATTTTTAGCTTTGCATGTATATTGACCAGCGCATTCAGGCTTTGCTTGTTTAATTATTAATTTATAGCAATTACCCTCTTCACTTGTACTATACTCTTTTTTCGTCTCACTTATACGTGTTTCACCAAAGTACCATTGTACTTCCGGTTTTGAAAAACTATTAATTTTAGTAACGAATTCAATATTTGCATCGTTCTCATTAGCTACCACATTTTCCATTTTTTTTTTAAACAGTGGAGCAGATCGAACCTGAAACAAAATTATAATTGTCCATAAAATAGAAATTTCACAAACTAATTTTAATATTTATTTTAATTTTCAATTGTTTATATACATATATATATATATATATATATATATATATATATGTGTGTGTGTGTGTGTGTGTGTAATTATACCTGAATATTAGTTTTGTCTGATGCTTTTCCATCAGAATTTGTTACTAAAACTTTATAAGAAGCTGTATCTATATCAATAACGTTACTGAAGTTTAAGGAGTACGAATTGCCCTCTTGAGAGAATGTTATTCGATCATTTTCCTTTAGAATTCGTTCATCTTTCATCCATGTAACAACTGGTTCAGAATTTGATTCGACTTCAATACATAATGTCAAACTATCACCTTCCTCTACAAGTTGTGATTTATCAAGTTTTTTCGTGATTTTCGGAGGTTGTACAACCGTTAAGCCCCAGAATAATGAAGTTTCATTAATTTCATTCTTAGCTCTAATGGAATATGATCCCGAGTCATCCAATTGCGCATCTTCAATCACTAGAGTATACATATCGTTTTCTTCCTTCATTATCTTTGTTCGATTTGATTCTTCGATTCTCTGATTATTTTTGTACCAAGTTACTTCAGGTGTAGGTGAACCTTGGATCTGAACTGACATATTAATAATTTCTCCCGTTTGTACGGAAAAATCTGTCATCCGTTTAGTAATTTTTGGCGCCGATTTAACAATCAGTTCGATTTGTGTATTATCTTCTCCAAGATCATTTTTAGCACAAATTTTGTAAATACCTGCGTCTTGGGCCGTTACATTTTTAATTACAAGTGAAAGGGACTCTTCATCTTCCCAAAGATATTTGATCCTACCACCTGCGATTATTTCTTCTCCGTTTTTGGTCCATTTGATATGTGGTTTTGGATAGCCTTTAACCTGTTTTATATCATTTCAAATTATTATTATTAATAGTAGAATTGTAAAAATTAACAAAATATTTACCTGAAGATCTAACATAGCGGAGCCTCCAGCATTAACCTCCGAGGTTCGTGACTCTGATTCTAATGCAGGTTTAAGTGGTTCTCTTAACAAGTGATTAACAGTTCCTTGAACTGTAAGTTCAGCACTGCAACTAATATTTCCGGTACTGGTCTGTGCAACACAAGTATAAAGTCCTGCATCTTCCGGCTTCACATGCTGAAAAACCAGTGCAAGCGTATCCTCGCTATCTTTGAAAAGGACTTTGAATCTTTCTTCAGGATCGAAAGGTATACCATCTCTTGTCCATATAAATTTCGGTTCTTCTCCAGGTTCAAGTAAACCTTCGGGTAAACCTGCAAATATCACTTTCTCGTCACAAACTGAAACGATAGCCTCACATGATGCTTCACCAAAGCGATTTATTGCAGTACAACTATATTTCCCTGCATCTTCCTTTTGAACATCCGGAATGATAATTTCATAAAATCCACTTTCTGCTTTCTCTGATACGATCTTAACTCGTTCATTTCTCGACGTTATAAGTACATTATCTTTATAACTAATTAAATATTTTTTATTAATTATTGCATGCTAAATACGATAATTCTAAATAAATGTATTTTCACAAAATAAAATTGTACATACAATTTGAGTTCAGGATTGGGATCACCTTTAACTTTAATCATAAAACGTAAATATGTGTTTTCTAATATTTCCGTATCCTTAAGCCGCACTAGGAAAATAGGAGAATTCGCATTTGCCTTGGCTTTTCTTTCTTCGTCTGATACTGAAAAGAAAGAAAACACAATTGATCTTTTTTTTCTACCTATTTTCTTCATCTATAAACTATTATGTATATATATATATATATATATATATATATATATATATATATATTATAAATAATATATTTTTACGTTCTTGAACAATAAGTTGAGCTGTGCAAGTCGCTTGTCCATCGTCGTTCGCTGCACGAGCAATATAAATGCCAGAATCCGATTCTAATACATTGTCAATTTGTAATTTGAAGGTTTTGCCATCACTAATTGTCTTTACTCGATCAGCAAGCTTATCATCCATGGGTTTGTTATCTTTTAACCAAATCATTTTAGTTGATTCATCGGAATATTTCATAACACATTCGAAAGTAGCAGATTCGCCAGCTGCAAATACACGATCAACTTTAGTTTAATATTTTTTATAAATAGCTTACACCAATAAAAATTTATATAAACACAGAAAAATAATGAGTAAATCAAATATGACTGATATAAATGAATCATATTTTTATACATATTACCCTATTATAAGATAGGGTAAGATAATCCTAAAAATAATAAATATCCTTTTTAAGCATTCTTTAAATTTAATTCTCGTTTAATAGATTATTTACATTTTTAACGTGAATATTTTATTGTTCAACTTTAAGATGAAATTAATTATTTCAGCGTATGAATACGTTTATATTTATATCCGCATTTTAAGAAACAATGAAATTAATTAGATAATGATAATTGAAAGATGTTACCAACATTTGTGTTCAACATATGTACCTACAAACAGGTACATATATAGTGTGTGCATGTATATCAATAACATAGTGCATGTATGTGTAGAGTTACATATGTACATATAAACAAAATAATGTAGAAAAAAAATAAAAAACATTTAAAGATTTAAAAACTCAGCCAAAAAAGCATATTTATTTAACATTAGAGCAATTGTATCTTTAAAGCGTTCATTTTTAAATTTAAAAGCCACTATAAAAAAATACATAAGAAACTTTATTTGTATAATAAAGAAAAATGTATACTGTAAAATAGACAAAGATGATTGTAAAAACCATGATTACGAGATACATGCTACAATCGACTTTACCTATGATGTGTAACATAGCCAAATTTTCTCGAGATTCTAGAACAGGAAAGATGATCTTTACATATTTAGATAATAAATGATTATTATATCAATCGGCAGCCACATTCTTTATATAAAATATTGAATCTGTTTTTTGTTATCATTGGAGACTTAAAGATTTTTGTTATTTATAATATTTGGGTACATTTATTGTATATCATTGTGTATTATCAATACTTAATTTAATAATTAATATAATAGGGCAGGTGAGAGAATAAATACAAGAATTCAATAAAAACTAAGGTCACTTACGTTCCACTTGGCATCCTTCAATAGTTTTTTGGAATTGTGGTTTGCCAGTGTTATCGGTCGATAAAGCTAATTTAGCAGTTTTCATTTTAGAAATATCAATAGAAGAATCACCGCCAGATATACTTCTTTTCTGATAGGAACTTGAAGACTCAATAACGGAGCCTCCAGTAATAGTCTTTTGAGTGCTTGAATTTGAACTTGATTTATGAGAGGCAGAAACTTCGCTTGAAATTCGACTTCTTGATAAATTCGAATATGATGATTCTACCATTAAAAGTAAAAGAAAATTGATTTGAATGGGCATACTCTCTATTATATTAAATATAAGCTGATTGCCTACCTTCTACATGTTTCGAAGAGGCGCTGTAGCGACTAGATGAGTAACGGCGAGACATGTCGGTTATTTGTTGATCTCCCGAAACTGCTTTATCTATTTCTATAATATCGGTTAGCTGCAAATCGTCAGCCGCGTGTTCAGCAAGAGCTAAGACGTCGCTGCCATGCTGGCGAATTTCATTGAGCCAGAATGATTTAACTGGATCTTTGTGAGCCGATAATGTGATTGGATAATTTTGTAGTTGACTCGAAGTTGATGATTTAAGGTGTAACTCAAATGTCCGCTGATTTTCTGGTTGATCTTTAACTTCTACCTCTGGTAGCTAATAAATCAATCAGTCATTTTACAAACCGTAATACTTAGCATATTTATAAGCATTAAATAAAAAGATAATATTACTCGAATTATATCTTTCAGGACAAACACCGATCTATCCTCCGATATGCGTCTGACTTTACAGATGAGTATTCGTGCTTTAAAAAGGAATAAATATCTTTCTTTGCTCTTTCCTTCTTTATCTGTTACGGTAAACCATTCCTATTTTCAAAAAATAAAAGCAAACAAATATAGGTACTTAAAGTTTAAAAGTCTTATTTTTACTCGTGACATTATGTAATTAACTTTATGAACATTTATATAAATCAGGAAAAAATAATTTAGAAAACATATATTTGATACTAACATGAGTGAGCAATCTACCAAGTTTGTGGATATTTCCCTTATAACCTTCGATGCTGCTGATGAATTTATTGTCAGTAGCTCGATGAGGAATCCCTAACATTAACTCCAGAGCTTTCTGAAGGTCATCGCAATCTTCACCCAAACGTGTCGAATATTTAACTAATTCCTACAATTTCCAATGTCAGTTATTTTTATCATAAGATCTCTATTTATTTTATATTGCATTTAGATCATAGTTATGCATATTGATAGCTTACAAGATAATTGATTTGCCTGTCAGCGAATTGGAACGATTAAAATAAGTCAATTTTAGCTAACTATAATTTATGTGGCGCTTATTTGATTTTCTATTTATAAAAAACATCAATAATTTTACAAATAATATATCAATTAAAAACATCAAATTATGAAAAATAAAATATATTTTATTGAATCAAGAGTAAAAAATTGAAAATTAAATATTGAAATAATTGAATATTATGATAATTATGATTATATATATATATATATATATATATATATATACATAATCGTATATTATTTAGAAATGTTACTAAAATATTATAAATCAAAAAATATTTTTCATCTGTTTTTTAAAATCATATTTTATTATGTGTGCACGCGTGCAAGCAATTTTACTTTTTGTTTAGAAATACATTTATTGCATTCATTAGGCACCAAGCCCGAATTTTGTTCTCAATAACAAATAAAAATTGAGTGAAAAATAAAATTTAAAAATATACTAATACCGTAATTTAATATTTTTGTGATAAATTTTTGAAAATAAAAATGATTTAAACTTGTTCTTCAAAAAATTATAATTTGTAATGATATTATTGATTGTAGATTTATATATAAGCGCTGTTAACATAAAAATATATTTAATTTCTTATTAAACTATTTGCAAAAATGACTTGTCTATTTAAATGTAAACAAACAAATCATATTAATATTGTTTAAAAATATATTCATATAATGTATAACACAAAATTGCTGTAATTCATAATTTAAATTATATAAAAAAAAAACTGTTTTATTAAATAAAATTTAATAATATATAGCAATACAGTTCCACGGTCTTGTAATACGATCTAGTCTCTTTCGACAATCATAAGATTGGACAAATTCCAAATAAATTATACTTATTTACAAAGTATTAGAGCTTTAAAGGTAATTTTATTAAACAACAGAAACATCTGTATAATAATATAAATAATAAGCTATTTAATTACCTTCAATAAAAGCTGGTAATCATTGATACGCTGTATCGGCAATTTCAGATGTTCTGATATGCTCTTATCATCCCCAAGTTTATGGCTCAGCTCCTTTAGAAATAAAGAATGATTTTAAAAGCTTAATGTTTCTTGTTTCTTCTCACTTTTTCTCAATTCATCGAATAACAGCGTGAAAATAAAATTTTTCTCAAATATTATAATCCAAGTCATGGAGTTGCTTTTTATATCTGGCATAGTTTCAAAATATACAGAATATGAAAATCTATTTATAATAGGTAGAAATGGTACGTCATGAACTTGATATTTTTAGCTATCTGACTTTTGCAATAAAAATTTACAGTACAACATGCGAAAATTCTGATATTATCTCGACAAAATGAGCAAAAATATGTGTAAAAGAAAATGTTCGGTTATTGCAATTGTGGAATCAATACGCCAATACACAAAAGCACCGACACGAGAAGGTTTATAGTAATGGTGTTCAACCGGTAGCAAGGATGTCAAGTGCAACCGGTAGTGAAACACACCTGCGTGCAATCAAAGCAACTTAAGACTCTCCTCAGTGGAACTAAAACTAAAACAACCCTACTTTTAAAAAGTGCGGGCAAAGCGGTGGCAGCGTCGCCTCTCGCAGACTGGACCACCTTCATTCTCATTTCGACATTCGAATATAGGCGGTGGTTAGCAAAATCCCTACTCTCATGCAACTTTACGGTTCCTGAAGTGAAAAGAAAAGAGGGGCACATTTCGACGAGACCTGCCGTTGCACATAAACATTTAGGTTTTTCTCCTCCATTCATCGTCAGGAGTTATCAAATATAAGAAAAATAAAAATAAATATCAAATAGTTAATTGACAGTACTTTAAAAAACAAAATAAGAAATTGAATTGCGCTGGAAAACATTAAGAAATTTATGAAGCAGATGATATATAGTGGCTATACAAATAAATTTATATACACATAAATAGACAGATAAATAGATAGATAAATAAATAAATAAATATATATATATATATATATATATATATATATATATATATATAAATAGATAGATAGATAGATAGATAGGTAAACAGATACACAGATGCATAAATAAATAGTTAAATAGATAAGTGGCAAATTAGAAAGAGAGAGAGAGAGAGAGAGAGAGAGAGAGTGAAATAAGAGGTAGGAAGGAAATTTGGCTAGAGATAATCTTGGCTAAAGACATGATGACCGCGAGGTAGACGAAAACTAATTACTGAGGCGTGATGGTCCAAAAAGTCGTGGCATGTGATATTGAACAGGCAAATGCAAGAGAAGATTTGTGCTTCCGATATCACCACCCCCAACTATTACTTTTATAGATAATCTTCTTATAGATTCATACTTATTACGATGTGACTTGATTCGGATTAAACGTGCATTTAAAATTTTCTGATTGCATATTAATATTACTACAGGAAATACGATAAACAGTTCAAATACCATCTAAATTGAAAATAAATATTGCTTTCACAAAATTATAAATGAATTAGATTCCAAAAAAATTGTAAGAAATCATTAAAATAACATGATATGAGCATTAAAATAAACAAGAAATTTAACCATTTTTTAAACTGTAAGTTCATTGTACATCCATTACATTATAAACTAGTAATCTTAAATAATAATTTATAAATTATTTAAATTAAAATAAATAATTTTTATAAATAAATATTTATATATATACAATAAATTTTCAAAAAAATATGCAAATTTCAGTTTTTAAAACATATAAGATGTCAATTATAATTCATTAATAAACAAATTATTAAATTATAAAATATTATACATAAGGGCTTTTTATATTTTAATTAAGATCAAACATATCAATTTCATTAATTTTTAAGGATAGTAATAATAAACTTTACAATATACTATAATATTATGAATATATGTATTAATGTAAATTACAATTGAAAAACACAATTCATTATTTAAATTTAAATTAAATATACTTCTTAAAAATATTAAATATTTGATCAAAGAGTAATTTTTTATTTAAATTTACCGAATTTATTTTTTAAACGTATAAAAATTATTGTTTAAACATAATAATAATTAGAAATAAACATACAATATTATGTCTTGCGTAAAAGATGTATACAATATTCTTTAATAAGTAGATTTAATTTATATTTGACGAATAGAAAAAACCGTTGAAGTTTAATTATGACATATGATGCGTACATGTGTGCAATGACATATGTGCAAAAAATAATCATAAAATTAAAAAACTTTTAATATATTGTGTTTAATTATAAATTTATTAAATTAATTATTTAATCGATTTTATCCTAAGAAATTTGAATTATGAATAATAAAATTTGCATTGACTTTTTCTAAATAATTAAATTATAGTTAATTTATCTAATATGATTTTGTCAAAAATTTTATCTTCAACAGGTTCTTATTGCAAGATTTTCTGAAAAATAATAAATTATGATCTCTTTAGAACATTTGAGAAACATAATCCGATTTATTTTTATAGGTAACTATAACTTAATATTTACTCGTATAAAATATTGAATATCTTAAGCTCGTGTTTTATATTTAAAGTTAAGAAAAAACATAATTTGTAACTGTTTGTATCCTTCAGCAATATATATATATATATATATATATATATATATATACTAAGTAAATTAATACCGAAATAAAAAATCAAAAAGACAATATTATTTACAATAAAAATATTATTTACCAGTTTTATTCGCATATTTAAATTTAATCGCGAAACGATAGCAAAGTTATGTGTAGAAAAAGTCACAAAATGTTCTCATGTTAAAATAAACGAAGCTATTTTGGTGCTTAGGCAGCCGCTCATATATATATGTCCCGGCTCTTATGCAATGTTACATTTCCTCTCTTTTCCATGATAACTTTGTCGCCACGTTAGCGAACAAGAATTTTATTTTTTTTTTGTCATTATCTCTTTAAATAGACATTAGTAATAGCTAGATTAAGCTAATTTTTCCATTAAAATCTGAATATAATAATTATTAATTTAATAATGTAACACTTAATGTACCGTTAAAAATATGAATTTTCTAACATTATATAAACATATTAGACGATATATTGACATATATTATATATCATATACTTTAATATTAGTATTTTTATAATAATAATAATTTTATAATAAATATTCGTATATTTGGAATTTTGCAAACTATTGACAGCACTGAAAATAAACATACGGTAAATTAAGCTTTTTTTCTTAATGAAAGTGAATTAATTTTTTTTTTTTTTTTTGTCCGTCTCTCTAAATTAAAAGCAATCTATTTAATATGAAGCATTGATTAACCAACTTTCATTTAATCATTATAAATATTAGTTATGTATCGGAGAAGATTGATCGGGTTAATTTATTATAAGTATATAAGTATATAAGTATAAAGTTAATTGTTGTTTTATGAAACGAAAGACTTTTTGTTTAAAATGATTTATTTTTTTTTTATTCTTTTTTATTTAGTGCAATTTTTCCAAATTTCTTTCTAATAACTTTCATTTAAATATTATTTTATTGATAATGGCAGTTCAAAGAAAATGTTTTTCTTGATTGTAATTATAATAGCTTTAATAAACATAGAATAGGAATGTACTAGTCCCTACTATAATTATTAATATATGATTATAAAATGTAAGTAATAATAATTATAACTAATCAATATAATTAATTAATTATTGGTTAAAAAAAGAAAAAAATACAAATTTAGAATACGTATATTAGTAAATAACATAAGAATATAATTTTTAATTTTTAGTAAAGAAAATGCAAGCTATAATTTTTCTTTTAATAAAGATATTTAACATATTTTTGATCATGTAAATAGTGAGATAAATATTAAAATAATATTAATATGCTATTTCAATATTTATTTAAGTATTTCATTAAAAAACATTTCAATGTAGTAAGAAATCTACTTTATCAGGATGCGTTAACTTTTGTTTTTACCAACAAATGATTAAATAGCGTTATTTAATCTTAAATTTAATTAAAATTATCATTAATCTTTCCAATATTCTATTCATTTTATTTTTAAATTATTACTATTATTAAGTATTAAAAACCATATAACGAAATATCATATATTCTAATTATTGTTGTATCATTATTATATATTATTATCATACATATATACGTATATTATATATGCACATGTAAAAAAAATTTTAATCTTAATTTTAGTATTGCTATAAAAAGCTTATATAAATTTGTTTAAGTAATTTGTGTTTTAAAAATTAAAGTAGTGAATAATGCTTGATTAAACAATATCCTCGGTACAATCATTGGAACGTAAGTACAAATTTTACGACCGTATGTTCGATTGTAGTTAAATAATAAAACTGCTGTTTCACTGGCAAATCGCAGTCAGTATATCAGCAATGAAGATTTTCTTGATTCTCGTTTTTGTGAGCAGTATTCCACTATTGGTAAGAATAAATATCAAACATGATAATAGAATATTTTAATTATTAATCATTATTTTAATTTAAAGAAGTTGACTTATTATAGAATGCAACTATCTATCTAAATAAGGAAAATTTGACTGAACGTAACGAAAATCAAACATTGTTGCAAGGCTTATTACTTATGAGGCAGAATAGCAGTATAATAAAAAGTATAGATAATTATTTTACAAATGAAAATCATAATCGATCAAGAAGATATATTACAAACAAATTTCTTTCTAATGAAAATATAATTTCCGAGCTTACAACTATATTACAAGAAGGCTTTAAAAAATGTGGTCTGGATAAGGTATCAGATATGATTTTTTTAGTTCAAGAAGAACAACAACTGATGCGAGAATGTATCAATAATAATACTCATCATAAAGTGAATGCCCTAGAAGATTATTTATATACAACATATGATATATTTAAAAAACAAGTTATGGATGGCATAAATGATAAATTAAACCTATATCAAAATAATATAACTAAATTTCTCAAAATGAAACATGATAATAAATCAATAGTAGATGTTGATCAATCGAATAGGACGTTAGAGACACCGACGTCAGAGAACTCCGCAATCAATTCATCTTCCTCTGAGATAACAAATGATAGTTTAACAGATCAAGGCGATCAAATAAGTAGTAAACGCTCAAACAATGAGAATAAGGGAATATTGATATATATGAATTTTACAACAAAGAACGATGACAAATATTCTAATGAGGACTCATCTAAACCATTTCAGCAATTTCTAAAAACAATTCCAGATACTTTCAAATTAATTGGCAATAAATTATATCAAAGTAAATATAAAGAAAAGATGTATGTAAAATAGTATTGCATTAAATCCTTACCTCAAAATATTCTCGAACTTCGTCATTGATTAAAAGTAATTCTTGAGCAGCAGGTTCATCTCTGCAATAAGCTACATGCTTATCAAAATCTCTTTCCTAAAAGAAAACATAAAATATCATTAATTAGATCATTTTTGTCTTAGTTGCGCGTTTATACGCAATATATTTTGTATTGAATTTTTTAATTAAAATTAATAATAATAATAATAATAATAATAATAATAATAATAATAATAATAATCAAATTGACACTTAACAACCTAATCTCAATAAAATATTCATGTAAGAATTAATAAAACTTATTATTAAAATAAACTCATTGTTGAATAAATCGTATTAACAATTAATCTTTGTCCAAGTATACTCAAATTACTCAAATAAACTAGCAAAAAAATCATTATATTAATATTCAGGCGTCTGGCATTATCTATAAAATATATAATATTTGTAAACATTATTTTGATATTGACTTACCAATCTGAGAAAAGTCTTGCCAAGCATACGTGGCTGATCCGCATAGTATTTGACACCTTCGATTAAGACCCTGCCGAACGATCTAAGTAAGGCCGGAATTAATGTCATGCCAAGGTTACTTCACACTTACGTGCTAAAACCTTTTTTATTGCATTTCTTGACAACTCGACACAAAACATCCGGCATATATTATATAATGCCGGTCAAAATATAAAAATAAAATTAGGATTATTGACATTCAACCTAGTCATTTTCTAGTTTTTATTTTCAAACGCAAACACACGAGATGATTATGAGATTATTAAAAGTCAAAAATGTCATTTAAAAATGTCTGATATTAGAAACAAATCGCAAAAAATTATTAGCATTATTTAATAATTAATTTAAATGTGCAATAAATAATACAAACGATGTATAATAAGTTTATGAAATGTTTTTTGGAAAAGGGACAAAGTAGTTAATATATAAATTTTACTCCAAATCATTAATATGCAAATAAGTACAATCAGTACAATCACAAAAATTCATAAATCTTGACTTACGAAACTCATAGATTGAATCTATGAAAAAGTTGTTTTCACCAAAGTGTATTCGTGTGTATGTATATTTGCGTATGCGTAAATATTTATAAATGTTTTTAGAAACCACAATAATTTAAAGATTTCGTTTATCATTTGTTAACATGTGTTTTGAGTTTATTTTGTGTCAGAGTTCCCAAATCTTAAATGCATTTTATTTTTATTTCTTAAATTCAACGTTCATCCTTAATCTTCCTCTATTACAATTTATAATTATACTTGTTTAACTTTATTTATATAAATTTTAGATTAATTCGAATTTAACCTATTAGAATAAACCTATAGTTTCATTTAAAAATATACATTTAATTTCAGTTTGATTCTTTTAAAATTCTTTAATAAAAATTTATAAGCCATAAAATTATATAAATTAACGCTTACACGTATAAAAAATATTAATTTAAAAAATATTTAATATTTAAAACTTACTTGAAAAATAAGAAAATATATTTTTCTCATTTCTAAATAAGTTTTAAAATTTTAATTACGTGGAAGTGTATAGTTTTAGTATTTAAGCTATTTGAACTTCTTTTTATATGTAAGTTTGTATATAGAATTTAATAAAATATTTACAATGTATAAGTATATTTAATTTATATATTTTTATTTTTTTAAAAGTTTAAATACTATACCAATATAAAAAATCTATTAGTTTATTAGAATACAAAAACTTTGGTTTATAAGTATAGTAATAAGAATTGGATAAGATTTTTGTTTATTTTAACCTATTGAAAAAAATTGAATTTTTTCTATTTTACAATTTTTTTTATACAATAAGGAATCAAAAATTTTTAAATACCTTATTATTAATAAAATTTACCTTTTTATTAATAAAATGAGTTACATAAAGTTTCATGAAAAATTAAATACAATAAAAGTTCATCGATCCGCTTTCTATAAAATCAAATGCCGTACGTTATTAAACATAAACTTATTGAGAATATTTTTAATAAATATAATAATTAGTAAAAATTTTAATTAAATTTATAATAACTATACTTTATAAAGATATTTTGGATTTACAAATGCAGTTAAAATTTCTACAACTTCCGCGATAACAATGAAATGTTACAGAACATGTGTAATGCCACAACCATTACAAAAATGTAAGATTATTTAGACAATTTGACATATTAAATGTAATTAATATTATATTATATTCTCAAAATTAAAAGAAATAAACTATCATTGCTATTGATTCTTTAATATAAAATTAGGTATTTTTATTTAAATTTATGTGCAAATACCTAATATAATTATTGAAATTATGAGTTTGTATTTATTATTTATTATTTATTGCCAATTATTCAAATATTTTATCGAAACTTATAATTTTCAATAAAATCATAAAGCATAATAAAACCATATTCGATGAAATGTATACATATGTATAGAAAATTGTTTCTAAAATATAACATTCAATATATGAATATTTAGGCTATTTATTCATTCTCATTACATCAATTCTATTTATAAAAGCTTAAAGAAAATTTTTTTTTTATCAGAATTATAATTAAACTGAAATTCAATATAATTATTGTAATATATGTTATGTATTAAAAAGTATATATTTTATTAAATTGCTAAAATTATTACTTTTAACAGAATTACGTATATTACATTTCTAAAAATAGATATTTATTTATACATAAATTAATAAAAATGTTCTAATAATTTCTTAAAGTTTTATTATAAATAAAAAGATATTAGATGGAAGATTAATGATTTAACATTTTATTCATTATAAGTACAACTGACTGAAAATGCCCATGTTTGTGTTAAATTTAATTTGTATGGGTGTACGTTCGTATTAGTTACTTACGTATTATGAAAATCTGCAATCTGCTTTAAATTTGAAAAAATAATTTCCTTATTATCTCGTACTACTCTTGGAACATCAGAGTTATCAAGTGGTTTTAAGTATCGTTCTACGACCATTTGTAAATCTCGTCCAAATTCTTCTTCAGTCTCGACTAACTCTTTAATAACAGCTCTACAATTCAAAAGTATGTTGAAATATGTTCAAAAGTAAAATTATAAAATAAAGAGAACTTACTCTCTCCTAAACTGAGAATCTTCAGGTCGACGTTGACTAGCGAAAGTTAAACTATCTTCACTTAAAGCGGTCTGCATTAAAATTGACATCGGCAACCAGCCTTCTTTACCATCAGCTCTACGGACTAATACTCTAAAATTAAAGAAAAAAAAATTAAGTACTAGAATATAGGTATTTTATAAATAATATATATATATATATATATATAATGCGCTCGCGCGCGCGCGCGCGCGTCTGTGTGTGTGTATGCGCATCGTGCGCGTACATACAAATCACATAAATTATATTCAGTTATATGCTCTTATAAATTTATAATAAAATAATAGAGATATTTTTAAATAGAAATTGATATTAGAAATTAAATTTTATAATAAATTGTACTAATTAATCAATGATTATATCAATGAAATTGATTAATATGAATCATTAAATGACATTTTTCTACAAATTTTTTTCTACGCATTTCCACGCTTCAACTTTGTTTGATTTATAATCTTGATAACGTACATAATCTCCATAATTCCATTTCACAAAATCAAAAAATAGATTTTGTGATTTCTTAATTACTTACGGTATAAATTCGATTGTATAATTTCAATAAATGAATTAGAAAACTCATAGAATAAAGTATTAATCAAATATTAATAGTATTAATATTACATAGAAATTTTCAAAATTTAATAATCATTAATATTGTACGATGTACTTCCTATAAATATAAAAAGGGTTAATACCAAGATGTTGAAGCTTACAAAATGTAATTTTGTACATTATACATTAAAACCTTAAATCTAAATAAAATCATTAATACGTTTATATTATTAAAACAAAAGATTCAATAATTTTTAACCCATTATTTGTTTCAATAATATATAATAATTCTTTGAAAAAAATTAATTTATTTATAAAAACTATAAAAAGTTAAATGATTTTTATTCCTAATATTATACGTTATATATATATATATATATATATATATATATACAATATTCAATAGAAGCATTATATTTTAATGATTTCATTTTATTATTTTTTATTATTATTGTATATTTCTATTTAGTATGTTATATATAAATGTTATTATATATAAATAATATAAATGTTAGTTTATATGTTTTTTTATTATTATTCAAATTAAATTAATTATAAATGAAATTTAAGGCATTAAAGAGTATTTTAAATTTGATATACAACCAAGAAAAAAATCTAAATACGATCATTATGCAAGCACCGTTAATATACTATAATGAATATAAATCATTCAACATCAAATGTAAATAACACATTATTCGGAAATAAATATTTGTAATCTATATGATTATATAAACGGTGCAATATTATATAAAAATAATGAAAAGTACAAATAAGAAAATGATCTACAAAAAGTATTTACCAAAAAAACTCTCCAATGCAACTAGATATGATCAACGATTTATTGCACAAACCTTCAAATTTCGTACTTTAAATCATTTGTAATTCGATTATAATAATGTAAAGTGTATTTAAATCTAACTTTATTTATTTATGCTGCACACTTTGTAATAAATACCCAGTGACCGACTTATAAGGGATGTGTTCCTCGTATACATTTTAAATATAATGTTTTTGTATGAATTAATACATATGAAGAATCCTGGCTAACAGCCGAAAATACGGTAGGTATTATTATCTTAGACAAGTTTAATACTTTTATCTTAATTACTGTCAGCATAAATTTTTAAAAATTACTAATTAATGGTAAAATACTTTTTTCCAAAGCAACATTAAACATTGGCGAAAATTTCGTAAAATGTTTACCAATCATCTATTTTTCCGTATGTATTAAGCTAATGCTCAGTTACATTACTCTCATTACTCTCTGGTAGAATATATTAATAGCACAGTGTTTTCTTAAAATATTTACTATTTTTATACTAATTATATCCACCATTATTTAACATAATACGCATAATAATTATTTGTGAATATGAAAAAATATATTAATTATTTATAATAAATTAATAATTAAAAACTGCATAGAATTACCTAAATTATTTCATCGCTTTATGCGATACTGTAAAAGCATATAATTTGATTATAAGATAGTTTATTTATTAATTACTTTGCAAATGAATAATCCTAACCTAACGAATTTCACAAACAAGCTGATTATAAAATAACTATCCACTTGTACCTGCCCAATTTTTGCAAATGTATAATTCTAATTTATTTTTTAAACGATTTTGGCGTATAAAAGACAATCATTAGGTGAAATATATATTAGGTGAAATTGAAATAATTTTAGCTATTTTCTGATTTTCAATTTTAGAATTCAAAATTAGATAAACAATTATTATAGTGTTTTTAGAATATATATACATGTTATATAATAACCAAAAATTAATCTAATATTATTATTTTATATTAATACATTCTGTACAATATTTATAATATGGAATAAGTACATATTATTTAAAATACAAATATCAAATTTATATATGAAATATAATTGTATGTAGAATCAAAATATTTCTATCGTTTCTAATTTAAATAAAATACTTAACATGTAGAAATTAAAATGAATAAACACATATTATGATTATTAATATTAAAAAAAAAAAATTTTTTGGAATTTTTATATATATTTGAAAAAATAAGATTAAAAATTTTCATTATGATAATTAAGTATTTGAACACTCGATATCATTTACAGAAATTAATCTAAATAATATAGTAATATAATGCATAAATATTACTTTCATAAAATGCACATTAAATATATGCTGGTCTAATATTCTGTAAATCTCCATGCCGAAAAATATTTTAATATATTCATATACTTTCATTGTTATTGTTAGTTCATTTTAAATAATATTAAAAACATAAATTTCTTTTATTTAAAATCATTATAAAAATTTTTATTAATAACATTTTATTTTGTCGCCTTTGTGACTACATTAAAATAAAAATCGTGAAAATGCTTATTCTTATTATAAAAAGAAAACATCATTATAAGTCAAATACAAATTACGAATTTATATTTTAATCCTGCATTGATTTCAGAGAAATTCACCCACGCAGACTAGAAAAAAATTGAAATACAAACTCGTAAGTTTCGGTGATTTATCTACAATAACTTCCTCGTATCACTTAAAATAAGGATTATCGTTAAATTATATTTTCAGTATTCTACTTAAAATTTTAGTATACAATTTAAAAAATTAAAAATTGAAATATTTGTAGTGAAATCACAATTCCACTATTAAAATATTACCTAATTAAAGATACAATTTCTCGTATATATATATTGGTCCCATATATAATTATGAACACATTTGGGGCAGAAAAAAATTATAAAAGAATTTAATTAAAAAAAAAAAGAAAAATCGAAAATCTAGTTACATTGTATTTTGTAATTATGAAAGATTTTCTTTGTTCAGTATTAAAAAAGAGTAAACGATGAAGAAAAGATCTATATAAGAATGAATCTCGACTAGTCATAAATAGAAATACTTTAATGCTGTTTAAATATAACTTATTCATAATCGACTATCAGTATATACGGTCCAAAAAAAAAAAAAAAAAAAAAAAAAAAAAAAAAAAAAATCCGTTAAACCCACGTCTAATACGTCTAAGTTCAATTGTAATTTAGGGATCAAATAAAGCAGATCTTCCTATAATTCATAGCCTTATAGCCGTATAAAATAGTTAGAAATTATGCGAGTGACTAAAAACTTTGAAAATAATT
The DNA here is from genome assembly GCF_000503995.2 of Ceratosolen solmsi marchali. Taxonomy (NCBI): domain Eukaryota; kingdom Metazoa; phylum Arthropoda; class Insecta; order Hymenoptera; family Agaonidae; genus Ceratosolen; species Ceratosolen solmsi. The sequence continues at coordinate 4,300,512 of NW_011948413.1, forward strand.
TAGCTAATGAGAGAACAGGTCAAAGTGAGATAAAGCAAGCACACGGTCATTGACTTTTGAACACGTTGTTTCTTAGTTTAGTATCATTTCAATATTTGCGCAAATGCGAAAAACCAAAAATAAAAAAAAAAATCATTCGCACATGTTTGAAAAAATTATAATAAAAGTATTTAGAAATTTATTCCTTATGTACTAAATGTACTCGCATGAAAATGGAAACACTCGATTAGTCTCGACCCACCTCGTGGAAGTCTGAGAAATTAGATGAGCCCGAGAATCCGCGTATTTTCGTCGTGGGCGGACGGATAACTTGTGCCTTGCTGCCGTATTGTCCAGCCGATCCTCGATCTCTCCTATGTCGAACAACGTCTCATTTACCTTTGTTTCCCTATAAATAAATCTTTTTATCTAGTCTGTCTCGCATTTTTTATGATAAAATCTATGCTCTGCCAATATTATAAGCTATAGCGCCAATGTTAATAATTGAACTTTAAAAAACACGTCTTTCGTACTTTTTTTCTCTCTCTCTCTCTCTCTCTCTCTCTTTTTTTTTTTTTTTTTTTTTTTTTTTTTTTTTTTTCAAGCAACGATTGGAAAGAAGCTTGGATGACGATAGAGCAAGGCGTACGAAATCTGCAGATGAGCGTTGTTCGAAGGTATATGACTGCGTCGAGTGTCGAAAATAGATTTACTGGAAAGCCAGGCGGGAATAACTGTTCGTGAAAGCTTGACAATCCAGGCCGATTACAGGCTGATCCTTTATAAGCATTTCTTAATGGCTAATTGCAATTGCTCGTAAAAATTCGAGTCATGCACGATAATCGGGCCATTTTATTCCCAAAAGACTTAAAAGACTTAACAGTAATTTTACACGAACATAAGAGAGTGGGTATATGACGCGCTTATTTTAGCGACGATAGTTTACAAAAAAAAAAATTGTTGCACGTAAAAATACATTCGTATAAAAATAAATTATAAGCACGACGAGAGAAATTTATCATACAGGTTAAGATACTCAATGGTTTATGAGTTCTAAACATAAGCTATAACCTTAAATTGCTTTTTCATCTCATTTGAAAATTTTGTAACTTCTTGATGACAGTCATATTGAGTTTTACTTGTAAAATTATTTTATCAATAAAAATGATTGTTCGACGAGCCAACGATACTTTGCCCAATTACATGTATAAGCGATTTTAAGCACATCAATATTAATTAACAATAAAAGTATTTATTAATTTCTATGCTAAAGCATGCATTCGTGTCTATAAAATGAAGATTTTTATACTATTCTGAAATATGAGTTAGTTTAAAATTTAATAATCCATGCTAAATTCATTTTACTTTTTAATGTACTACTGTTTGAAATCATCTACACACACTCTCTACTTTAGAATGTAGAAATTTTCATTTAAAAACAATTTTCACGAGATAGATAGAAATATTTTTATTAATAACATGTATACTATATGTTTGCCTCGACATCTATTTTATAAAACAATTAATAGGAAACATTTATTATATCGTAAATTTATATGTATTAAAAAAAAAAAAAAAAATAATATAACTCTAAAAAATCATTTTTGCATTTGACATATGTAAATGATGTTCTCCATTGGAATAATAATTATACACAATTTTTCGTTCTTTGTCATCTGTAACTGTATGCTGGTATATGATACACGCACCAAAGGGTTTACGTAATTTTCTCTATAAAATTACAGTTCTTTATTAGAAACACAAGCTAAAGCGTACTTTCTCAGAAGAAATAACAAAGCTTATTTGAGCTCAGCACACATCTGTTATCAAAGATCATGTTATATATAATGGATCTATATGGTATATTGTATAAGCTTACTTTCAGTTCTTGCATACATATATTCAAGAAGCTGGAAATAAGCGCGCTACGAAAATAGCAAAGCCGCGGAACCTGCGAGTGCCGAATAATGCTAAAGCGAGCCAGCGAACTTGAATATTTGTTTGACTTTCATTTAGTTTCAGCTCATAAAGAAAAATAATGACTTACTTTGAATTATCAGCTGCATATTCGATCGCTTCGACGATGTCACCGACTTTAACAGAAAAATCCGTACCAGCATCTTCCGATATGAAATCTTTTACCACTACATAATTTTCTAATCTCTGCAATAGGAAAAATATTGTAATAATTAATAAATATACATAACATACGGTTCTTTTAATCTAAGGATCGCAAAAACGTAAAAACACAAGTTTTCAATGATAAAGTTAAAAATTTTAAAACTTAGTAAATAATTATTAAACAAGGAGTTCTCATTTCCGTGAATTCCTCTTCTTCACATCAGAAATTAAACTTGAAACTTTATTCGAATATGTAATATAAAAATAAAATAATTATCTTCAAATTACAAATAAATAAAATGAGTTTCAATACTAGTAACTCGTTTTACTTAATTCTAAATATCCAAGTCATATGTATAATAATTAAATTATATAATAAAACAAAGAGTGTATTCTCTCGTTTATCATTAACTAATGATATAGTAAATTAACAAATACAAATTAAAAATTATTAATTAATTAACAAATAATTACTAAATAATTAAAATTTACTTTATTCAAAAAAAAAAAAAAAAAAAAAAAAAAAAAAAAAAAAAAATCTTTACTAACGTGTGTAATAGTAGTTTTAATAGTAATTTCTATCAATTAAAAGCCTTACTTGCAAAAGTAACAATGTATTTACTTTGGAATTATAAATATGCCTAATATTATATTTCAATTATCAATTAATTGAAAAATACAAAAATGTTAAATATATTTATAATTAAATGTATTCTTGTGATGAATGAGAGTTTTAGTGCTTACAAAAGTACTGTTTATTTTCGTAATTATTTTCTGCTAATAGTATCATAGATTTCGTTGAAAATTGTAATATCATTGGAAATAAATTTAAAGACTATGCTCATTAATTAGAAAATAATAAAACTGAAATTTCTTGAAACTCGTCAAAATACGCAATTATTCTTAGAGTAATGATCATTTTTATCACTAAAATGAATAAAATTGCATTTAATGAAAAATCTTAAATAAATAAAAAAAAATATATATATTATAATATAACGTCACGAGAAATTAAATTTATTTTCTTATAAATTTAGTTATTTACTTAAGTTTATAATATTTTCACTTAAAAAATATCAATTAATCCTACAGTTATTTAAATTTACTAAAGCATAATGTATAAATTCTGACAAAAATCATAGTTATAAGTTTGAGAAATTGTTGAGAACCTATACAAGATTTATTTAAAAATTATGTTAAACACATAAACTGAAAAGATTTTCTTCGCCACTAAATAATCAAAATTACATTTAAGTACTAAATATACATTATGATTTCATAAAATTAAAAATAAATATTTTAAATGTAGTAGGTATATATGTAGAATATTAATATTAATTAATATAATACATATGATTAATATTTTCAAATATTTACTTAACATTATTAGGTACTTCTTGTTCTTACATGAAAATGTTATAAATTATTATGAATATTTTCTTTAAATTGTTAATCGAACAAAGTTCAATGAATTTTTATCACTTCCAATAACTAATATTTCAATGTATTAACAACTTGTTATTGCATAAGCTTTTTTAAATACTGGAATTATTCAACAACAACTTGAGAATTTTATAATTTTATTTCCTAACGTACGAATTCATATAAATTATTCCATGATAAAATTTCTTTTATTAATAATTGAATAAATTTTATAAATATAATACCTATCTAAAATCAATCTTTTAGTACGTAATAAATATTCAATATCTATTAAATTTTTATAATTCCTATATAAAAAAAAAAACATGACGCTTTATGTTTCATTGTAACGAAACATTTTAACGAATTATTATTATTTTTTAAGTTGAATCTAATTTTATTCTAGTTGTCATAAAACAATAGGTAATAGTTTAATTAAATTAATGTTTATATATATATATATATATACTTTTAGCATTGTAAAAACCAAATTACTAGAAGAAAAACAATGTGAACATTAATTTTGTCCTTAATTATATATCATGAAAATTGAACAATTAATTTATGAATTAGAAAATATAATGATATTCTTACCCCGTTATTATTGTCTTGATATAAGCTACTGATTCTACGAAAACTTGGCGTATTTTCTCTACTAACAGATCGACATTCGAAAGATTGCTCAGACTTTGAAAAATCAATTCCATTACATTCGTACTTTCTGCATCTCTCGCTAATAATGGAAGTCTCTATACTACTAGACCGTGTTACATTGAACTCATTATATGTTGACGTAAAATCATTTTCTGTATAAGTATTTTCTTCTAAAATATCAGCAACCGGACAGCAATACATTGAAAATCGATGGGCTGCTGGTTTACTTAATCGTAAAGCCGAAAATACGTGAAGAGGCTCGAAGTGTTGGATTCCGTGCTCATCTAAAACAGTATATGCAGTTTGACCAGTCAAAACTGATCTTGCGGCTTCTCGTGGTACGACGGCTTGCAAGCCTTGTTTTAAAATCATAAATGTAGCTGACGATTTACGACTTCTTCTCATTATAAAGTCTTCCATTGCCAAATTATTGTCTGCGTAAAGTAAAGAGTTTGGTATATCATCGGAGGTTTCTAAAGTAACTTCTTCCGGAACTACCATCAGCGCTGCACTTTCTCTAACTAAGGTTCGTAAACATGGATTACTTTTCGCTCTTTCTGAATTCACACTCAATTCTCTTAAGACATTTACCAATTGAGGCCTTTCTTCAGCTAGCTTTCTCATAATTGTCAGTCTCTTTAATATATCTAATGTAAGTTTATCGTCAGCCAAAGCTCTAGTTGATTTTTCATCATTAATTATGGATAATAAGCTACTTGCGGTAGAAAACATTCCGAGGGCTCTAGCTAAGCCAACGGCTTGAAGCAATAATTCTCGAACAGCAGAACTTTTATCATTTAATAATTCCTCTAAACGTATTTCACTAAACTCTTCTACAGCTTCGATAATAGCTTTATGCACGACTGCGGCTGCTTCTTTCTCTGTTTTCATACAAGTTACCTGTTGAGAGACTTTCTGTAAAACTCGTGAAATTAATTTGGAATCATTTTGCGACATACTTCTAAATGCAGAACCTACGATGTCATTTCCATTTTCTTCTTCTAATACTTGAGAAAGTCGATCGAGAACAATTTCATCCTTTAACGAATTCGTTACAAGTGTTGACTTTAGTATGTCAATTTTATTGTCACTTGTGTCCAGAATATCTAAAACTGCTGACTTGCAAATAGAATTTCTCTTCTCCGATACTAGTAATATTTGTAAAAATTCATCGACCAATTCATCAACAGATATAGTTTCATGCCCGAGAAAGTCTTTCAATGATTCACTAATCGCTGAGAAAACAATATTTCGTTTATTATCTTCATTAATATGGCATTTATTATTATTTATTCTGTCCTCGTCGTCGTCGCCGTCGTCGTCGTCGTCGATATTATTATTATTATTGATAATTTGTTTATCCATAAGCACCATTACAGCTATAGTCAATGTAGATTTAAGGGCTTCTTGTGCCCAATCATCTACAAAATTAAATTCTTTTCTATACGAATTTAATTTTGTCATTGTCACTAAATTACCATTTATTAAAGAACTATGGCCATTCTGATATTGATATCCTTTTTTTAGTATATCTTGAAAATTTTTGTGTACCACTTTGTCCGCCAAGGTCGCTATTATTGAAACTATTTGTGCCATTTTTATGGCTGCACTACCTTGAAAGCCAAATTTCTCAGCGATAATAATTGCATGATCCAATTCAACTGATTTAGAATCCATGTCTACATCGACATTCGGTATTTCTGCCGAAATGTTTTTTCCAATAGACAAGCCTGCATCTGATAATTGTCTCAGCATATTGGCATCAATGTTCACATCGGTATATCGCGTGGTTGATGCATTATATTGTAAATGTTGTGGCCTCAATAATTTAAGTTCCTCCGGAGTTACTTCAAAACCTTGAACTGAAAATTCTTGTTCACCTTCTGGCGTATCTGTTAAATCTGGCGCCACAAATCTCGGACCTTCTTCAGTTTGTACAATTTGGCCCGGTACAAATATGATGCCATGTTCAGTTGATTCTACAACCCTTCCAGGAACAAAACGTGGTCCATCTGATGTATTAACTACTTGACCTGGTACAAATCGTGAGCCTTCATCCTCAGTCGATATTATTTGTCCTGGAATAAAAGTTGGTCCAACTTTAGTTTCCACAATTTGTCCAGGAACAAATTGTGGCCCATTTTCAGTATCGACCGTTTGACCAGGAACAAATTTTAATCCAGATCTAGTTTCTACCATTTGACCTGGAACAAATTTTGGTCCACTACTTGTATCAATAACTTGCCCAGGTATAAATTGCTCTCCTGTGTCTGTATTTACTATTTGCCCTGGTATAAAACCATCGTCGGTCATGATACCAGGAACAAAACGATGACCGTCTTTTCCTCGTACTAATTGTCCTGGTATTATTTTCTTTCCTTGAGAAAATCTTTTTACAGTTTCTGGTATAAATTCAAAACCTGTTTCTGTTTGAATAATGTGTCCAAATATTTCAGTTTGTTCAGATAACATAGCACTCGCTGTTTTTGGATCGATTGGTATTCCGGCTGGTATGGGATCAAAAAAGTTGACTTCATCGATACTTTTAGCATTAGTAAATTTAAATCCATTCTCATCGATGATTGTGTTGCCAGGTATAAAGTTCTTTCCAACTGCAGTCTGTATAATTTGCCCTTCAACAAATTTTGTACCCTGTGGGGTATTTAATGTCATTCCAGCAATAAATTTAGTATTATTTTCTAATTCTATCGCGATTCCAGGAATAAACTGTAGTTCTTTTGTTTCTGTCATTACGCTTTGACCAGGTAAAAATTGAAGTCCATTTTTCATCAATACCGTTTGACCAGGAATAAACTTTTCGATGCCATTATCCATTCTTAATCTTTGTCCAGGCATAAATTCCCAATTTTTATTTACTTGATAACTCTGTCCAGGGATAAAAATCTGTTGGCCTAATTCATCGGTCATAGTTTGTCCAGGCATAAATTGCGCACCTTCATCAGTTGTTATAATCTGCCCTGGTATAAATGTATTCTCTACTACTTGTCCAGCTACAAATTTCGGACCATCTTTCGTTAAAACAGTCTGTCCAGGAATAAACTTCGAACCTTCATTCGTATGAATTGTTTGCCCTTGCACAAAATCATCTCTTTCGCCTCTACATAATGTTTGTCCGGCTACAAAAACTGGTGTCAACTTACCACTTTCTTCTTCAATAGAAATTATTTGTCCTGGAATAAGCACTGGTCCCTCTGGCGTATGAACTGTAAAACCAGGCACGAAACTATTTCCTTTTCCCGTTTGTAATGTTTGCCCTGGCACAAAAATATCACCATCGGGCGTATGTATTGTTTGTCCCGCGACAAATCTCTGAGTTGATTCTATATCAATTTTTAAACCTTTCACGTTATGCATTTGTACATTATCGCCAGTATTTATGCGCCCCACTAATTTTGGAATTTCGTCAATTCTTGGTAAAATTTGCAATGCCTCTGCACCAGCAGCTACGAATTTATTATATACATCGGCTGTTTCTTCAAGATCATTGGACGAAATATTCTTAATGCCCTCTTGGACATCGTATTCTAGCTGTGTAGTTAAAGGCGAAAATGGCTCAACTACTGCAATAGTCTCAAACCCACCCGTTTCTTCAGACACGGGTGTATTGTAAGAGCCAAGCATCGTTTGTTCTAAATCGATTCTTTGAGGATCAATTGTCACTGGAGTAGGCAATTCTTTTATTAAAGAAGTACATTCAATAACTGAATTCTTATCATTATTTTTCAAAACTTTCCAGTCAATTATATTGTTTAAAGGCTGTCTAATATCTGTCCATTCACAAGAACTCGAAAGAATTTGTCGATTTGATTTGTCTTGTTTAATGCCAACTTGTTTCCAATTTAAAAGTCTATTTTCTTTATCTTCCTCGTGAATACTCCTTAATTTAACATGTTTTGTTATCTTAAGTTCCTCCTCTTCCGCTGCTTTTTCCTTGTCTTCAAAAATTTTTTTAGCGTAGCTAAGGCCATCTCGCTTTTTTTTTGTTTTATTCTTAGACTCGGCCTCGACTCTTTGTCGCTCTTTAAAGATATCCTCACGAGGGCCGAATCCATCATAAAGCTCATCAAATCTTTCCAAATCTCGGAAATCAACCGAAACGTTTTTACCTTGCTTGAGGCGCAAGAGTACAGTATCACAGTCTCTCGAGAGCATAACATCTCTCACATCGCCATCTCTTACCGCTGCTTCCAGCTGAGCTGGGAACACAAGGCTGCATCTACGCTCTGCTACTGTATAAACAAATTTCGAATGCGTCTCCTCCTCTACAGGCTCTTTTGATTTAAGTAAGTTTCTTAAAACTATATGCTGCTCGTCATCGCCGTCTAGGATTGGAAAAACGTATCTGTAATCTTTCAATATAATGTGTTTTTTTTTCTCTCCTAGTAGAATTCCAGCTGTATAATGATGCGGCGCCAAGCCAGATGACTTTGTTGTAATTTTACATTTTTTGTTTTTCTTGCCTTTACTTTGACTGTGAAATCCAAGTACGACAGGAATGTAATGATGAGTTGGTAGTCCGTAGGATTTACCAGTAATTCGACAAAAGCGCTTAGCATCAGCAGGACTAATGGGTGGCAGTAATGGAAAGTAATTTGGTTTGGGGAGGCCCCGGCTCCTCCCCGTTATCCTACAAAAGGACATCCTTCTACAACAGCTCTCAATTCCTCTCTCAAAACTATACAATAACTTTGCACATATTACCTCGCTAATCTTGCATTCGTATTAGACATTTTATCTTCAAATTTTACTTCACTTTGTACTTCCATCTGAACTTTGGACATATCGCTAAAGGATGTTGATTCGTTATTTCTTTTCTCCCTTTCTATAGAAACAGGGAGCAATTACTGGTCGTCGGCCAATTAGTAAAATTAAGCTTCATCTAGAGTTATAATTTCAAAGGAATTCAGACACATTACTTATTTTAGCTTTTGAGCAAGGACGTACTTGATGTCAGAGATCAACATAAAATTGAAATATCTAAAGAGTAGTAGTATCAAGATCATTTATCTAATTTACTTTTCTTTTTTCTTTTTCTTTTTTTTTTTTTTTTTTTAACTCTCTGTCACTTTATTATATTGGATTTTTCTATTTTTTTTCCTTTTTACGTTTCCTTATATTCGTTGTAATTTTGCAGTCATTCTCGTCGCTTTCGTTATTTTTTCGTTAAAGAAGTTACGAAAATTTAATTATATACTGACACTTATCATAGGGGGTGGTACGAGTCTAAAGATAATATCAACGGACCACATCTATCGGAGACACACATCGTGCTACTGCTGCTACTGCTGTTTCTACCGCGGCTAATAGCACTGCTGCTGCCACTCTGAAAATTGTATATCACGATACGCGACGACGAGCGCCAGACTACTAGTTGTACCAAGTGCATGGCGCTTGCCTGAGCCTCGCCTCCTCGTCACCAGAAATAGCTTCTCTTCTTACTTGTGCACGGCTTTAACGGTCGGACGCGGTAAAACTGTATGTATGGGCAGCCATCCTGTTTGCCTATGATTCAGCACAACGTAGAATTAAGCGATCAACAACCCCCTTGGATGACCGGTCACCTCGAGCAATGAAGCTCATTGCCCACAATATTAGTGCAAATGGCTTGGACGCTATTATCAATAATTCAATTTAGACTACAATGCAGAATACTACGAATTACTAGATTTTTATTAAAATATTATTAAGCGTAATGACTAGCTAAAGCATCTTTCATTTATTAATAGCCGTTGATAGCTAAATTCTACGTTGAAATTTATTCTACGCTCGTGTAACGGAATACCAAGTGACCATTTGTTAATAATTTATCAGACTATTAACATTTACGAGATCTATTGGCAGCAAGTTTACCGACCATATCAATATTAAAATGAGAAAATTGATAAACTGCCAACACCTGCTTTATGCATATCGTCACGGATTATGGTTTTCACGTGCCTACTCGTCTCATAAATCAGCGTTGTTTTGCACTTTGCGACTATCACTCACTTGCACCCCGGAACTGTCGCGTTAATACTTTGGGCAAATCTTTTTCTCGAGCAAAATTTGAGTTCTGCCAAAAAGCAATAATTGACCGTATCCTGCCAATACTCCAAGCGATGAATAATAAAAATTCAATTAATAATACGGACCTATGAGTCTTGTCAATTGAATGATAAGCACGTGCGTACCTTGAACCAATTTTCTTGGCGACCTTCATCTAATTACAGCAACACCTAATCGCTTATCCATGATCAAAGCAGGATCGAAAGAGAACAGGTAACGCACTATACCAATTACTTTCACGAATTAGATTGCTTGCATTATTTACTGCCTGCCAAAAAAAAAAAAAAAAAAAAAAAAAAAAAAAAAAAAAAAAAAAAAAACAATAATAAAGTGCGGTGACAGTGCAATTTGTCAAAAAATTTGACGGTGCATGAGAAGCAATTAATGGATTACAGCTCTCGAGTTAGCAGCGTTAATGATTTTCGAATCAGGCAGACGAGATATCACGCGATTTGAGCACCGCTGCATAAATATTATTTTCATTTGACTGAAAATTGTTTTGACAGTTCAAATCCAAGTCATTCTTCTCTTTCATTATAACTATTTTTTCAGTCGTTGACAGATTTTTAGTCTGCGAAAAAGTTTCCTACTTTATAGCAGTGAATTCACTTCATCTTTCTAAATAGTACCAATGTTTTATTCTTCTGGTATATTATGACTTTTAGGTCTTCAAGATATTCGCAATTTAATAGAGTAAATTGTCGGTTGAATATGACATATTTATTAATACTAATGCGTATATTTGATATTTCCGTGGCTCAATTTAAATAAGACTCGCTTTCAGATACTTTTTGTCATTTATGTGTTTACAATTAATTATTCGACTTTACCAACACCTTATTTTTCTGATATCCATCAATAATGTTAGAAAAATTGAAGCGATCATGAATCGTAAAACAAACTCTACAAATTTGGTATCGAACGGCTAAGACGAATCCTCAAATTATAATTTAAAAAAACACATTGCACTCAATCTTTATAATTAAATACTTTCAAAGTATTTTAATAAAATCATTAATAATGTCAAAAAGATCGGCATAATCTATCATCGATTTAATTTTCAATTACTACAATAATAAGTCTACTGATATGATGGGGCAATAATTGAAAGCAGTAATTATATAATCTGAGCATGTGCCTTTTTATTTTTGTCAGAAAATTAAAAATCAATTCGTTTAATTTTATAATTTTTAAATTATTAAGAAAATTGTATTCAAAATTGTAAAATTAATTGTAAACTATAAAATATGAAAAATCGAATTGAATCTCAAGGTGATAATTTTTAAATTTCATTTGATACTATAAAAATTATATTTAATGAATCAATAATTATGTTATTACTTAAATTAACTTAATAATTAATTTAATTAAAAACGAATGCCAAGTTATTGTGTAGTATTGAGTAAAGTTTGATTTAAATACAAATATTATGATTTACGTAAAGTCTGACGAGAAAATCTTAACAAAGTTTTCATTGTGAATAATAATAAAAAATGCATCATATAGTTTCCAAGCATATTAATTGTTCATTTACTTAAACATCAATGTAATTATTGCACGAGTAATAATGATTTTCATAAATAATTTAAATGATCGAAAATGGATTCCAATTATGATTTAAACGGTCGATTTAATAGTTATATTTTAAATATATAATTTATACTTATTTTCAGTATGAATGTTTTTAGCTTAAATTTATTTTAAATTTAATATCATTATATTTATTGGCATATCTATTAAAATTACATTAAATTAAAGAAACATCTCTACTAAAGATTAAATAAAAATATTGATAATTTTATTTTAATTAAACATTTTGAAGACAAAATATGGTGAAGGAAGAAGAAAATTTTTAATTCCATTGAAGGAGCGCTAATATATTCAATTAAGTTAATAAAATATTTAAAGTTGCGATAAAAAAAATGATGTTGTGCATCAGTTTAATAGTTAAATTGTTACACGATTGTTTATATTTATGTCTCAATAGAATCACTTTATAAGGAATACGGCTTTCAAAAATCCATTAAACGTAATGATTTAAAAGAAAATTTTCTATTTATCCTTAAAAAAAAAAAATTTGCAATACAAAAAATTAATGTGCCAATTGATGGTTTCGATTAAAGATTATATTATTTTACATTAAAACAATATTCAATATTACTTACTGCTGAGGATTGTAACGAGGCACGACTGGTGATTCGTTCAGTGACAGACGTCGTTACATTACCATCCACACTGCGCCTCACTTCCGAAGAGAATTCTTTAAGATTATAATAATAAATGTTACCTTCATTATTAAGAAATTATCCAGGCAATATAATACATTAAAATAATAATACTAATAATAATGATAATAGTAATAATAATAATAATAATAATAATAATAATAATAATAATAATAATAATAATAATAATAATAATAATAATAATAATGAAAATAAATAAATAAATAAATAAATAAATAAAAAACAAATGAATGGATAAAAGAAGTAATGTATGGACTTACCCTGTCTTGAATATCTGCGAGCCATTTTGTTATGTCTTCATTATTCTAGATTAACATATAAAAAGTATAGTTAGCGCTCAGCTAAATTACTTTAACATTATAATATGTCGAAATTCAAATATTTAACGTGTCTTTTTTCCACTATTAGCCATTTGGATTTACATCATTTAAGCACTTATCTTTCAATTTTCTTCCCTATTTTATCGTTTTCAAATATAACGTCGATACTCAATACAAGTGACCTTCAGTTTAAGAGATTCCTCAACTTTTCGAATCTACCGTTTACGATTAACGTATTATTATTAAGCTGTATGCCTATAGTTGCTTTATTTAAAAAAAACTTATAAAAGTATTGTTAAATTAAAGGAGAGTAGGCTGATTAGTGCTGCCATCTGAGAACGATAAGTAGAAGAAGTACAGCACAAAGCTGCTAAGCGATCACTGTGAACTTTCGTCTCGTCACTTTTCTATTAATTCCCATAAACGAATCTGCATGATCGACTTGCACTCAACGCGCGCTGCTCATACCGGCATCGCCCAATAATAATCATTTCAAATCCCAATACCTTCTAAAGCGTGGAATACGCGTTCTAATAAAAAAAAAAAAAAAAAAAATAAATAAAAAAAAAAATTCACTAATTATAATAAATGTTACTTTGATTCCAATTTGCATTAGTCACGACGTTCGTCAGCAAATATACATATATTAATTAATTAAAAAAAAAAATTAATTAATCAATTAATTGCTCACTTATAACATGCTCACGTTAAATTGAATGATAAATTAAATAGTGAGGTTGGGAGGACGAAGGGAGGAAAGAAATAAATACAGAAAAGCCAAGATCGATCTTTGGGAACAGTTTAGCAAGGTCTATTTCGGACGCGTGTAACGTTAGTCGCATCACGATTGGTTGACGAATAGGTCTCCGATCGCTGGCCGCATATTTTTACTATCCCACCTTCAATTGGGTCACTTCCGGCGTTTACTTAACAATCTTTTAAAAGACAGGTTAATTGATAAATTGACGCTTCTCGTGGTAGCGCCTCAACTTAATCACGAAGGAGATGTAACGTCGTTGACGACGCCTCTTTATTCTCGGTTTGGCGCCTCGGAATCAAAAAGCCGCGAAAAGCCGCGCGTCAAACAGAGGGGGCGGCGATTGGTAGGGGACTGGAAGGCGGGGGCAAATGAGTGACTGGCGCACGGGGAAAAGACGACGAGGGTGGCGGCCTCGAGGTGGGGACGACGGGCGTGCGGTTCCGACCTTCGCGACGCCGACGAAGCCGCGAAACTGTGCCGTGAAAATGGAACGTCTATTTAACGTGGTCTATACGACTGACTAAGTGCGCGCACTTTTTCCTCGCTCGCGACGCAAGTTGTTTGTAATCACTTGCCGGCGGCTGAGCAGCTCCGAAGATACCAGCGCGGAATATGCATCAGCGTTATTTCCGTCCGCATCGCGGGGCTGGACGCCGATGATCGATCGCGTTCTCGGCCAATCTCATCGGGAAATCCAAATTTAGCCCGGGGCCGCGATCGCCTCGCGCTAAGGGCCGCTATTTTTAAAACGAGAGGGGCCGCACGTCGCCGGGGAAGTTGTGCGCGCTTGTTTGATTAAGCTGCCTGTTGCTTCGCCGGGGACGCGGGGCCCAATAACGCAAAACGCAGGTTACCTTCGAGACGGATACCCTGGGGATACGGTGATCGGCGACGTTTAAGAAGGCGGCTAGACACGATCGTTGCCCGTTGTGTAAATAGGATGCAATCGGCCGACGGCTATCCCGGGACTGCTGCCGATGCACCGATCTCTCTCTCTCTCTCTCTCTCTCTCTCTCTCTCTCTCTCTCTCTCTCTCTCGCTTTTTTTTTCACTCAAGCGCACACTCTTACGTACGGACAGACGTACACACTTCTGGGCAGCTATCGTTCCCCCGTGGATTCGTACACTACCGCGATCGGCGACCGATCGGCAGCGCACTTTTTTTACACGACCAAGAGGACGATGACGAAGACACGCCTTACTCGTAGTCGGGTTATATCTGCGGCCCACCACGACAATGACAACGACAGCGACTCCTATGACGACGACGACGACGACGACGACGACGACGACGACGACGACGACGACGACGACGACGACGACGACGACGACGACGACGACGACGACGACGACGACGACGACGACGACGACGACGACGACGACGACGACGACGACGACGACGACGACGACGACGACGACGACGACGACGACGACGACGACGACGACGACGACGACGACGACGACGACGACGACGACGACGACGACGACGACGACGACGACGACGACGACGACGACGACGACGACGACGACGACGACGACGACGACGACGACGACGACGACGACGACGACGACGACGACGACGACGACGAGGACGACGAGGACGACGACGATAAACACGACGACGACGACGACGATGAAGACGACGACGACGACGACGACGGCGACGACAGCTGATCGTGGACGCCCGCGCCCGTAGCTGGATCTAATAATACGTCAATGGCCTCGCGTCTCTCTACTCCAGGCCTCGGACCTTACGACGCCGATACATGAATTATCACAGCAGCAGCGGTGGCGGCGGCGGCGGCGGCGGCGGCGGCGGCAGTGGCGGCGGCGACGTTAGCCGCGTGGTTGCGCGACTACGGCGCGGGCGGCAAGGAAAAATAACAGAGCGCGGCAAGCTTTCCTCTCAGCAAGTGTACGACTGAAAACGGATGTGTTATTTCCCTAACATAATTAACACTTGCAATTGGCCGACGACCAAAAAAGCCCTCGCTTTAGTTTTCGTATGTTATCCCTGATCGAATGGACCACTCCGCAAATCCTTTTATAATAGCTTTTATTCGCCTACGTCATATATAAATTTGCTTCACCTTTTCTCATCGTTGATTTATCGTTAAATCCTAATTTATAAATACCATTTCCGTACTCAAGAATTCTGTTAAAATGTCTTTTAAACATCTAAATTGTATTTTACACATTTCGCGTTTAAAGGCTATTTGTTAAGCTACTGATAAGGAAACATAATTTATGTAAACTACCTGACTTATCACTTTCTGCAAGTAACATATAATTTTACATTTGTCACTGTCGTAACTTCATTATAAGATCGATGTATTAAAAAAACACCTTTCAAAGAAATCTAATTTTTTTCAATATGAGATTTCATAAAATAGTTTTACATGCACCACAATTAATAAAATTAATAAAAATCTTAACATTATTGACAACTTATTTTGATAAATATGACGCCTATAAATAAATACAATATATAGTTAGTTATTTCTAATAATAATATGAATAAATATATTTATAGCATTTATGAAAGAAAATAATTTTATAATAATTTTATAAAATCTTAATCAAATAATTATTATTTCAAATACTAAACATATTTATTGTAAAATAACTAAATTATAAATAAACTCAATAAATAAACTAAATGAAGTATAATATAAACTCATATAAATAAAGGATCTAATAAAATAATCAATAAACATAAAAAAATTATCAAATTTGCTTCGAAATTTAAATTACAATTATGCTGAGATGTATATGTAATGAATTATAAAAGTACTGAAAAATTCTAAAATTTACAAAACTGAAAATACAATCAAAATCGTCTGTGTAAAGAGCAACTATAAAACATTTTTTAAGATTTTGATAAAATTCAGTAAACTTAAAGCTCATTCGCATTTATAACAAATAATCATTTATACACGTACACACATCCATCTCGCTGCCTATAAATTACATTTGCTATTTGTTAAGTTAATTAATTAAATCCATATGAAAATTTGTAGCGCCGTAATTTCAATATTTGTAATAATTTTTATGTTTTAATGTAACTATTAATAATCAATAATAATATATCAATATTGAGTTTATATTATATTTAAATAAGGTAGTGGTCTTATTAAACAGCCGCATATGATGTTATAAATTCTAATAAATAGGCAGAAAAGTTAAAAATTATCATTTAAATTGTTAATTATTAATTTATAAAGGATTATATATTTTCATATACAAAACAAATTATATATGTATCATATAATTAAGTTCTTATTTAAATATTTTGAAAACCGTTGAAAAAATAATACTGGGATCGTTCGTTTTGAGAATATATTGAGCTATAACAAATAGTTTTTAATTAAGGAAAGATTACTTCTACATAAAAGCATTTCTTTTAATTTATAAAAATGCTAATATGATAATTATAATTTATATAATTGTGATAAATTATGATAGTATTATATATATCATAAAATGTAATAATGAATCTTTATTAATATTTCTACTATTTTTAAATATACTTCTGAATAATGTCAGATATGAAATATTTATAGTTTAATTCATAAAATACATAATTCAGGATTTAATTCAAATTATTATTATTATTATTATTATTATTATTATTATTATTATTATTATTACTATAAGAAATTAACTATTTTTGTTTAAAAAATTATTACCGATTTAATAATTACCTTTTTTTTTAATGTATATTTAGCTAAAACTGTTTATTCATTCTCTCAGGAAATTAATTTTTACGATAAAATTAACCTATTATATATTTAAAAGATTTAGTAAAAATATATACATTGTTATTTCAAAGAATGATTATTTTGATTAATTAAACTAATGATAATTTAATGTTTAAATGTGTTGATTTTTTCTTGTTTTCACAAAAACTGTATATTTTATTTGAACAGTATTAGATTTTATTACATTCAAATGATAATTTTACGTAAAATTTTAACTATAAATATGTCAGAATTTATGTATTATTGTGTAATTAATGCAAATGATAAATTAAAATGTGTATATTACATTGAAAATCTGTATGAATGTAGTATTCAATTAATCTGTACTATTTGTTTTATTCTATTTTTAATATTTTATGCTTTGAACACTATTAAAACTGCCGTTGTTATGAAAGCACGGACTAACGAGGATGTTTTTATTCTTGTTAAATTAATTTATATTATCTAAGTACTATAATATAATATTGTTTAACATACCAATTTTCTCATATTTTAATAAAAATTTAAACTGATAAATAAAATAAAATTTTTATGTATAAATAAATTTTGACCTAAAGTATTAAATGCGAATTTATAAAATTCAAAGTTTGTTTAAAATATTTTTCAAACTATCCCTTATCTCATTATTATTTTTATTGACAAAAAATATCTTTATATTATAGAAGACACTGTAATATCGATGTTTACATAAAAATTTTATTTTATTTTTTCAGTTTAAATTTTTCAAAATTAATCGAAAATTTTGAACTACACATTTCAAGGTGTAAATATAATTAAAATAATGCGGAAATTATGAGATTAATTAAGAATACAAAGTTTGTCTATTGTTGGCATTACATTTGAATTATTATTGGCCAAAACTATTACACCACAATATTATTTAAATAAATGTTTTTATAGCTGTGAATCTTAGAATACTATTTACGTACTGTAAACGCTTTAAATGCTCCGGTTAAATTGAGCTGTAGATACTATAAAAATTTTTCAGACATAAAATACCAAACTGTTATAAGATTTACTATTCAGATAGATTGATCATGAGCAAAAACAACTCTTATACATTTTCAATTAATAAAATAATTAATTAAATTCAAAATCTACAATCTATATAATAAATAAAAAAATATGTATTAGTTATGTATTAGTTCTATTAAATATATATAATATATGTATATAACAGTGACTAAAAATTTTTAATTATAATATTAAAAAAATATTAATATTAAATTCAATTGATTTATGTTTTCTGAAAATATACTTCTAGTTCAGTTTGTTTTTATAGCCTAATTATAATGAATTAATTATAAAATAATCTATATGATTAATAGAAAAATTATCCTTAAACAAATCCAACTAAATATAAATAATTACGAAAAAGACTTTTAAAAGCAATTAATCCAAATTTTATGCCATAAATAATTATTTCTTGATATATTTGTACTCGCAATTGCTTTAAATTGCTATTAATTAAGTTCACTTTATATCGTTTACTGAATTAAATGGATGTTTTTATTTTTTACATTTACACATATAATGAATTCAAAAATAAATTAATAGTAATCGAAAAGACGAGTTAAAATATTAACTAATTTTGCAGGAGTTTAGCAAATAAAATGAAAATGTAAGAAAAATTATCACGGCACTAATAATATAAATATTAACATATAAGTGTGTCTTAATTATAATATATTTTACTAGTACAATGAAATATAATTGGATATAAAAAAAAATTCAATTATTTTGTATATTTCTCAGATACAATTATAATCTTACATAATTATAAAAGCTTACAATAAAATACAATATTGCAAAAATTATTAAAAATACTAAAATGAGGGTTACAAATATATTAATAATTTTTAAATATTTTAAATACTAAGCAGATAATGCATTTTATAACATATCGTAAAAAAATTTAATCGTTTTACTAATATGTTCATTAATAACTTAATAACAAAATTGATAATATATGTAAATTTACAATACAGAATTCATATCAAGACAATAAACGTGTCGAACACATGATTATATATTTAAAGAAACTTTACTATTATTTCTAGTCATTATAATAGTTAAAATTTGTACTTCGTTTTAATTCTTCGTGATGATTAATGAACGATAATATAACGTTCATATTTGGAAGCTCTAATACAATACACTTTGATCCCCATAAATATCTGTTTTTCACAATTTTACTTCTGTAATGAGTCCTTTCGTTTTATTTTCAAATAATGATTTCCTGAAAATATCAATCAAGAAAGTAAAAACTTTTCAAATTTCAATCACATGCATATCTATATATTCAAGCACATTGATATATACTTTTTTCATAATTAATATAGGTACTGTTTAATCCATACAATGTTTATCTTTGATAGTGTAAAATATAAGGATATAAAATATTTTCCATTTTATGCATTTAGAATACATTATCAAACATTAGACTCAGTTACAATCGAAACCTTGAAAATGAAGAAAGCCATTAGTTTTATAATCACTATACGTTCATTATAAATATACAAGTATTTGTCAAAAACAAGAATCGCCGAATAACAAAGTTTCAAGTTTAGATACTTGTTTTCGAGATTTATTAGATAATGCTGATGTTCCTGAATGCCTTATTCTAGTTGTATTTTGAGATTCTAGAGGTGTATTTATTTGCACTTGGTCTAATAATCTTAGCATTCCTTTGCGAGACAAATTTCCATTTCGCGGAACTTGAATTTTATTTTCATCGTACAATTCATCATGATCATCGGAGGCTTTTTCGTTCGTTTTGGCACTATCTAAAAAATGTTCTGTTTGCGTTGATTCGTTTATCAAATGATCTTCTTCACCTGCTTGAATACCTTTTTCATGTTTAACAGGCTCTGTAATTTTACTATCAACAAATTCTTTTTTACGATTTTCTGAATTTATATTCAAAGCCTGCTTGTTTAATATGCTTTGTTTGTCATTTTTACTATTGATCTTGCATTTATTTTGTGACTAAAAACAAAATTTAGCAGACTATATGAAAACAATATAAAATTTTCTTTTAACTTTTATTGAGAATAGCACTGAGTTAGTATTAAGAGTATTAAATTAAATGCACTTAAAAATAAGATTATTAAAACAATCAAAATATAAGAATTAAAAAATATGTTTATACATATACAAATGGGAAACGTTCTTTATGCAAATGCAGTACCATAATAATAAGTATTATAAGTATTATAATAGTTAGCATTATTACAAGTATAATAATAGTAAGTATTAAAAAAACGGTATTATAACGTAAAGTAAAATAGGAAATAAAAATATATAGATCTTAGAAGCTCAGTCACAAGTATAAGTCATTTATATACAAAGTAACAATAATTTATATTTGGTTAATAGTAACGAAATTTACTATTAGCTCATACAGTTAATGGTACTACTACATACCTATTCAGCTACTATCTTTATACTGGATTATTTTCTATCCTAAATTTAATGTCAATTTAACATTTTATATTGTTATAGTATACATTTGTTTTAGTATAATTTAATATTTCTCCCGTACTCCGTATATAATTATTATAACAGTTTTTTTTTTTTTTTTTTTTTTTTTTTTTTTTATAAAAAAATTTAATCGATTCTCATTTTTTATTTATTACCAATTTCTTCTAATAGAAATATAAATTAACGCGTAAATTATTTCTAAATTAATTCTACTCATTACTACAATATTGTGCAAATTTTATAGAAATAAAATAAAAAATGAGTGTATATGTATATGCAAATTTTTTTAAAGTTAGTATGAAATATAATCTTTTAAAAAATATTAAATTTCAGTATTCATAGTAAATCGATAGTAATTAATGATTTTATATTAATTATATATAATTAATGTATGTTTATTACATTTATGATAAAAAATGGTGATAATCTGCAAACTTAACTCAGCACTTCCAACAAACAAAATCAATATAAAGTATGCAGTCATTGGATTAATAATTTGATACTCACGGTTAATTCAATATTCATTAAGTCGATATTTGATTGCAATTCATTAAGCTTAAACAGCAACTGCTCATTCGCTGCTTTAAAAGCTAACACATTGGCTTTTTCCTTGATAATATTATCCTTCAGGATTAGTTGTTCGGACGCCTGTTGTGCGATCTTCCGCTTGAATTCGTCATTCTCATGTTCAACATTATCGAATTTCGAACTGAGATCGAGAAGCTCACTGTTATGCTGTTGTAGGATCTTTATCTCGTTGATCAAATCAATTATCCTCTCGTCTTTCTCGCGCATATCAACCTCGGAGCTCTTGACTTTTAATATGCTCTCATCCATCTGGGCAACCTGTATCTTCTCAGCCTCGAGAGCCGCATTTACCTGCACGTTGTTCCTATGGATAATTGTAAAATAATTATTAAACGCATAGGAATATTAAAAATGAATGACATAATAAAATTCGACGTACTTGTTGCTTTCTTCGAGCCGGCTCTTAAGCTGACAGATCTGCTCGTTCAATATTTCATTGGCGCTCTGCGAGTCGATGAGTTTCTCGTTCTGACGTTTCATTTGACGCCAAATTCGGATGTACTCAATGTTCTCTGCAACCTTATCACGTTGATTCCCCGATGTATAGGTCGCAAGCTCGGTCTCTAAATCCCCGATACGCGACATCATTTCTTTCTTCTCCTTCTCTATTTCCTAAGAGCAATGCTTTATTTAATAAAAGAACGGAGAGGATTTATAACTTTGATAAATGGATAGGATTGAAGTACCTGCATTTTAAGTGAATAATTTTGAATATCGTGTTCATCGTTTCCACACCGAATGTTGATGCACTGACAAGAGGGAGTTTTCAATCGACTGCCTTCGCTCCGACAAGTACTAAAATAAATCGGCGCTCAACACTTGATATTGCTGAAGCCAAATCCAAGGGTTCGAGTGTTCGCGAGTGTTCTTCTATAGGGATATACGGGCCAATTTTTCTTGATTCGAGATTTATTACTTAAATTTATCGACTATGTAAATCAATTTTAATGTTTTTAATGTACATACATTGACTACGTCGGAACTTACAAAGGTTTGTAATATTGCTTATAGTTGAATGAGGAAAACGGTAAATGCAGATACCACGACAAAATAACTACTGTATACGAAATTTATTTGAAATTCAGCTGTTTGTATGGTATATTTAAAATATAAATGTAAATAGGTTTATTATTTTTATACAATTTATCACATAAAAAAAAAAGAAAGAAAAGTAACTATACGTTCATTGTTAAATGCTAAATAATAATTGTCATATTAATTATAAAAATTTACCGAGCACTTTAGGAAACTATTTCAATTTATGAGGATGTGAAAACAATGTTAAAAATGATATAAATTATCTTTAAAATTGAAAAATTCCTTATCAAGTTACTAAATGTAGAAGTGACTGTATTGCAATAGCATCGGGAATAAAGCCAAAATGGGCTTCATCGAATACTTATAAATAACGAAGCATCGAGAAAACTTTATAAATTCAACGTCGCGTACAGTTAGTTTTGGTACGCTTATCAATTCGCAAATTATAATAAATTGTAAAACTCGATATAGTAAAGAAAAATACAAAATGTCAACTATCTTTTTTATTATGAATTGAAAAAAAAAAAAAGAAAAAAAATATTTAATTTGAGAAGCAGTAATGAAACTCGGCCCATTCTCCCCTACAGAGTTGATGGTGAAATTAAAGTTAAAAGAAAAACTTAAATTACTACTTACATTAAGCCTGATGTAGATCCGAGTCTACGAACACGAGGAGGCGACCTCGCAAAAATTTTATTATTCATCAGTTGATTTCGAAGAATACACATTTGGTTTTTGAGCTAATTTAATAAAAAAAAAAAAAAAAAAAAAAAAAAAAAAAAAAAAAAAAAAAAAAAAAAAAAAAAAAAAAAAAAAAAAAACAAAAAAAAAATAAATAAAGCCATAAGAGCATTAGAAAACGCAATAAAAGGATTAAAAATATTCAACAATCGATATTCTTTATTAAATCATTAATGTATAACCTTGGAATTTTCGTTTTCCAAATGTAAAAGTCTTTCGCGGTCATTGGTAACGTCAACAGTGGCGATGCAGGTACGAGGATTCACTCCATACCTCATCAGTTTGGTGGCGAGTCTTTTGATCTTATCCTCCTGGCTGTTGGATAGTTTCTTAAGCGAATTTACCTCTTCCAGTAATCGCAGGTACCTGTCCTCGAGTTCGTAGCGATCGAGTTTACACACAATATGCCGCTCCCTAGGATCTTTCATTATTTTATTTTCACACTTTTGATGTCTTATGTCGTTCTTACACTGTGCAAATTGCAAATGGCTTTCAAAATATTCGAGTACCGATCGCGCAATATAAGAGATCCGCGAAATGACATTCGCGCATTAATAAAGTAATCATTAGAGTGCGCAAAGCATTAAATATATATATATATGACTATGATAAATCGACGAATTTAAGCGGTGATTCCTGATTAACTGATACGAGAATTTGCAAACCTATACTGCAATGGCAGGTGTCAATCGACGAGTCCTCCTTCACGGGATGAAGGTCCCTATCCAGATGATCGGTCATCGTCCTGGCATCGAATGCGACCTACCTGAAAGAAGATGTAGCATTATCAAAGATCATGGATCAACAACGAATCCACATCGGGTCAATGCAACGATGATGACGCGCGCCGATAAGCCTTGATGAGTATGGTGAGCCACCAATTGGCAGAGTCAAATCGCTGCTTTAGATATTCTCGGCCGAATAAATAACAAAAGCGTGGGATAGCGGCGAATGGGGAAGTGTCAAAGAGGAGCCCTTAATCTCGTGATGCACACTGTTGTCTATTGGCGGGGGGGGGGGGGGGGGGCGGGGGCGGAAAGCATTCAGAGGGCGCGCGTTCGTTAAAAGGCTGCTCTGCTGGCAGGAGGGAGCTGACGGCGATTGGCCGACGGGTAGGGACGAGGAGGAAACGGGGGCACACACGCTGGCACGTACTGTGGCTAAGGCCTTGTCGCTGGCTCATGGTGGCAGTGGCCACCGAAGGCAAGATGGCGGCGGACGGAGATGCGATTCCCGACCAGGAAAAAGTCCGAATAGTCTCGGACTTTATATTACATTCGCCCCCGGGCGAGTTCAACGAGGTTTTCAACGATGTCCGAATCCTGCTTAACAACGACAATCTCCTTAAGGAGGGCGCCTCCGGGGCGTTCGCTCAGTACAACAAAGATCAGCTCATGTCTGTTAAGGTAGAAATCATTCTCATTCGCTCGTAGTCGAAATCGAATGCACACAATGAGATACGACTTTACTCATTTTCGTCATCCTTCGGCTTCCATATCCCGAATCTTTTAATTTTTCCTTTCACGGCCTTTTCTTGCCAGCGATCTTGCGCATCAGCGATAACGCGTATCTCGTATAATTGTAAATCGTAGCGAATTTTTAGCGAGCAATTATCATTAGATTAGATATTGTTGTTAATTTTAGTAGCTGTAGTGAGTAAGCTCACTTCAAAAATCGAACCGTAAAATCCCATTAGTAAATTTCAATTGTCTTTTTAACGCATACATTTTTATATTTACATTGTAAAATGTTTGTAATAGATCGACAGTAGTGATTATCCAGTTCTTATAACAGAATACAATGACTTGGGAAATCAGAGGTTTTACGATCCACGTACTAAGCAGAGCTTTAAGTATGACCACCTGAGAAAGGAAGCACAAGATTACGAGCCCTATGAAACCGACGTAACAGCAGAACCGTGGAGGTTGGCATTACAGGAAGAGATATTTGCTTATACACAGAGTCATTATAGACATGGCTCTTGTTCTGTTTTCGCCAAGAGTCAAGGAGGTAAGGTTAAAGCTTTTATTTTAAAAGTCTTCATAGAAGTTTATAATTTTCAATAAATGGATTACAGAAAATATTACCCTAACGGCCTGCATAGAAGATCATCAATTTCAACCAAAAAACTTTTGGAATGGACGTTGGCGTTCAGTATGGACAGTAAGTTTTAGTACTAATTCGGGTACAGCTGAATTAAAGGGAAGCTTAAAAGTTCAGGTTCATTATTATGAAGATGGTAATGTTCAATTAGTTAGTAGCAAAGAGGTAAAAGAGAGTTTAGCAATATCTTCGGAAAAACAGACAGCCAAGGAATTAATACGGCTTGTTCAAGAATCTGAAAACGATTATCAGACTGCAATTTCTGAAAATTATCAAACAATGTCTGATACGACCTTCAAGGCATTGCGCAGGCAATTACCTGTCATGCGAACAAAAATTGACTGGAATAAAATTGTATCGTATAGTATTGGCAAGGAACTCAAAAGTCAATAGAACTAGATTTTTTATATATTATTAAGAGAAGTAATTATAAAAGCGCAATTTGGTTGCACGTGGTCTGGAGGTGTTATTGCATGGGAGCAAATGTAACATTACTATGTGTAATAAAATATTTGGTCAAAGCTCGCTCGTGCACTATTCGGCACCTCAGATCCAGTAATCCTAGCAATTTTCAATAATCAAATTGCATAGGATAACTACTCTGTCAAATAGTAGCCAATTTACTTGTATATTTTATATAAGAATAATAATTTCTTGTGTCAGGCAAGAATCTTGTTCCAAGTTTCAAAGTGCACATTTAAATGCAAGATACATCTCAATCTTGATAACGAACTGAATATTATATTTTATTCAAACACATTGTGTACATATATAATAGAAGTTTGATCCTAGAGAATATCAATCATTAATACACTTGTGTCTTTCTATTAAATTTTTGAGTGAAATTCATTTTTTGCAACAGCCCTGAACATTTTCTCAATTTCGCTTTTACACTATTTATAACGTTCTTAATCAATTTTTATATAAGGTTGCTATTTTTTATTGTAATTTTTACACTACTTAATAATTCTGTGCCAACTAGAGAAGTGGTGCATAGTCTCTTTTGGTGCTACTGCTTACCATAGCATTGCACAGCCAGACGAAGACGTGGGAAAAGGAAAGAACTAAGTACATAAGAAATTGTACATTGTAGAAGATAGCCTATAACCTGCTGGAGCCTTAATCTGTTCACATTTTGCGTTGAGAGGGTATTCTGTACATATGTTAATGGGATGGATGAATGGATACGCAATAGCGTTCAATTTGACACATAAGATTCAATATACGTTACATAATATTTAAACTTAGTCGTTAAACGACATTCAACTTTCAAAGCGCTCAACTTGTTGACCTTATTAATCCAGATTACATCAGAATAAAACAGAACATATGAGTCTTTTTGCAAAGACTTGCTATTACTTGTATAAATTATGATAAAATTACAAAAATAAATATTACAAATCTTAAATACAACACAATAGTTGCCTACTATAAATGAAATTTTAGGATTGTACCAACAATCAAGTGTATCTTGAATAAAGTAATGATCATGTCATGTAAAAATTACAAGGAATATGTTTATCGTTTAAATTATGTATTATTAAATGTTATTATTGAGCGAATAAAGTGATTGACACTTTACTGTACCATTGTGTACTTGTGTTAAAATGTCTTTCTAAATTTATGATCTTAACGAATTTATTTCAAATACTGTCATATCTCTTTTTATCTCTATAAATCAT
The DNA here is from genome assembly GCF_000503995.2 of Ceratosolen solmsi marchali. Classification (NCBI taxonomy): domain Eukaryota; kingdom Metazoa; phylum Arthropoda; class Insecta; order Hymenoptera; family Agaonidae; genus Ceratosolen; species Ceratosolen solmsi. The sequence continues at coordinate 4,327,476 of NW_011948413.1, forward strand.
ATATAATTATCATGTTGAACTGCATTGAATAAAATATATAATAATTCATAAGTGACAATTTTTCTGAAAATGTTTTTAATAATAAAATTAAAACATTTCATTTAAATTAGATGTATATTATTTCTTACTTTAATTCTTTAATAATTCTGAATTATTAGTCGTGAGTTAGTTATTCGGTTGAAGGTAAGGTATCAAGCTTTGCTCATATAATTTTTAATAATTGAAAGAATACTTTCTTTTCTTCTTTTTTTTTTTATCAAATTAACAAAATAAAATCTGTATTTAAGCCTTTAAATATATATATTCTTGTATTGCTATTATTTTTTTTAATACCCTAATGCAAAACTATTATCTTTTATGTTATAAACTAGTAAACAAATATCTGATTAATTGTTAGTATTGGTTATTTTTTATTATAATTAATTACTATAATATTATGGAAAAGTAAATTTCTCACCTTGTAAACACAAGATTTGAATACCTCAAGATCTGAATTACAATTGAAAAAGATCGACCCTTCGTATGCATTTTCTTTTTTATGAACAGAACGCGATGTCCTCTTGAATTTTGATATTCGTGACCATATTTGTTTACAAATTATTTTGTTACTATGGTAACTATTAGAATATGTCAACATTGTAGTAATGAATTAAAGCCATTGAATCTAGAGAGGTATATTTTATGCTTAATGCATATATGGTGAGTAATCACATTTGAACATTTCATGATAAAATTGATAAATTGTATAGATTATTCAAATTATACAATAATTCAACAATTTCAATTATCAATGAAATACAATAACACAGGTTAAAGCGAATATTTTCTATCGAGTAAAATTCTCAATTTCCGTTATTTACGGGCATTTTAAATATTTTAATAATAAGAAACTGTATTAAATAACATTGCAATTTCTTTTTTACCTAAATATTATACTGCATTGCTTTTAAAAATATAAGGTCTATAATATTAAATATAAAATTGGTGTTTTAGAAATTATACAGTTATTAAAAAATACAGCTTATACGAATTTAAAATTATAAATTGAACTTTACAATGCAAATGAGACAATTTAGTCAATTATATCTTTAATATATTATTTTATTGAAAATTTGAACATAAATATATGATCTTGAATGCTTGCATTTATCATTTATTATATTTTTTTATAAAAAATATTGTTATTTAATTATTGATATTGCAACACTTAGAAAATGAAGTATAAACATTTTATAAAATAAATTTATTCGAAGAAGAAGAAGAAGAAGAAGACGAAAAGAAATAGAAAGTATAAAATTACTATATGAATGATTAATAAATAAATTATAATAACATATGAATTTAAAATACATATCACATATAGTATATGTTTTAATGTTTAAAATAAGAATCAATATCTTTTAAATTCATTAAAAAAGTCCATTGATTTGTTACATAAGTTTTTCATAATATATATATATATATAGATATGTGTGTGTATGTGTGTGTGTATATATATTTTTGTAAAGCATGATGATTGTAAGAAAGTGCGTTTCATCTAATAAAAAATAATTACAACTAATTTAAGAATATATTTTTTAATTTATTTATAAAACAAAAAATGAATATCCACTTTATATTTACAAATCATAAAAGGATTACAAGCTAAAAGAAATGTTCTATTTCAAATGAAGAAAATGATTTTGTTAGAATATAGTAGTAGCGTAAATAAAATAATAAGTAATGAAAAAACATAATAAATTACAAATGAATAAATTACAAATCAATTATTTTAATTAATTGTTGAATATTTACAGCTTACACAATGAAATAATTCGATCGAGAAAAATACTTACGAAATTTTCTTCTAGAAAATATACTACTATTAGAAATATAATAAGCAATATTAATATCCATGATAATCGGTAGTAAAAAACTAAAATTAGACAAAATAAAAATGGTTACTTTTTAACATGCACTTTATCAATTAAACTTGAAATAAAAGTTAAATTTAATATACGTTTTAAAAAATTGTATTTTTTTCTATTAGAAATATACATAGTAAATAATGAGATTTTCATAAATACTTTTATTTATCCTTTCCATAAATCAATATCAAAATTTAATTACCATTCAACTAACACCTACATAACATTTGTTTTAAACCATCAAAATAAAATTTTAATTTACTTTATTAAAGATATTTTATTAATATGACCTAAAAAGACACAACATTAAAAAAATCAAATAACAGAATATGTAATTACTTTTAATTACTTTATTATTTCATTTAATAATAAAGAATGCTATGCGATAAGTGTATTGTAAGATAGTAAAAATAATTCACTCTTAAAATATTTTAAGAATTAGCACATAAAATTATTATTCATATAAATTAATTTAATTATCATTATAAAAAAAAAACTTGAATAAAATCTATAAAAATCATTCTATACACAAAATTTATTTAATCATTATTTTATAATTATTATCATTATCAACATAATCCTTATTATCTATATAATAGTTATTATTGTTATTGTTTCTTTATTATTATTAAATGAAGGATGAATATGAATTCTATAAATCCATATACGCGGTAAATTAATATATTTAACGACTTTTTAAACTATTACTATAAAATCAATAAATAAAAAAAGTATATAAGTAGAAAATACGTGATTAGTTTAAATGTAATTATTTCAATTTAACGGATTAATAATTATTTATTACTTTTGTAGTAACGAATATACAAACGTACAAATGGCATAGATAGAACTAATCAGTTATTCCAGTGTGTGAGATTTAATAAAAAGTATATAACAAAAATTTAAAAAATTGTAGATAAATAACGAAATATATTTTAATTTTCAAAGATTAATTTGTTTCATTTAAAGTATATAGGATAAATATTCAAGAACAGCACTCCTTTTTTCTATTCTTGAAATCTGCGTTGGTATTAAGAAGAAATCTTCTTTATTTTAAATGTGGGCATGTACATTTTATTTCTATTTTTATCGGCGTTTCTTTAATACAAATATAAAGTAGACTCCACGTGACTTCCCTATTTTCATAATTACCTATAAGGCAAAAGATTTTACATCGTAATTCGCGATATAAAATAATTATTACAAATTCAACCTATTTAGACATTATTACTTACCCATACATAAAAAATAACTGTAAATATCGAATTTTTAAGTTACAATTTTAATTACAATGTTAATAATGTAATTTAATGTTAATTAAAATCTAAAGCAATGTAATAATAATCTTTATAAATAATAAAAATAAAATTATAAGCACGTAGATATATCTATGCTTAAGGAGAAATCATTAATAATGTTGTATAAGGTAACATAGATACTAGAGAAATATAAAATATTAACGTAAAAAAGAAAATCATTTATAATTAGAGTTCTAATTATAAGTTAAAAATATTTTCAATAGAGAATTTTGCTTTTTCTGTATCTACTTCTATCATGTATTGTTTCTGACATTATTAATACATTTTAAGTTATTTTTCTAAATGCAGATAATCTTTTAAATGTTAAGAAATATAATCCGTTTATGAATTTATTAATTAGTGTATTCATTTCCATTATTGAACTTATCAAACCAAATGAATAAATTATATAAAATTGTATGTAAAATTAATTCAATGTCATTTTTAAATTATTAGTAAAATTTTTTTAATATTATATTTTAATTCATACAAAATTTCAATTATATGAAAACCAATATATAATGCTTTTTTTTTAATGAAACCTTTTACAGATTTTGAATTGCATATAATTAGATCAAATTTCGCAAACTTACTTTACCAATATGATGTGTCAGAGTAAAATATTTTTTAAATTTACTTTCCTTTCTATATATCAAAACCTAACAAATTTATGTGTTAATTCGACTATTATTTAGCTATCAAAATAATTGTTTAAACCTACTTGTACCTAGTTTATTCACGTATAATCGGCACTTCTCCTTAAACACTATTGAGATAATACTTTATTTATTATTATAAATAAATACTTTATATTACTTATGATATTTCCTTTTATTGGCTAATTAATTATAAAAATTCTATATTATTCATACTGGATTGCTTTTATCTTTTGCAGATGGTTTACAATTTTAATATAACATAAAAATATAAAAATAGTGCAATATATTTTTATTTAATAAGCTCTATAGTAGATTTAAAGAATTTGACTGTAAAAAATAAAATAATGAAATATTTACTAGAAAATGGTAAAAATGAAGATATTGAAATTTTTGTCGCAAAAATATATACAATACGATATAAAAATCCTAATAATAGACTAGTTATGATTTTTTATTTTTCTTTAATTTATAATACATATGTTCTAATATAAAATTTATTATTAAAATACAACGAACCTTCTTCAACGTTCATTATTTAAGTATATTAATGTAATGATTTTAATAATAACATTCTAAATTTCAATCTAATTTAAATCTTATTAACAATTTTTAAATTTGCTAAACTGACACATTGCCATTTCCTATATCTTACTGATCTGTGAAATTCATTTCAATTTCTTTTATATTTATGCATATATGTATATTTATCATGTATGCATATATCATTCGTAGAACGCAGGTTATCCATTGTCAACAATATACACATGTTCACGTGCATGTCAATTCATGTGATTTCTAATTGTCAGTCGAGCATATCGGAATACATTCCACCTCAGAGTTCTTCTAACGTCACGACCAAAATTAGTTAACAAATGACAATTACGATTTTTCTATCATAAAGCTATAAAATTTATAACAAACATAAAAAATGTGTGTTCGTATTTTAAAAATTAATTTCATCATATGTTTTAATCGAGAAAATATTTGATATTAAGAAATTAAATAAGTGATAGAGCATAATTAAGAAAAGCGAACGGTGAAAAGGAAAATTTTAGGTTACCAAATATGAAATGAAGAAGATAAAGCAAGAATTTCCTGTTGATTTTGTAATTTTTTTTAATTGTTATTTTTACAATTAATATTTCTTTTAATTATAAATATGTTATAAATGAATTAATCTCTATTTATATTATGGCAATAATTCAATACTAAAATTATAATTTTAGCAGGTTTGATACATAGTATGAAGCCAAGGATTTGTTGGATTCGCGTTTCAGTATTGTTATTATTATATAATATTATTGAAATATGTCACAACCTAATACAGCAACAATCTGTAAACGAAACCAATTATTGTTATAAGACAAATGCGATATCATGTCTTAAATATGATGTAAATTTTTGTAACACATCTTATAAAACTCAGGGTATAAATATTAAATTTTCTTCGCAAATTGTTGATGATGAGTATATTGTTACATTTAATGGATATTATAAAAAAGAAACGCGTAAAAATTATATAAAAGCTGCGTTTTCTTCTTCTGGAATAAATGATTGGAAGATTATATCTAGAGATAATCTAGCTTCAAAATATCCAAGTGATTTTGATATAGTACAGATTAAAGAAGCTAGTAAACAAAATGGTATCGATGCTTTAAAAGGTCACCCATCGATTCAAAGAATAACTTCTCAAAAATTGGTTCATAGAACGTTAAAGTATTTGAAAAGTGATAAAGATGAATTATTACCGGAATATAAAAGTTTTAGAAGAAAAATTAATAATAATGTACAATACTTTATTTAATATTTTAAGTAATTAATAAATATAAATAATGGTGGTTTTAAATATTTCATTATGAATTTTAGAAAAAAATGTTTTGGCATCAATCTAAGCAATATAAATCTAGGAAGTTATTACGTGCAACTCCTCGACAAATTACAAATATACTGCAAGCTGAAACCCTTTGGAAGTTAGGAGTTACAGGTAAAGGAGTTAAGGTAATCGGAAATAAATTTAATAAATATTTATCAATAATATAATAATGAGTTTTTAATATATAATAATAATATTAGGTAGCAATATTTGATACTGGATTAGCTGCGAGTCATCCTCATTTTAAAAAAATAAAAGAACGCACTAATTGGACAAATGAGAAGACTCTTGAAGATGGTCTGGGTCATGGAACCTTTGTTGCAGGTGTCATTGCATCTTCGCAAGAATGTTTAGGTTTTGCTCCTGATGCCGATCTTTATATATTCCGAGTATTTACAAATGCTCAGGTATATAAGCTGCTTGTAATTAATTTACTCTCATATTTCATTATAATAAAAAGAAGTATAAACTATTTATAGGTGTCATATACTTCATGGTTCCTTGATGCTTTTAATTATGCAATTCTTGCGAAAATAACAGTTTTAAATCTTAGTATTGGTGGACCTGATTTTATGGATCATCCTTTTGTTGATAAAGTTTGGGAGCTTACTGCCAATGGTGTTATTATGGTTTCAGCTATCGGTAATGATGGGCCTCTTTATGGGTAAATATAAAAAAGTATAAGAATAATATGTTGTAAGATATTCTAGTTAGTATTATTATTTATTTATAGTACTTTAAATAATCCTGCTGATCAAATGGATGTTGTTGGTGTTGGTGGAATTAATTGGGAAGATCAAATAGCAAAGTTTTCATCGCGTGGTATGACAACATGGGAACTACCTGCAGGCTATGGAAGACTCAAACCTGATCTTGTTACATATGGATCTGGGGTTCATGGATCTGCTTTAAAAAGTGGTTGCAAATCCTTATCTGGCACTTCGGTAGCTAGCCCAGTTGTTGCTGGAGCTGTAGCTTTATTAGCGAGTGGTTTTATAAATTCTAACAATTCCATAAATTTTGAACAAAAGGTAAACAAAGAATTAAAACAAAGTAATTCAAATTTACATATTACAAGAAAATAGTTTTTTTATAACTAATAATTAAAATTTTTATCTAATAATAAATTTTAGTTTAAGTGTTTTATTTAAAATTTTTTAAATATTTGGTTTTAAATTTAAATAAAACATTTTCTTTGCTTTGTCTACTCATTAATACCTTAAAGTTTAATATTTCTGCAGATTTATGATGCTTTTATCTTAATTTTTTTATTAAAGATTACTCCTGCTAGTATGAAACAAGCCTTATTAGGAACAGCTCAACGTTTATCTGGTATTGGAATGTTTGAACAAGGTGCGGGTCGTTTAGATCTTTTGAGTGCATTTCATTACTTACGTTCATATTCTCCAAGAGCAACACTGAGTCCAAAGTAAAATCATAAGTTTCATATGTATTTCTAGTCTCGTTGTTGGATATTATGCATTTAATAATATTTACCATTGTCTCTTTCAATAAACTGTCATATTTATAGTTATATAGATTTAACAGAATGTCAATACATGTGGCCATATTGTACCCAAGCAATAGTTACTGAATTAACATGGCATCCATACACTCGTGATAATAATGGTGAACGTATCGATGTCTCTTTAACACACTGTGATATTCTTTGGCCTTGGTCTGGATGGTTAGCAGTAGCAATTACTGTTCCAGCTACTTCCAAGGATTGGCAAGGCGTTGCTCAAGGTACATTTTTTCTTTAAATATAATAAACTTTTATATTCATATTTTTAATACAATTGACTTTAAATAATTATTATCAAATAATTTAATATTATTAAAAGGACATATTAGTTTAACCATACAATCACCACCAAGTAACAGTGATCAAAAACCGAGAAGTTCAACTGTTAAATTACCATTGAAAGCTAAAATTATACCTACTCCTCCACGTCAGTAAGTTAATTTTTATTTAAAATTACAGAAATTCGATAACTTATTAATTATAAGTACAAAAGAAAATTAATATTTCTATAAATTTCCTATTGACTGTCAGTTATTTACTTTATTTTCACTACATGTTTTGCACAATTCGAAGTAGTCAATTTTATTTAAATGAAAAAATTTGTTATCTTATTAACTTATACAAACAGAACTTATATTAACAATAAAAATCAAAATTAATTACTCAATACATTTTAAATTAGAATTATTTTTATAAAATAAAATTTTGAGATGCAAAAATATATTATATAATTGTTAAAAATTTTATAATTTCATAGTCATTGACATGGCTATATTTAGTAATCATTGAAATAAGTAATAATGGATTTTAATGTTCATTAAAATGTTATGAGACATTGCACTGCATTACAGTTAGAGTTGAACAAAATAATTAGTCAATTAAAATGAATAATAAAAAAAAAACAAATAATGAATGAAAATGTTATACTTTTATATATACATTCGTTTTTATTCATTTCAACTGTTAACTAACGAAGTAATTATTTATAATTTATTAGTAAACGAATTCTGTGGGATCAATACCATAATTTAAGATATCCTCCAGGATATTTTCCTCGTGATAATTTGAAAGCCAAAAATGATCCACTTGATTGGAATGGAGATCATATTCATACAAATTTTAAAGACATGTATCAGCATTTGCGTAATGCAGGATATTATCTTGAAGTATTGGGAACACCCTTTACATGTTTCAATGCTCGTAATTATGGAACTTTGCTTATTGTTGATACTGAAGAAGAGTTCTTTCCTAACGAGGTAAATGCAATATATATATATATATATATATATAATACATAGTATTTTATTGATAAATTTTAATTTATGTACATACGATGGTAATGATATTTTCTCTATTTTAGATTTTAAAATTAAAAAAGGATGTAGATGAGGGACTAGCCTTAGTAATATTTGCCGATTGGTATAATGTAACGGTAATGCGTCAAGTTAAATTTTATGATGATAATACTCGACAATGGTGGATACCAGAAACAGGAGGAGCAAATGTACCTGCTTTAAATGATTTATTATATAAAAATTGGGGTATTGCTTTTGGTGATAGTGTTAGAGATGGTCAATTTATTTTAGGACAACATTCTCCAGTGACTTTTGCTTCTGGCACTGTTATTACAAGGTAAAAAGTTTATTATATAATTTTGATTACAAATTATCATTTGGATTAAATATAAAATATTTCCATAACAGGTTTCCTAGTGAAGGTTTTCTTATGCATGCAGAATTACGAGATCAAGGGGAAGAATTATTATCAAAATCTGAAATAGGAAATTTACGTTATGTACCAATTCTAGGACTTGTACAAGTAAATAATTTTAAAAGAAATCAAATTAGGAAAACAAAGGAATCTGAACCTAAATTCAGTACTTCTGGAAGAATTGTAGTGTATGGAGATTCAAATTGCATCGACGACAGTCATTCACATAAACGTAATTATTAAATGATGGATAATTAATTAATTAAATTAAAATAAAAAATGAAAAATATTGCAATATAATTTTTTTATTATAAGCTTGTTTTTGGATGTTGGATGCAATTCTGGAATATGCTACAACAGGTCGAATACCATCAGTTTTTATTGAAGAAGAAAATCGTATTAAAGGAAAGAGAAATATTATGTCATTGGACACAACAGATCTTCCTAAACGCATGGCAGATAGTCATTTAAATCGACATAGTAAAGTACTAGAACCTGCAGGTTCTGCTCTTCATTACCGTCCTCTTCCTTCATGTCCAATTTCAATATTAGCCACTCCAGAGCCATTAAATGAAACAGCACCAGTGTAATTAACATATTTTTTTTTTAAATATAATGTTTTTATATTTGCAATAATTTAATATAATGTATATTTATTTATATCAGGATTTTATATAAATCTCAAAAACTACTATCAGTTGGAAGTTCTCTAATTTCTGCAGTTTCATTATCACAAGATTCAGATCTTCTGTGGAATTCCAGGCGTGGTGGTGCAATAAAGCTCGATGCACTAATTCCTCGGGATATTCATAAAACAAAAGTAAACGCACAAGTGGATAATTTAAGCCGAATAAAATTTGGACATTTGGGATACATACTAGGATTAATAATTTTAACTGTACTAATTATTATAGCTTTCAATCGATGGTGTTGTTGCACAACAAAGCGATCTCGTAGAAATAGAGCAGTTGGCAGACTGCAAAGGGTGATACAAGCAATTGCTACTCGCAGAGTGCTTACTATATAGTGCTTGCACTACAAAGTACAATTGAATAAGTGTTGATTTTCAGAGATTATCTTGTATCCATTAATATTATAAGAAATGTTTTTTTTTATATGCATACATCTGTTTTTCTTAACACGTGACTGCCGTTAAAAAAGAAAAATCTTTATTTTCTTATGCGTTATAATATCAAAGATTTTTAATAATTTATTTATACCGCACAATTATTAAAAATAAAATATTAACAGTTAATATTTTATGAGAATTACATTTTTATTTATATTATTAAAAAGTATTAAAACAATATATTAAAATGTTTTAAAATGTTAAAAGAATAGAGATTTAACCATTGTAGTACGTATGTGAAATATAAGAAAATTCTGTATTGTTTATTTTAAAAAATCGAACGAAAATTAATAAAATACATAATTGGATGAAATTATTACTAAATAAAAATTTACTACAATAATTAAACAATTCTAAAATAACTTAATGATTGGCTTAATATGTTCAATGATAATCAATAGCGACATAAATTTAGTCTAATATTATGTTTAATATTAAAATTGTAAATATAGATATAGTACTTTATTTACAATGGAAAATAAATTTAATATTTTTTTATATATTTTTATCATTACTAATTTTACTAATTATAGAATGGATTATATGTAACCCAATGAGCTCTAGTCTGCTCTGAAGCAGTTTTATGTGTTGTAAAGATACTTTTCAAAACCTCTGATGCATTTGGATCTTGAGCAACACTATAATCTTCTTTGGATTTTTCATAAGCAGGATCTTGTGGTTCTTTTTTCGATTTAATTTGCGTAGTTTGTGTTTTATCTAATTTTTCTTTTTTAACTTTCTTACTCGATACTTCCTCTTTTACTGTATCGGTACAACCTGCATTACTTGATCTTTTTTTAGACTTACGTTCAACTTTACGTGTAATAATATTTTCTTCCATATTTTTGAAATCTTCATCTTGAGCATTTAAAATAACTATATCTGTGTCGGTAAAAGGTTGTTGACATTTGTGACAAGTCTAAAAGAATTATAAAGAAATATTATTAAAATCAATGAAACAGTTTAATATTTTATATTAAATCAGCAAGTTTTATTTAATATTTATCAATTTATTTTACTGAATTTAAATATATACATTTTTATATATGTATATATATAATCATTATGAAATATGAAATAATTAAACTTAATTATTCTTATATCACAATAATTTGTAATTAATTTATGTACTGAATTACAACAATATTTAAATTATTAACATATTTAGTTTATAAAATGCTCAAATAATTGATTGATACTTACATAAGTTTTTATTTCTTTTAGTGCACGTTCGCTTATTACACATCCACAATTCCATAGAAAACAAAACTTATATTTTCCATTCATTTCCAAACCAATGACGGGACAAATAAATGGACTCCGTCCATCATCTATGTAACCACCATTTTTTGCTATATCCCCATCAAAAGCCGGATTTGGGGTAAGATTAAGATTCTTTACATCTTTCAAATTTTTAATGTGAGTCGCTGATTCAGAAAGTGTAGAACGATCGAGTAATCCCTCAAGCACTGCTTCCTTACTATACAATCTTCCTAAACCACACGCTACAATAGGAGCTTGTAATGGAAGTTGTCGAATAGAACAATGTCTCCAACGATAAGCCAATTCTGCTTCCTTATCTTTCTATTAATCAAAAGCATGTTACCAATTTTATTATTTATTAAAGATATAAATTTAATATTTAAAGAGTATGTATTTTGAATATTAACTAGTTCAAAAATGTAATAAAAGAGCATTAAAATAATAATGTAATCAATCCAATGATGGATAATATCGATTTTGATAAGCTTATAAATTCTATCGATCATAATTTCCAAAGGATAATTATTTAAAAGGCTCTTTGACAATATGAAACTAATATTTATAACTTGCCAAAATCATTATTATTTATTAAGCATAACGCTCAACGCTACGAATAAAAGTGTGACAGAATAAAAAAACATTAATGGCAACGACTTAGCCCAAGAATTTATTCATACTTGTTCTGGCTTCTTTTTTATTCTAACGAGCTCATCTCGTCTAGGTATTGTTCCTCCATCGCAACCCATTGTTAAAAAATGCTAATTTTTTAACAAAATTGTTTACAATATATCGTATCAACTGTCAGACAATATTGCCTCTAACCTTTTATGACTCACACACGTTAGATCTGCAGGCCATACGTATCGGCCGTAAATTGAAACTTACGACGCACATTAGCGTGCCAAGTGATCAAGTTAGGCCAACCTGGAGAAAAAATTATGGCAATAGCATATGAAAGTGACTTTTACTTACAAATATCTTTTGTGAATAAATAGTACAGATTAAATAATGAAAAATGTCAAGGGCACGTACAAGGGATTAAAAGTAGGATGAATTTGTAATTGAAAGAGAAGGCAGATTAAGAATCTCACCAATTTAGCGGCGTAGCGTTGGCATGGCTAACGTGCGGTAGTCAGCTGTTTTGTATCGTGGCCTGGTAGAGCGGCTTTAGTTGTCGGGTGAGTCGCAAGACTGCAGCACTCCTATCACGTGAGGCGGTTCGGAGGTTCGGTATCTGTGTGAGTGAGAGAAAGACAATACAATGGTTGGGACGAGAAGAGAGTAAGTCGAAGCGACTCCACGAATTTTCGCGGAAAGGACGTTGTCGGGTCGTCCTCCCGAGTGCATCGAGTCTACCAAGATCATCAGAGTCGCATCCAGGTAGGCAGTGAGATTCAAGTGGTATACGCGATCGCTTTTGACTCGTGGTCCATTAAAATTAGCGATAAAATTATCGAAAAGAAGCCGAGATGCGGATAATGACGTACTCTCGTTCGCGTGATTTACGCTGCTGCTCCTCGTCCTCGCCGTTTACTCGGGGGCCGAGAGTGCCACGCCATCGCCCTCGGATATCAAAGTCGGGCTCGCTCTGCCAAAAGCACCGGATTTTAAAGGTTCGCTATTGCCTGCATAGGCAATGCTGGGCATTTGTCGCGACCTCGGCCCCGAGCACGTTATATAGTGGCGATTGATAAAATGGAGTCGCGCTCCCTCGCGCGCGCCCGTGCGCTTCAATATTGATTTTCGACAAAGACGGGCGCCCAGTTGCCAGCCCAGACGGACCTCATAGAGGCGCTCGTTCAAGGACACCTAGGTGCCATCGCGTCGGCTTCTTTACTCGACATCCTCTCGCTATGTTACGAAGCGTCGCGCATCTTTTCCGCGATCCTCATTGTTGTCGATAGTACGAACACAAGTCAAGTCTTAGCGCGCTCTTTGAGTTGCGGTATTTTCTCGGTCTCGCAGTCACGTGGAAAGCATACATCTAGGCTTACGTAATATTTCACGAGGAGTCGCAGTGTGCCACACCCCCTTGAATGGCCTGTACACTTGTTTCTTCGAGCCGATAATTAGCCCGTGATCGAACCCCCTTATTTACTACAAATAATCAATTTTATATCTTGATATCTAACGAGACTGCCAACAATATTTTCTAATACTTTTTCTTTTTTTTTTTTAAATGATTCGGATTCTTTTACGCAAAACGCCTTTACCACGAAATCTCGTTGAGCAGGTGGTTGTTTACAGGAGGTTCTTGTCGCTACAGATTAATTAAGACATTTTGTAACGGTCGATTATACAGTTGGCAAATTATGCCTATCGTGCTCTTTACGAGTGGGTTACTTAATTTTATCTCGATATTTAAATTCATCGAAGTTGAACTGATCGATTGAAACTGTAAGAAGTTATTCGGAAATTACGCGCACCCCAGGCACATGTCTCTTATGTTTATAACGTACCAAATTGAGACGCAAAATCATTCATTTTAGAAAGATATTAAAAAGCACCATATTTGTTGTTTACCAAAAAATAGATATAATTTGCAACTATTAGATGACCTTGTATAATTCTTATAAAACTTACCTAGGTAATAATAATAATATATTGTACTGGAGATCTTAGCATTCGTTCAACAAACGACAAATAAATACTGATAAATGCTTTATATACTATTTTAAAATGAAATTTAATTTTCTACTATTAGCATTGCAAAATTTTAACATTTTCAGTGGTAACAAGGAACAATTCTGTCAAATCAAAATGACAGAATATTGGTTGATTTCTGCACCCGGTGACAAAACTTGTCAACAGACATGGGAAACAATGAACAATCTAACATCCAAACAAAATTCTTTATCCATCAATTACAAGTTTCACATCCCTGATCTTAAAGTTGGAACCTTAGATCAATTGGTAGGTCTATCGGATGATCTTGGTAAGCTTGACACGTATGTTGAGCAGGTGACTCGTAAGGTGGCTACTTATTTGGGAGAAGTCTTGGAAGACCAGAGAGATAAACTTCATGAAAATCTAATGGCCAATAATAGTGAGTATTCACTTTTGATTTACAGCTTTTTTATAATTAACTTCCTTATCTGTTGTATGTTTGAACTACTAAAAATAATATGCTGTACGAGAAAATTCAAGAAAAATTAATCAAGAATTAAGTTATTTTATAAAAATTTATCTAAATATTATTATTTATAAAATAAAGAATATATTTGCATTTTTCTTTAAAACAAGATTATTCTCTCAAATTTTCTCCTACAAAAATATATTAAAATTTAGTGTATGATGTCCCATCAATTTAAATCTATCAATTAAGAAAAGAAATCGACGCGAAAGAATACTATACACAACACAAAACAAATACACCATATATAATAATTTTTCTTCGTGCATACATACACACACACACACATACACGTGTGTGTATATATATATATATATATATATATATGCATATGTATGTATGTATGTATGTATCTATATTATTTTTCATATTGATGTACTGAATATAATATATTCAATAAATAGACAACTTCTTTAATATAGCCTTATTTTACTTTTAAATTATTTTTTTTAATTTAAATTCTAACCTTAATCAATTAAAAAACTTCAATAACTTTTACTCAACCTTGATAGTTTTGCCTGTAATGCCAATAATTATTTTAAGATAATAAAAAATTTTCTCATTTAAATGTATTTTTTGTATGCATGAAAAAAGTTTTTTTTATAAATTTTTTTTTTCCTCGTTATATTTATGATCGTTCAATGAACTTGTTTTTAAGGAGTTGAAATTATTCTCTTGTGATAAAATGAAGTTATGAAATATATAGTCAATTGTTATATTATAAATATTAGTGGGAAATTATATTTTATTAAATACAGAAAATTACAACCATATTTTATATTGTTTAAAAATGAATCGAAAAACACTTATTTTATGAATTTACTTGAAATGTGTATATTAAGATTTAATAAATTTAAATGAAAGAACAAAAATTTATTACTAATGTAATTTTATGAAAGCAATTAAATTTCGATTCGATTAATTAAATTAAAAATTACATTTACATCAATCGATTCACAATCTCTTCTATAGTTGAGATTGCATTAATTTATTTCCTTTCTAAAATTTAATCTTATCAGTATCTAATAAATAATATCTTTAAAAAATCAAGTGTTTTCACATCCATTCTTTTTTTTTTTAATTTTCATTTTTAAATTTTTTATATATGTCTTCAAACAATGTAAGTTTTATTCTATATAATTTTGTAAGATGAAAATTAATAGGGATAAAATTTAATCCTTTGATCATCAATAAAACATGACGTAAATCAAATTCATAGGTAATTAATGAAAACTACTTAATAATATTTTATCTGTAATAAGGTTTATGGAACTTATTTATTGTAATTGAAATATAAAATGCAAACCTCACGTGTATTTCAAACGCTTTTTTGTTCATTTTCATATCTTTGTATTGTTAATAACTTGATTAAATGGTTAGTCCAGAGATGCTTAACATAATATAAAATTAGCACAATATTATTTTAAAATTATTTTTTAAATTCTATTTTTTATTATTTATTCGAAAAGCATTTATTTTTAAATTATACCAAATTAACATAAATTTACTGTATTATGGATTTATTTTTTAACTAATTAGTGTGTATTTACTGAAAAATACATAAACGAATGAAATAATACTTTTGTAGACAAATTTATCGTAATAATAATTTATTATCAACATATAAAAATTTAAATCAAATGATTATTAAATTTTTTTAATTTAATGAAAATTGTATTCTTTTTTAATTTATCAATGTGACTATATTAACTACCTTTTAACGAGATATAGTTTCTTTTTTCTTTTCTTTTTTAATAAATTGAGTTATATTAAGTTTATGGATTAGATAATTAATGAATTGCATAAGTAAAAATGTAGTAAAAATGAATAAAACATTTTTATAATTATTGGAATAGTAATATTTTAGTAAAAGTTAAGAGCGTGCATGAATTAATATCATAAAATCTTTATATATTTTTTAAGTTTTTGAAGTCAAATATAATCAATATTATTGAAGGCGTTTTGATGCGACCTAAATAGGATTAAAAAATAAAATTTATTATTAATTATTGAAATTAATAAAATTAAAATGTCCTTTTAATTGTTGCATTCAATAATATTATGCATTTGCAGGCCAAGCTTTCATGGCTATAAAGTTATTGATATTTTAGTTGATTCACGTGCTGCGACGTATTTCTACTTATTAAGTTTGATTAACTGTTAAACGAATTATGATTCTGAAGAATACAAAAGAATAAATCGTGTATGTCGTGTATAGTACATAATTGATGTAACAGTAGATGGCTTATTATATTTAGCTGGAGATTATTTTATTTTCTTTAATTGTATTTGTTGTGATGTTGCTTTGCTTGCTTTACTTTTATTTCGACCACATTAACCCTTTCTCCCTGTACCTTACTCATTGTTTTGACTAACAAATGCTCATACACGTGCACCGCCTATACAACAAATTTTATACAAATATTCGTGAGAATTCTCAAGGCATATGTGCAATGTGCCAATTGACGAAAACCGAACCAAGTGAAAATGCCACTTACGGGCACGCGTTACTTAAAACCAACTCCAGTTCGCATGCATTCGAACTAAAGCTTATACTTGCAACATGAACATGACCATAAACAATGATGACAAAATGAGATAATGAAACTTTGAGTATGATAAGTGGCCAACGCAAGGAATTGCTTGGGTTACTGTGGTCACCAAGCTCCGATTAGTCACCGCATAGGTTTTGTTTCTATTATTTTTCCTTAAATTTTCCGGTGCCTCTTACTTCAGCCCTAACCTTTAACTCCAACACCCTAACTTGGGCATGCTGTCGCATTTATTTTCGCGACAGTCTTTTATTTTTAATTTTGGTCTTAATAAGACGATTACTTTTATTGCATCGTCTTATTTATCTTGCAACCTATTTTGTAGACTGTTTGCTCATGCCAATCGATCCGCCTTCCTGTTCTCTTCCACGACAAATTATTATTTTCTTTCACCTTCCCCCTCACGTTGTTTTTTTTTTCTTTTGTTCAGTTAATCATCCTTACGCTTGTGTTGGATTTTGTTACTCCCCCACGAGATCAGAGTATTTAATCGATCGGTGTCAATTACGAGCTCGTAACAAAAACAAAGCCGAATGAAAAGATAAGACGGCCCGTGGATGTGGTGTGACGGGCTGCGCATTAAATACTCTGAACCGCCGAAACATCCGTTAAGTTACTTTGTTTTCGTTGAGTTTCGTCGGCGTTGTCGTTAGGCTTTTGGCGTAGGACGCAAAATAAATAGATTGAGCGAGACAGTCGTAAGAATGAGAGAAGTCGCTTTGGAGAATTGGGACTGGGCTGTAATGGATAGGTCAGACGTCAATGGACGGTGAGGCCGAGAGTACCGAGGGGGGTCCGGACACCCCACCCAACACGCCCGTGACACCCTCGTACAAGCCGGCGACCTGCAAGGAGCAACAGAGGCATTGGAGGGACTCGGACAGGCTCGAGAGGCCCGACTCGCCTGAATCAGCAGCCTGTCTAGGTCAGCAACACCATCAACAGCGCCACCATCATCATCCTCATCCTCATCAGCATCAGCATCAGCATCAGCATCAGCATCAGCATCATCTAGACGAGCGGCACGAGTCCCACCACCATCACCATCAACATCAGCATCAGGCGAATTGTGGCCAAGGCCATAGCCAAAGCCATCGGTATCATCATCATCAACATCATCAGCATCATCAGCATCACGATAAGAAATCATGCCCGGGCTCGCAGGGTGGCTGCGAGGGCCGAGCTTCGGGCGATTCCTCCTCCATGTATTCGTGCTACCAGACGCACTGGTGCACGGCATCCACCCCCTCGACACCTTCCCCGCGGCACAGTCCGAGTCCTCTCAGTCCCTCGATCTCCTGCTCCCCGTCGTCGAGCTGTAGCAGCGACGAGGAGCTCGAACAGGAGCCGAGCAGGCCGAGGCCGAGGCGTCGCCGCCGACGACAGCGCCGCCCCCGACCATTCCGGGCCCAGACCGCCAGCCCGGACTGCCCGCAGGACGACCGCAATGACGACGACCCTGACGACGAAGACGAAGACCAACAAGCTGTCAGCAAACTGCCCAATCCAGGTACCCGTCCCGTCACGGCCACCGCCCCTTGCCACCCGCGCCACCCGCTCCTCTAACGTATCATCCACCCTCTCGTAGTTGGGATATCTCCCCTCTCTTTCTTTTTCTCTCTTTCTCTCTTTCTCTCTTCCTCCCACCCTCCTTCCTTTCCGCGGTGTTATCACTCTCCTCCCTTTTTCCTTCACCCTCTTTTTTCTCACTTTCTCCCTCTTCTCTCTGTCTCTATCTATCTCTCTCTCTCTCCCTCCCTCCCTCCCTACCTCTCTCTCTCTCTCTCTCTCTCTCTCTCTCTCTCTCTCTCTCTCTCTCTCTCTCTCTTTGTATTTGTCTTTCTGTCCGTTCTAATTTCTATCTCCACGACTCTCGGTCTACATCTAAAGAAGAGGTTGCTTCTATTCCCATCCTTGCTTCCTTCTCAACAATCAACGATCTTGTAAATTTTTATTGCAGTGGCTTAAGTCACGCGTACCAGACTTAAAACACAAGAGAATAAAAACAGTAACAACTGTTCGGTGCACTTAAAGTATCTAAAGACATCGTATGAGTGGCACAGTGCACAGTTCCACCCACTCGTCAATCACAATCCAATTGCTTTCGCTTCCTTAGTTTTTCTTCTTCTTTCTCATCCCAATATCAGTATATTATGTATTCAAGAGAGAAAAAGAAACAAAAGTAATAAAAAAAACGGAAATGATATTGTCATTACAAAACTCTTGTATCCCTTCTCTCATATCTTGGCCTCCACTTATAGAGACACAAGCAATTTTTTGGCGCCACTGCTTATCCTGCTGCAGTCCGCCTCACTGTATTAAAAAGAAAAGTCGAATATCGAAAAGCCAGTTTAACAAACTGTTTTTTCGGAACGTGTCTAAGGAAGCGTATTCGATCCCGCCACTTACGATCTGGTACTTTTTTGTCGTTTTCTTTTCTTATTATATTTTTTCTATTTCATTTTTTAAAGCTTTTAAATACTGTGTGTAGTGTATAATTTTCACTGAATGACTTAATACTGAACATACGCAACACGACACAACTCGTACACCTTATTTACAGATAATAACAGAACATCGAAATTCCACGGAGTCGAATAAATAATGATTATCGATCGGAACAATGGGACACTGCAACATACGAAAATTAACGTACTCGCATGCACTTCGTTTGAAAGATAAAAAGTGTTTTTTAATAATTGACATTTATCTCGATTATCCTAAATCTAAAACTCTATGAGACTGTTAAGATTTATAATTTTAAAAATTATCCAATGTCCTGAAACTAACAGCTAGCATGAATGAATGCTTTGACATGTCGCCTGCTTGCGGCTTGTAAGATTTCATGGCTCCGCATTAAACTAAAATCATTTATTCTTTAGCTTGGTGAATTTCATGCTTAATCTGTACAATCATCACATATATGTACATCTAACATATACGTGCATACATAACATACATAACATACATACGCACATACATACATACATACATACATACATATACATGTGTGTGTTTATATATTTTTATTTTTATTATAATCATGGCATTATAATCATTTTATTATAATCAATTACGTTTTGCTTAAACATAAAAAAATAATAAAAAATGAGAATTATGCATGATCTTAAGCATTTATGAAATCACGGTACTAATGACATTTTATGCTACTTCTCACATAAGATAATACAGGTTACTTTCCGATCAAACTACGAGGAGGGGATATTTGACCAGTATGGGGCACTTCATTGTCATTTGGGTGCATGTTGCACTGTGTTACTAAACCTATCGTTACTTAGTAAACACTACGGCATTTCGTTGCCCTTACAATATTCACTAATGTTAAATTTTGTTGATGTCACTACACCATGTAACACTGATGTCTATTAAATCTTTCTCTATTATGATATTAAAGCCACGTTAGATCATGAAACGAACAACTTTATACCTATCATATTTAAATTTATACGCGCGCAGTCCTGTGGAAGTACATATAATATCCATAAATTATAATGCATAGTGATGCATTTACCTAGGCATATTTACCTATGCGTGTTTCTATGCATATATTACATACAGACGTGTGTAACCAATACACGGTATGTATTGCCATTTGCAAATATTCACTTCACACGTATTAAAGGTACTATCTTCATGCACACGCGCGCACTCGTACATGTATATGTACACGTACACGTACGCATACACAGAGTAGAAGCATATGTAGATCGAGAATAAAAATTATATTAAAACATAATATAGTATAGCTCATATAGAATTGTTCTTAATACCATTTCTAATTAAACCAGCATGACCTATCATTATTTTCTATGCTCGAACGATTCTTTTATATCCCTTGAACTCGTAATAGAGTTCAATTAAATCTCTTGTGAAAGTACCGTATTATTTAAGCACTGTATTGAAAAATTCTGTCGCACCAGGTGATCTGCCAACATATATAACACGATTTCAATGGGACATGGCCAAGTATCCCATCAAACAGTCATTGAGAAATATAGCCGACATTATAAGTAAACAAGTGGGTCAAATCGATGCAGATCTTAAAACGAAATCGACTACTTACAACAATCTCAAGGGCAGTCTGCAAAACCTCGAGAAGAAACAAACGTAAAACCATTTAAATACTTTTAATTATCATTACCGTATATCAATGTCTATGTTTATTTTTTTACACAGAGGAAGTTTATTAACTCGAAATTTAGCGGATCTTGTAAAAAAAGAGCACTTTATCCTCGATAGCGAATATTTGACCACATTACTCGTGATTGTACCGAGGTATTATTATTTAAGCTTGAAAAAAAATCCATTTCCTCATTTTTTTAATTTAACAACTAAGCAATTATATGTAATTTTATTGTAGAGCAAGCTTTCAAGAGTGGAATGCCATGTATGAAAAGTTAACGGACATGATCGTACCACGAAGCTCACAGCTTATAATTCAAGATCAGGAATATGGATTGTTTACAGTGACTCTTTTTAAGAAAGTAATTGAAGAATTTAAGCTTCATGCTCGCGAAAAAAAATTCATTGTACGTGATTTCACGTACAACGAGGAAGAACTTGCTGCTGGTTAGTATTTTTTTTCTTTTTTTTTTTTTTCTTTATTATCCGAAATATTATTGAACTATTAATCTTATTGTAATTTTATTTTTCTTTTTACATCAAGGAAAAAATGAAATGACCAAGCTCGTTACTGATAAAAAGAAACAATTTGGACCCCTCGTACGGTGGTTAAAAGTTAATTTTAGCGAGTGCTTTTGCGCATGGATCCACGTTAAAGCTTTGCGTGTTTTTGTTGAATCAGTTCTTAGGTACGGACTGCCTGTCAATTTTCAAGCGATTTTGCTGCGCCCGCACAAGAAAAGCACTAAACGATTACGGGATGTTTTAAATCAACTTTACGCTCACCTGGATTCATCAGCGACTGCTGGCAGCTCGCAGTCTAGTAATCAAGACGTAAGTTTACTTATTATAAAATATGCTACAATAATAGATATTTATAAATATATTATAATTTTTAGAGTGTCGATATACCAGGGCTGGGCTTTGGTCAAAGCGACTACTTTCCTTATGTCTACTATAAAATCAATGTGGACATGGTGGACAATAAAGTTTAATTTAATTTGTGGAATTCATTGTACATTTAGCGCACACTTGACATCTTGGCTCATCCGGTTGCATATTTGCTACTATTTTAAAAACTAGCCGAATACCACCACTCAAACGATTCAAAACGCTTTTTAATTAAGTCAAAAATACTGTCTCAACATTCTCTTACCGATGAAACTTTTATTGATGTCGTTCCAAATGCATGGGCGTCTCAAATTTTAAAAGCAATTTTATCCAGCTTTCATGTGCGAGTCTTTGTTAAGTATTGAGAATAATATTTTTATAGCAATTTCTGAGGAAACGAATTCAATAAAATACTGAATTCTCACGTGATGCATGGTGAATTTCGAGTGATAGATTAATCTGGTGGAAAAATCTCTGATGTAAAAGCTTCGCTGTAGTATTCTTTTTACATAATAACCTCGGTTCTCTCATTTTCTTTTGTTATTACAAATAAAGTATTGTAAAGGAATACAGATCCTAATGGCTTATTTGTATTTTTTCTTTCTGACATATACACACACATGCACGCATAATTGTATGTATGTAGGTATGCAGTTAGTAAGAATACTTGAGATATTTTTCACCAGACAGTTCTTGTACATAATTTTAGTACAAGTTTTATTAAGTTTGACTTGTACGCCTTGCTCTAGTTTGATTATGTGCACATGTTTCATCAAAGGCTCCACATATTTGTCTAATATAAAAATATAAATTATGAAAATGTACAATTTGTAATAAATGACAAACAATGTTCAGATATTTTTAAGTGTGCAAAGGAAATATTAAAATTTTGCTTGAAACTTAGGAGCTTGAAGAACATGTACTAGAAAATGTTTATTTGAGAGTCGTTGCAACGCCTGTCTTTATATTGTATGAAAATATTGCAACGGATTTCTTTAATTGCTGTGTACAAAATTGAAAAATCATGAAAACAGTTTTGAAGCCTTTTAAGATATTTCAAAAGTATTCAAAAAGTAGATAAGTTTTCTTTTATTTAAATAATATCCTTTATTAATGTAAAACATGAATGCAGAATGTGAAATTCACGAAAATTTAAAAAACGTAGAATTTCATAAGCAATATTCAAAATAATTAAAAATTACAGAATATATTAACTATTGTAAAAAAAAAAAAAAAAAAAAAAAAAAAAAAAAAAAGTAAAGTATTATGCAAAGTAACAATGGATAAAGACTTTAGTTACTTTTGCAAATTGATTGTTAAATCAAGTATAAAAAATTTTAATTCGCTTGTAGTAATGGTTTTATTACCTTTTATAGTTTTAAACTTTACACAAAATTTTTTAAACGAAATAACGATCATTTAAACATTAAGAATTTACTTAATAATGCCTGCTTATATATTGT
Source organism: Ceratosolen solmsi marchali (assembly GCF_000503995.2). Lineage (NCBI taxonomy): Eukaryota > Metazoa > Arthropoda > Insecta > Hymenoptera > Agaonidae > Ceratosolen > Ceratosolen solmsi. The sequence goes on from NW_011948413.1 coordinate 4,351,022, forward strand.
GAATATCGTTATAATTTATGTAAAAACCGAATGAAAGAGTTATAAAAGCAAGCTGTTGTAATTTGTAGATATATTAAAAAAAAAAAAAAAAAAAAACGGCGAGCTGTCGTTTACCTTCAATAATTATATTATACATTGTATAATTATAAATAAATATCATGTTCCGTTACTATCACTGTTACTAATTATATAAGCATTTGTTTTTATTCATTAGAACTAAATTTTGCTTTTTCCTAACAAAAATAATGTCAGATAAAAGAATTACCCAAGAATTATTTATTAATAATATATTATTAAAAAATACAATTTGCTACTATTCAATATATTACTTCATTATTAATATATTTTTTGTATAATCAAGAAGATAAAGTAACACTGCTTTTTACAAGATCCTGTAAAAAAATATACAAAATTGAAATCAATATAACTTATAAATTGAGAAAAAATGTAAAATACCTTTAAATCGTCGATACGCTGATCCCAATCTTCTTGACTGATCAATTCAATTGTTTGTATTAGCACACTTTTAATTTTATTAATATTTCTTTTAAAAACATTAAAAACATCAACAGGATGTACGTTATCTGCTATGTCATCCGATCCACAATCGTAATCAGTAACCATTGCTATAGATGTATAAAGTATTCCAGCTTCCTTTGCCAAAAAAACCTATAATATCGATATATTTTTGTTCTTAACCAACATTAATTTTAGTAAACTATTCACAATTCTAAATTATTATACCATACAATAAACATTTGTATATTAAAGGTCTTAACAATTGCTTTTAGAGATTAAAGAATTCATATTTATGTGTTTATACATACATATATATATATATATATATATATATATATATATATATATATAATAAAATAACCTTTTAATATTAAATAGTACTGTAAAAGAAGTTTAATGTATTATGACATAATAATCTTAAGTAAAATCCAATTTAAGTTATAAATTTAAAATTTAATTTTCAATATACTTCTGGACACGTTGTCATATTAATTAAATGCCCTCCCCATTGTCGAAACATATAACTTTCTGCTTTTGATGAAAAACGAGGTCCTTCTATTGCAACAATAGTAGCTCCCTTTTTAATAGAAATTTCTAATTTTTTTGCTGCATTTTCAACTATTTGAGAAGTATGAGGATCAAAAGATGGTTCCATTGGGAGATTACAAATACCTAAAATGTGAATTGTATATATTAAAATTTAAATAAAAAAAATTATACAAATTGTATAATACCTGAATAATATTTAGAAGTTCCATCATAGAAAGTTCCTTTTCTATGAACAGTTCTATCTATAAAACTATCTGGAATAACTAATTGTTCTTTACTGAATAATTTCACCAACGAGCCGCAAGCAGTAGTTGCTAGAATATGTGTACAACCAACCACCCGAAAAGCTTCTATATTTGCACGATAATTGACATCAGTTGCTGATACTTTATAACCTGATCCATGCCTTACAATAATTATTTTAACTTGTAATTTATAATATAATGATAAAGTTCTAGATTATTTTATAAAAATAATCTTATGAATTGGTATCAATAATATGGATCTTAAACTTTTTTTTTAAAATTATTTTAACTCATTAAATAAAACGATTTTATAATCAAAATTAAAATTCTTTATATAGCAAGGAGTTTGTAATTTTTAGGAAGAATCATTGTACATTTATGCAAAATACATTAAATTCTCAAGCTTTAGTATTATTATTAATAATTCTGAGGTATAATAAAAAAATTCTACATATTTACGCCATGATTATTGTATAAATGTATATTTTATATTTATACCTAATTAACAGCACAACATCAACTCCACTAATTGTTCCTGTATAAAGGCTACTGGATGGTAAACCATATTCGTTTGTTGCATCTTCCCTCTCTATTTTACTAAAATATGTAAGATCCTCTTTAAAAGATTTATCTAGGCCACAGCCAGCGATTATGCCGATCTGCAAAATTTTCAATATATCGAATAAAGGTTTTGTATGAAAATTATTTGAAATCAAATATTACTTTTCATGAATTTATCAATTAAACGTCAATAAATCATCCGACTTACTTTAATCTTATACTTTCCCATCTTGCTCTAATAATATAAAGATAAATGTTAGATTAAATCGTAGTAATTGTTTGTTCTCGTATAATTTAACCACTTGTCTGACACTGATCGGATCACATTATACAATTCAAAATGTTTGAGGAAGGATGAGATTACGAATGTTCCAGACCTTAGATTTATCTTATCAGCTCTTGTTTCGTGCTTTTATCGTCACCGTTTCATTATTGAAAGTCACTTTGAATTGACAAATAAATCAAGAACAAAGCTTTCAAGATGCTGCTGCTGCTGCTGCTGCTGCTGCTGCTGCTGCTGCCGCATTACGCGTCCTCGAGCATTTGGAACATGCGCTCGGGGCTTAGGGCTGAGGAATTTATATAAATGGCGTTTATTTATGCTCTATAGCGGAAGGATCGAGGGTATAACGAAGTCGTCCCTAATAGCATTATAATTTCTTAACTTTTCTTATTAGGTGACTTAAAAGTAGAATAAAACGATGACGTGTTTTCGAGGAGATATTTAACGATTTAACCGAAACCAGATTTCTAAAGAGAAAAAAAAATAATATAAGAACTAAAATAGTTACGAATTTATCTTGTCAATGCAAAAATAAAAAATTTTCATATACATTTGAATTTTTCATTCGTCTATTATTTACATTAAAATATACTAATAATTCTTGAAATTTTTCCAACAAATGAAGCAATAATATCGAGTCAAATGTCGTCTCAAAACAAAAGATATCTTTATTATACAGAATTCATAGTATTTAGAGTGGCTTGTCTAGATGGCGCTATAAAGACTATTTTACATAGAAAATTTCTAATACTACTATAAAGGCATTAAAAATGTTTTGTTTCTCGTGTTTATATATCGTACTTCAAAACGATCAGCCTTCTCAAAATAAAATTTCCTATTCAACTTACGCACTGCGAATACATATTACAATTCTCCGAACACTATTTAGATTAATTTAATAATTTTACAATCAATTAACAAAATTACCTTGATAAATACTTTAAACATTAGAACTGTTATCCTAATCATTAGAAAATTAATAGTAATTAATGTTACATCTTTTTCCACTGACAATCCATTATTAATGGTAAAATAAATAAATAGTTTTAAATAACATAGATACATTGTAGCATATAATTAATGCGGTAAAATTTATTGAAATTTGAACGAAGCTATGTATGGCACGATAGCCGCTGATAAAACTATGGAAAAATAAATAGAATAATATAAAGTAATAATTTGTAAAGTCTTTTCAATCAAACTTATAAAGCTTACGTTAATAAACGTAAAACCATGCAAGAGGCATAAAGGTGAGTATAAGTAATAATTCATACAAACTCTTTCTCATGTCAGCTATGAAATTTATAAAAGAAAATAATAAATTACCGAAAAATAAATTAAATTTTTTAATAGCGTTTAATTTTTTTTTCTTTTTTTTTTAATATAAAATTAATTATTATAATACTATATATATATATATATATATATATATATATATATATATATATATATATATAATTTAAAAATCAATTTTTAAAAATATGCTAAACAATAAAAACGACTTTTTGTCTAGTTAGTTCGATAATGACCCGTATACATTATAATGGAAAAGTACTAACTAATTAAAGGTACTTCATTGACAATTAATGGTCACATAAACGAAAATGTAACTAACATGTACAAGAACACGCGAGCTCAGATTATTCAACAAGAATTACACACAAGGTATATTGTATTTTACAAATAACATCGTCGTTTTAAAGTCAACTTTACTCGTGCAGCATTAAACAGTCAATAAACAGGAAAATCAATTTTCATTGGTGAAACTTTTCTGATATTCAGCCTTATGATTTTTATTTATTTTTCTTATTTATTCCAGTTTAAATATGGACATAGTCGATAATCGCCAATGTAAATCTTTACACGATATTTCTACAAATATTTTATCAAGACTAAAATATAAACGCAAATTATAAGTATTTTTAATCTTTCGTAGCCGAATATTTGTCAAATATAAGTTTTTTCGATATCCAAAATATTCTTTGTTTCCAACATAGTTCTTTAGAAATGTTAAATTCTATTATTTGTTGAGTAATGTTTGTTAATCTCCTTATAAATATATTTGCGATTATTAAGTTTAAATTAAATATTTTAACTACAATTACTTTTTCTTTTAAGTTTGATTTATTATATTTAAAGTTAGATTTTCTCAAATGCTTCATTAGGGATTAAATGGTTTCAAATATTCTTTATTACGTGCTGAGTTTTCTAGATACGAAGAGAATTTGTCGAAAGTGTTTATTATATATTAAATGCATTGGTTAAATAACATGGCGACTAAGTAATAGGATGACTAATTTTCGTAATTGAATAAAATTTATGACAGTCGGGGTCGATGCAAAGTAATTTATGTGGGTAGATGAAATGCACAAGTGCGTGGTTGAGGTAAAGAATCCAAGAATGGAAAACTTATCCAAACTCAAGAATCCGTGTCATGTATAAGTGAAAATAATTAAAATTATTAAGAATTCCCTTTAATTATTTTTACTTTGATATATGTTTGTACATATAAAATTAATGTAATAATACTATGTAAGAATATTACAATGCCCATCAGTCTTTTCGTACAAAAAATAAATCGATATTCAATATTTCATAGTATACATTAATTCAATTTTGTATAAGTACCATTTGGAAAGGTAATACTCACACACTGTTATTATCTTGGAATTCTTATTCCTTTAAACTAGATGAAATAAACCTTCTAATATAACTTATATATTATAATATTAATTATAATATAAATATAAAATAAAACTTCGTAATATAACGTGCACTAAAAAAAATTAAATAAAGATTAACTTATATATTTTAAAACTAATATTTAACATTTCGGTGTGATAATATGGAAGCATATTTACATAAAAAATACAATTTAATAAAATAAATAATTTAATATAGTTATTTATATTTAAATAATTATCATAATTTTTAATGTTTAAAATCGCAAAAATTTAACATGAAGAATTAAAACTTTTTATACATGCAAAAAGATTATATTTTACATATAATAATTTGCTATTTCTATGTCAATCAATGAATAATATATATACATATATATAACAATAATAAATACATAATAAATGAACATTCAATAAATTAATGTATTCAAGTTATTTTTAGGCAATTTTTGTTTTTTTTTTTATAGAATGAATACATTATCATTTATCAAATCTTAATTCAAAGTAAATATTACTTATACAGACTTGAAATTTTAAACAAATTCCTGCTAATCTCAGATTTCGTTTCAATTATATATATATATATATATATATATATATATGTATATATATATTTAAAGATATATATATATATATATATATATATATAAACTTTTAAGAAAAATGTATCTATTAATTGATCGACAAAAATTGTATTATGATATCCATTGATCATGATAGACTTTATAAGATTATTATAAAAAGTGAAGATATTTTAACTGGATTTATTGTACTAAAATCTAATAAACATAAATATTACTAAATATTCAGCTAATAAGAATAAGTATATACATGAAAGAAAGAAAAAATACAATCTAGAAGAAATTTGATACATCTGTTAAGTGGAAAATAAAACGAACGCTCATTTCAGAATTGATGTAACGATGTTTAAAATGATGCGTCCCTCCCACTCAATCAACCGTTTATTCTATTTAATAATATTATTAGAGATCTAATATGTTTTTCATTTAAGAATATCATTATCAATTGATTTTAAATTCAGAAACAAATAAACGGAGAAATAATTATTTAACAGTATCTAATTGTACGTCATTTTTTTTATTATAAACCATTGTATTATTTTTTACAAACAAAATATATACGTAGGCTTATGAAACTTTGCCTAAAGCAATTTGAAAAATTTGTTTGTAAGATATTTTACAAAGATGAAAATAGTTTTGAAGCATTTAAAGTAATATCATCGTCTGGACTGTTTAACTCATGATGCTCCTTCAATTACAGTCTACGCACCATTTAAAAAGTAATTAGATCAATTAAAGATAAGTGATAATTTATTTATATCGATCTATTTTAGGGAAAATAGTAAAAAATTTTATAGTTCTTGTGTAATTTATTAGAACAAGAACACATACGAGAAGAAAATATAACATAAAGAATAAAAGTTTATGTTTTTTTTTTTAATTGCGCTCATGGTTAATAATAAAATTATAATACTAAGGAACATAGAATAACGTGCTACGTACAACTTTTTTCGCAATTTAAAAACAGAAAACCTGTTTGTGTGGGCAAAAGTCGATGTTGATGGAAAAAAATTAATTTATAAAAAAATTTTATAAAATAGGTGTTATGGAGGCGCAAGGACAAAGGCACCAAATCTCGAGGGTAGTATTTGCTCGTTTCTTCTCTTACCGCTCTTTTAAATTCATAAGTGTCATGGCGTGTCAAGCAATTAATTAAAGCTACGCGGTTGCTCTCACTCTTGACCGCCTACGAAGTAACCAAAGCGATGATGATTTCACGAGGGCGCCGAAGGTGAAACCAATGGGGCCAAGATTTGAATGGCCATTCTAATATCAAATGTATTTGCACCTTTGTAAGTCATCTGCTACTGAAATATTTTTATCGAAGATAAGAAAAGTGTTGCTCGGTGCAATGAAACTGTTTTATATGTTAATAGAATTAAGGTGCTCCAAGTGAAATGTTGGACTCAAAGAGATAAATATGTGACTTTGTATTCTGCACGCACACCGAGTTAATGGAGGAAGGAATTGGATTTTACATATTGACAGGCTTGAATTTATAGTTAAGCGCATTTAGCATGATTTATTGCCTTAATTATGTATGAGCAACCAATGCATATTATTTCAGATTATGCGGACGTATTTTAAGTATGACTGAATTCTAAAATATGCGAAATATTTTTGTTTACTTAGAGGATTAGTGGAGTATATATGGGATACATATTTTATATGGGATAGGAAAATTCATTAAAGTCAATTTTCAAAGTGATTATAATATAATTATTTCCATATAAAGTTCGGCGACATAAGAATACATTTGATTGAAATATTTAAATTATCGTTTTAGTTCGCAAAACCGTGCATTGGACTCTTGTGCATAAATATAATTTCATTTTAGAAAAATTATGAGTTGTGAATTGAACATTTCAATGGGAATCGGAATTTTGCTTTATCGTCATGATGAGTAGCATAAGTTTTGTAAACAAAATAAATAACAGTAATTTCCGTATTAGTATTTTTAACATTGTTCCGTGCTCGCAATAGATAATATAATAATATTGCCTTACAAAAAGTATGAGAATAATTATATTAGTAGGATTTCAATGGTGCATCGCGTCAATCCGAAAAAAAACGTTTCTTTATCAATTAAAATGAAAATAAAGGGAAGGTATAGTACATAGAAGAAAGGTAAAAATAATGTTGGGCGTAGGCACTGAAAGACGACGAGTCGTCATTTCGATCGGCATTCGTGCAAGATCCTCATTACGACGGAAGGGAGTTTCCTCGGCATGGTATCTCATATAAGAGCCACGAGGCCGTCTGATTCGATTGTCGTCGGTGAAACAAGGACGAGGCGATGCGTGATCTAAGACGCAAAATGCGGGTCGGTGTGGAGCGACGGGGAACGTCATAAAGAGGAGACGAGAACAGCAGTGAGGAGCGGAAAGGAGAGGGGAGGAGAGGAGAGGAGAGGAGAGAAGAGAATAGAAGAGCAGCGCGGAGTGGCGAGGCCGAGGGCAGGAAAGAATAGTGCGCGCGCCCGCGCGGATAAAAACAATCCCGCGGATGGGGTCGGTAGAAAAAGTAGAGGAGCTGCCTGCAAAGGGGAGCGCACCCGAGAAGAAAGGAATAAAGAAAGCCGTGAGAAAAGGAGCACGGCTCCTGAGTTTCGGACAAAGGGCGATCGGGGCTCGCGAGTGAGCGAGGACGCGCGTGTGCGCAAGGAGGAACTGCGCGCAGGATCAATAGGCTCCGAGCGCGGGGTAACTCGTAACCGGAGCGATGGCTCCTATTCATTGGGCACCTTTCTCTCTCTCTCTCTCTCTCTCTCTCTCTCTCTCTCTCTCTCTCTCGCTCTTCTTTATAGGCATTATACAACCCCCGATGGGAGCGCACACTCGGTATAATGAACCTTTGTATGGCGCTTACTCGCGCGCATGCGTGCCGGCTGGGGCGCACGTGCGCATACCTAGGTGAGAGTGCTGGAGGGGTCACGAAGGAGCGATGGCACGGAGTGGTGTGACGACGAGGTGGCGGGCCAAAATTTCGGCGACGACGATTGCGCCCGTTTTCGCGAGGAGTCCGACGTCAAAAGGGCGCCGCGAAATTCCGTGTTGGGGGCGCGCGAGGAGGGGCCGTAAGCACGTAATATCGATCACCGAGGGTCGTCGCGGCGACGGAATTGCCGACTTAGTCAACGTCCGAGCGCGCGGCGGGTCGGACGTCCGAGTTTGAAATAGTAACTGATCAGCCAATGCTGCCATCGCCACTGCCGTCGTCGTCGCCGCTGCCGCTGCCGCTGCCACCGCCGTCGCCGCCACTGCCATCGCGCGATAAGTCGAAACCGAGGTTGTGGGGGTTGGGCGCGTAACTTCGATCAGCTTACGACCATCGCCGTGTTTTCTCGGCAAACGTAACCTCGCCGCGGATCTCCAGCGCTCAGTCATCAATTGAGCTTAATTAAGCCCGTGATCGCCGCTTAGGTCGTTAGCGCCATCACTCAAGGGGAAGAGCCGCTTTTCGTCCGCGCTCTCAACTGCCGCTGTCAACGTCACCGCTGCCACTGCTGCCGCTGTTTTGCCTTATCTCTACTATTACTTCCCGAGCATTCCTCCTCTCTCGATATTACGTCGAAGCAGTGTGATCAATGTGCAAGTGTCGCGTACGAAGCCCCGGGGCTCGTGCGTCCAGGATAATGTGAGAACCGCGACATGAAATTCATCATATTGGACGTTAGGCTCCTTCAGCTGCTGTCGCTGCTGCTGTTGCTGCTGCCGCCACCGCCAAGGCTCGAGGCCGTCACCGTCGTTGATCATCACGCCGACAACGAGTACGTGCTTGAGCACGAGGTTCCTTACGAGAAAGCTATTACCGAGGCCAGGGGTCTCAAGCTCTACTCTGGTGAGTTTTCTTTATCACCCGAGCTTTATACATTATCTCGTTCTTCACCTCCCCCCCCCCCTCCTCGCCCTTTTCGTCCTCGTTTGAGAGATTAGATGCCAATTGGGCCTCCTCGTGCTTCGCGTTTCGTAATACAACGACACGAATTTCTATGAGTCGCGCGGGAGTGAACCGAATCGACCGATGTCAGTCTCTCGAGCGTGGGACCCCTTAATCCCTCATTATTTATGTCCCATTTCGTTTCCGCGCGCCCGCTCTATCCGATTCATCGACTTATCGAGCTTTTGGACGTTACAGGTCTAGTGCCCGGATGCAAGGCTTGTAGCAAGGACGAGATGACATATTGCCAGAACGGCAGTGTCCTGGAGGACCACTGCTGCTGCGACGGAGGCTACAACGGTGCGTTACTTAATTAATTCCCACGAGTTTGACACGCGAATACGTTTTTGTCGGCGCGGACGTGCTAAGTGATCGGTGTAGCCTTTGCGGGCGCAAAGAAAAAAAAAATAAGAAAAAAAAGACAACAAGGAGAAACATAGAGGTGAAAATGAAAAGCCAGGCGCAACCGTCCGCGCGTGACGCGCTGTCGTCAAGAAAAAAGTTGCAATTTCCAGAACGCATTCTCGTTTTTCTTTTTTTCTTCTTCCTTTTTTTCTTTTACCGCCTCTCGTATTGCTCGAGAGTGATGCCGCGAGCGAAAACTCGACGAGGCCGTCGATGCAAATGGCCCCGAGACATGGGCGGAAGGGCAGTCACCCGTTCCCGACACTACTGTTTCGCTGCTTCGCATTCGAAATACGCGCACACGTGCGCGGCCTCGACAAGAACCGCCAGGTGGTGCACGAGCGATGCCCCGGTGTCGCCTCGCCAATGCGCCCATGCTTTTAGCTTTTATTTACGAGCTCCTGCTGTCGCTGGCGAATGACGAGGTCGAGGTCGAGGTCGAGGTATTGGGGATGTGTTTAGGCCCCAGCGACGCCCTCTCGCCTTCAATAAAAATGGTCAAATCCCCGAGATTGTCAGGGGCTTTACGCGTGATATCGTGTAGTGTCCACTTTGAACACTGTTCGACATTATATTGCGATATTGTATTGATACAGACAGTACAAGTTACCAGCAGCCACACTTTATCCGACTTTTTTTGTCATTCCGTAATCAAGTTTTAGATAAGTTTCAACTTATCTGGCACCAACTATTTTAATGATTTATCTTTATGAATTGGGAGAGTTTCTTCGAGATCGTAGATCAAAACTTCTGCCTATAATGTTTATTAATTAGGCAAAGTTTTTGAAAACAGTGTTTAAAAGACAATAGTTATTTTAATAATCATTCGATTGATGGTGAGGTTTATTGGGAAAAAGGATGTTTATAAGGAAAGGGATCATCTACAAGTACATAAGCAAAGAAAACATTCGATGATAAAGCTAAGCTTTAAAATAATGTAAGATAAATAAAAGTTTGATGACGACGAGATTGTGTGTTAAATATAATAGCTCGAAGCTGAAATTAAGTATTTAAAATACAAAGCATAATGTTACTTACCGAACGTTCCCACACAGAATAATCCATTTAGTGTCATACCGACAGCGCCATACATCTATCCACGTACTGTACACTACTAGGTACGTTCCTATTATACGAATGTACAGAATACGTTGGCTTATTTTAGATAAATAGTCTATAAAATACTCACTATGATAATGATTTTTGTCGTTTCTGTGGAGAGAAAGGTAATGAATAAACGATATTATCACTGTAACTCAGCAATTGTACGAGAGAGGAGGCTTAAAAATTTAGTAAAATTTAAAATAAAAATAGTATTATTATAGGGCTCGAATTTGTCGATTTTGTTGAATTAATCCAATGGAAAAAGCTTTTAGCATGCTCGCTGGATGTAAGACAACAGGAGAAGACGGATTTCAGATGATTCTGAAAGTACGCAGTGAAAATGCATTGATGCGAGTCTGCGCGTGTCGCAACGAATACGAAAAATACTTTTAACCGCAATAGTTTTTCACGCTTTTTCGAAATCTCAAACTGTTGCCATAAAAACAAATAAAGAACGCCGGTGTAACCCATATATTGTTCAACATATGAAATTAAACAATTTTTTTTATATGACATACTATTTAAAATGATTTGTTTTAGCAATTCGTATAATCATTATTGAGGATTAAAATTTTAGTTTAATTAATTTAAAAACAGTTAATATATTATATATATATATATATATATATATATATATATAAACTAGGCAAAACGTATGCATAAGAACGTTTGCATTGTTAACAGAAATATTATAAAAATAACCACAATATGTATATTAAACTAGAAAATTAAGTCTCCACCGCGAAGGTGCTAATTTCATAGTTTCTTTCAAAAAATTTTATGACTTGAATTTGCAGCTTCTTCAGAACTCCGTAGCCGAAATTTGAATATTTAGTTTTTTTTCTCTCCGTAGTAATAACATTATTAACATATTGCCATTCTTATGCAAATTCACTTATTAATCAAGTGTGTCAATTATTACTTAGCCATGCCGATGTAAAATTTGACGATGCAGTTAGTTATAAATTATCAAATGGAGTAATTATTTTTTTTATTTCATTATTAATTCCATTGCCATATATTTGAAAAATATTTTGGATTTCTGGTATGTCGATAAAATAAAATAATACAAATAAATTTATTACTTAAATAAAGATTTATTACTTTCTACTGAATTTTTAAAAAATGTTAAAACTATTATGATTCTCCTTGGCATTTCATTAATCGTTGTGAATCTACAAACTTAAAACTTTCCCTCTAAGTTTTCCCTTTTTTCTTCTTATTTATTCAGTTTCAATACTGTTAATATGACTGAATAACATGATTATAAAAATATTTTTAAATATGAAAAATTGAAACGTTTCAGTAGAGAGCAATAAATAGTGGCGAAACAAAATATTTAAAAAAATTTAGATTCGACAATAAATCTACATTTCGATATAATAATCCAATCAAGCATTGAACTTTTTCATTGAAATGAGAAAAACAGATTGCTTAGTTATCAGTTTACCGATTAAAAACTAAATATAATCTGTAAAAATGAAAGTGTGCGTGAAAAACGGATTTTATTTGCAATGAAATTGAAGGTCACATTTATACAGAGATATATAGAAGTTTTATTAATTTAAATAATTGACAGGTTAAAACTATTAAATAATACTATTTATACCGAAAGATAAAATTAATAAGTTTTAAAATTATTTCTAGACAAACATTTCATGGGAAAGATATTTTTGAAGAAATAGTTAATAGTTTGCGGCTTTCTAAAGTATTTAAAAATACATTTGCTGGCATGCAAAGTTCATTCGAGATATCGATTTTCTAATTGCAAAGCTGGCGTGTAATATTTTCAATAATTAATAATTATCGGAAGCTACGTGTCAATTTATTCAACAGTTTAAATATACACATTTCCGTTAATATTCAAATAACTTCAGGGCTAATCCTACATTTCGGCCGAGCTAAAGCCATTTAAGGTTAACGTATTAAAGTCTTTATATTATAATTAATATCCTTAAGTACTGCTGGTATTGTCGAATGACCGTAGCTCGTCATCGTGACTCGAAGAGTCATATATTTCAAAGCATTTGATACGAATCTAAAATATTTTCCTACGTAAGTAAATGCCGTAAAGCCCGACGCCTCACATTAAATAAAAATCGCCTACAGTCAAATTGCCACACTATTTATGCGCACTTAAAGTACGACAACTATAAGTATGCGCGCGTCCGAGGCTAATGCGAGTGCACGTCGTTGCACAATCAAGAATCGTCGATTCATTTGCTGATGGCATAACGACTCATCGGAGCGCGTCGCCGACACATGTGTCAAGCTCGAATACTCGGCAAAATGGATTTCGATAAAGTTCTAATGTGTGTTGCATGAGCGCATGTACGTGTGAGGCATTGATATCCCGAGGTGGTAGGAGAGCGAGCCGGAAGTTTTGATAGCACGTTGCGAGAATTTACTGTTGAGTCTGTGCGAAAAGCCGTCACACCGTTGCCGTAATGTTTATTGACTCGTGGCGAAGCAATGTGAAGAGCAAAATTTGTCCACCAATGCGCCGATAGCCGGCACTCGCATTGCCCCCGAGATAATAAAAAAAAAAAATAAAAGAAGCAGCTTTTCGAGGAGTCTTATTATTTTTCTTTTTTGCTTTTTTCATTTTCTTTTCCCTCCTTACGAATTTATCAGCGGCACGATACAGAAATCGCAAATATGTCACCGCATTCGACGAAATTTATTTGCCCGATTGTAATTTCCGCTTTCTAATAGCTTTATTTGCGGAATCAAGGCGCGCCCGGCTCACGAGAAATAGATACCAACGATACCGTAATCGCCGTACCGTTGATAACTGAAAGTTTTAGGAGGTGTCACTTGCAATTCGCGGTCGTTAATTTTGACGATCCAAGAGTCTGCTGTTTATGCCTAAGTTTATGCCTCTAAGTTGTAGGGGAGCAGATTTTTATCGACAGCTCAGGTATGACACTTGATCACTCTGACTAAATAAATAACGCATTTTATTGCAGAGGTACTTGGATTTGTGGAGCACAAATGCCGAGTGGGTCCGGAAGCCTGCAAAGTCCGAGCGGCCGACTGCGCCGAGTACTCGAGACTACGTGAATGTTGTTGCCACTCTTACTTGGCTTCTTTGTGTGAGCGACATTAACTGTTATTTCCCACATCCGTTGTATTCTGTTCGGCACGAATAGCAAGCAACTCTCTCGATCTTTATTTTTTCGCAGGGAAGTACTTGGCGGGAGGCGCTGGGATTACGAGGACATCTCACTGGCTACTGGGTTGCAGCGTCCTCCTGGTGGCACTACGATGATACCACCTAGTCCCGACGACACTCCCGCATCAAACACATCTTTACAATGCGGGCGCCGATTTTCATGATCGAGTGGAGAGAATGTCGCCGGCGAGGAAAATGGTTTCGTCGTCGGCCTGCACGCAACAGATTCCTAATTTACCAAGCGACTGCGTAAAATTCGACTTGATCTCGGTCATACGGGTGAATGAGAGACATACCCACCGAACGTTACGCAAATCTCTACCCGCCGCACGCGAGCTATTGTTAATGCAACTTTGTTACCTCACTTCTATCGTTCGAGGTTTTGTTTTACTGTTTCATTGGAATTGTTTTGTAGTGTCGTTCCTTAAACTTATACTGGAACGGCGACAGTGCTAAGCATTTGCTAAGCTTCAATTATACAATTTACACATATATGTATACATGTGTATATATATATTTTTTTTTTATTTATTTATTTACAATTTTATCCGCTCGCAAAATATAATAGTGTTGAAATAGAAATATAAAACGAAAAAAAAAAAAAAAAAATTAAAAAATTAACCATATTTCAGAAGAATACAATACAGTTTAAAACATGGACAAATAGATTTTAAGTAAAAAGCGTCAATTTCATAAGTGCATTAAATAAATTTATGTAATTTGTTCGGTATTTCAAAGGCCTAATTAATATGAATGCATTAAGATTTATGATATTGCAAGTAAATATATCTTGTGTTCTAATTAGATTAACCAAGCAGTTCTAAACTGCATTACCTCATTATACTGTACACAATTTATCAGAAATACAATGCCCTCTTCTTCATTCAAAATGATAATAATATTGATTAATTCTTTAATTACACAGACATTAAAATTAAAACGATGCCTTTGTTAATTAACTTATTTATAAATTTCAATAAATCAATAAGCTAACTAGAAACTGACTGCCAATACCATCACGAATTTCAATAGAGTTACAATTAAATTATTTTATTTCCTACATTCGTATAATTTTCAATTATCTTTTAAAATGAAAAACGTTTACAAATTGAAGTAATTTTATTTTATTTCATTAATTGTACTTATGATATTTAAAGATATTTTATATTTTTAAATTTTATGTAGATTTTTATATTTACATAAACTTTCACAGAGGAAATATATATTTATGGAAAAATAAAAATTTATATATTAAAAATATAAAAAGTAATAATGCAAACAATGCAATTTACCAGCATTTTACTTTTATTGTAAAAGCTTTATTTCAAAGATAAAACCTTTAATAGTTGTATAATATGTAGTTTTATAAAGTCATCGACATATAAGAAGGAGTTGCTTTTAATATATTGTTCAAAGCTTACGTAATGTTTCTTAAACAAGGAAAAAACCGATTAATATGTAATAATAATCTAAGTATATTTTCATTCGTTTAATTATACTGTCTTTCTATAAAAATATTATGTTAATTTTCATAATCAGATTCTGGAAATTACTATTAAAATATTGATGATGAAAAGATATTAAATTAATTTTTATGCCATAATTAATTGTAAAGCTATTGGATAAGATAAGTAAAAGATACAAATTAAAATTAGACAAAGTATATCTTTTGAATAAAATATTGTATTTATTTATACACAACGAGAATACAAATTGCAAAAAGGGCATTAAAATATTAAACTTAATAATTTAATGGCAATTATATATATATATATATATATATATATATATATTTTATTAAATTAAAAATACAAAAATGATGTACAAAAATACGGCTGAAGCTTTGAGAATCAATCAATATACTGTCATATGTGCACTAAATGTTCACGTAAGGTTGTCATTGAATATAAAAACAATCGATTCTTAAACGACTATAAATATTTGTTTATTGATAACAATAAATCATTATAAATTTAAGGTTTTTTTAACATATATGTATATTCTAAATTATGTATATTTTTATATCGTCGTTAATAATCATTTTAATATTAATTATTTGGCGTTAGAAAATTCTATTTATTTATTTATTTTTAAGTTTTTTTTTATTGATAGGAAGTGTATAAATATTTTAAATTATCATATAATTCAAATAAAGTATGGGAAATAACTATTCATCTAGAAGGTGTTATTTTTCATAATTTCAACACTAATGCACTCGAGATTTTATTTCCTATTATGTATAGCGTAAATAATTTTATCAATCGTCACATATAAGTTTCACACTATTGCAGTAATAATATCCGTCCACAGACTAACTTGTAAGCTTTTAATGCATTATTAAAAACACTTTTTACAAACTTTTGTAATTACATTAATATCAAAATAATAAATTACAAAATTGAACATTACGGTATACTTAAAAGTAAAAAATATTTTAAAATCATAAAATATATAAATAAAAATATATTTTCATATACTGTAAATAAGTATGGAAAATTACGGAGTCGATAAAGCAGTATTCTTCTCTTCTTATAACCTTTAATCGGAAGCTGTCAGATTTAAATTCTTTTTTAATTATTTTTCTAAAATTACGTATAGAAATGGTAAGACAGCTTTATTCTAATATAATTTCATTATTGTAATAAAAATAAGCAAAAATTTAAATATATTGAAATATTGATATTTTTCTATTTTTATAAATTGATTGTTTATAATAAAACATTATTTAAGCAATTTCAAACTGTCCTATTTATAAATTTTCTATGAATCTGACACTTAAAAAGAATATATTTAGTAATGAATATATGACCGCATGCTCTATACTCTGCAATATACTCTATTGATTATATCTTATTTAATCAAACTAGTACTTATTAAATTGCAAACGTTTATTATAAAGAAATTACTGCGATTCAATTTATTAATTTTACGTTAAAGTGTACAATCTTATGATAATTAAATATATATATATATATATATATATATTATGTATATAAATGTCAGTATAATGATACATTGCCTAAATATTGTGAATTCTCGTGCACATTTGTATATAGGGATGCCATAGTTTAGGAGTTATGTATTGATAAAAAATTTTATCACATTAAAATCAATTCAATGTAACAAATTGTAAACTAAAATATAGATTCTTGCTATAAATTCGTAAAAACGTAATGATAAAAATGAAAACATCAATATTATATAATTCTTTATTTACCTGAAATACTTATTGAGTAGCACCTGCATTAGTGCTATTGCCATTTCTAAGGTACTCATTATAATATCTTTATTCTTATATGCTGTTTATCTTTTATTATATTATTAGTCTAAAGCTTAAAGTAATGTCCATGAATTTTGATGGACTAAGAATAGAAATGATTGATTCAGATAATTGAAAAGTAAAGTAAGCATGAACATTTTTAATAAAAAGAAATAAAATGCTCAATCTTTGTATTGTATTTATTTTGTATTTATTGTATTTATTTGCATGTGTATTTATTATACTCTTTTTCATCAACTTTTAAAGGGAAGACAAATATCTAAATAAAATTGAATGTTCATAACTTACATATAATATTAAAAATAGTTTTAATATCTTGGTTATAATACTCGCTCTTCATTTATAAATGATTTGATTAAGTTAAAATCATTCTTCGATATAGATATCAACTATATCGTAATATATTTTATTATAATATAAATCTTTAATTCTGGAAAAGATATGAAAATTTGTTTTGAATAACTTTTCTGTCCAACACAAAATAGATAAATATATTGCCAAAATTTGAGTATGCTTGTAAGAATTTTTCACATAAAGCTTCATTAAAGACCAAACACTTGAGTATAGTATTTTAAAAATATTTAACATTATTATAATATTTTCTAATATTTTTAGCCCATTATAATACAATAATTTTATAATGAACAGTTATTTGAAATCTGAATAAATTTTAATATAGACCATTGTTTTTATAATCAAGTGATGAATTTATTTCAAAATTACTTATGATTATTACGGTTATTAATTATTTGCTTCATTTCACTAAATAATTATGTATGATTAATTATTAGGGGAAAAAAAAATAGAATTTATTCAATTCTATTCCAACTATACTGCTTATATAATATATATATTTTAATCAATTAATGTGTTATATTAATTTTACAGTAAAATTTATTTTTAATATGATAATTATTGTGAATATGATGAATGATTGTAGCAACTGAAAATTATTTATCAAATATGTGAATGCAAACAAAAACATTGTAATATTTCAGCGTTTATTTTATTAATATCCATAATCGTTTTAGACTCGCAGAAATGAATGAAAAAATTGATAAGAAATGAAATAAAAGATAATTTTCATAATTATGATGAAAAAATGACACGTGGAAGATGAATATATAATTTCTATTTATTCGATATTATTAAATTCGTATATAAAAAATTTTACTTTGGATATATGCATATATCAGTTTTTCCTTTAAATGTATTATTATTAATATGTAATTAATTCAATATACTTACAAATAAGTTTAATAAATTTTAGTTAAAAAAAAATTACTTTATTATGCGATATTATCCAGCCAATTACTTTAAATTCATTCTAAATAAATAATTAATGATATCAATATGATAAAAATAAATAATATCAATAACGAATTGTAATGCGGTGTATGTAAATTATTTATTGCAGCATAATTTTCAAGGGAAAATGTTTTTCATTCTGATATAACTTAAAGCTATATTTTTATAGTAATTTACGATTTAATATGCAAATATTGAACGTACGCGCATAATCATTGCAATAGAAATTCTAAAAATATTAGGTTTGAAAAATACATTTATTAACTATGAAATTAAATGCTTCAGGCTGTAAATTAAAAATAAATAGAATTACATTTAAATATAATTTGTTTCATTCAAATAGTAATAATTTAATGCAAGTAGTTGATTACGGAGAAATATTTCTAGATGGCTATTATAATTAAGTTGAAAATAAATTATTTAAGTTTATAAGACTATGATAATTAAATTTTTAAGATTTCATAAACATTATATGATCACAATTGTATACAAATGTTTAAAAATTCAAAGTGCTTAAACAAAATTATCTTTTTAGCGTTTTTAAATATTTGATATGTTCACTTGACTCTACTTAAGAAATTCCGCGTCAAGTGAGGGAGATCAAATTAAATATTTGATTAAAAGCACTGAAAAAGATAATTTGTTTTTTATAACATGTTGACGAGTTTTTAGACCTTTACGTCTAATGGCGAACATATATTTTGAAACTTTATATGGCCATTGTTTTATAAAACTTTAAATAACAAGCTAAATATGATAAATAAGTAAACAAATTATTTGCTATTATTAGGATAAATATACAATGTAAATATATTGTGCTACGTGTGGATGAAAATTAAAATAATTAAGGAAAGAAAATAATAAACGGATGAATAATCATTGATTAATTACTAATTTACAACATTATTTATTATCTATGTTTTTATTAGCGTGTTATTCTTTTTTAGTCATTAAATATGCATTTTTAATTTAAAAAGATACAATTTTCACATATAAAAGTGAAATATTTATTATACACAAGTTATAATTTAATAAAGTAAATCTATATTTTTTAATGTAAAGACAGATTTTAAAATGAAACATCGTTGTAAAGTTTCTTTGTATAATTTTAAATATTGCTGAAAATGTTATTCAATCATATTTCAAATTATGAAATTTAAGTATAAAATTTTCTATTTCATCACTTAAACTCCTAAATTATAATCCTATAAAATAATCTTTCAATTTATTCGTAATCTATCATGTTCCAAGTCTTATTTCAAATATAAATATATGCAGCTATTTCTTAATAAATAATATAATAAATAATTCCAGATAAATAATATATTTAAAATGGATAGGTCATAAATCCGCTAACAATTTGTATGCCCCAATTTATATTATTATGGCAGCTTCATCACTGATTAGTTCTAATGACGTTGCGTAAAAAGCAATAGATTATGAAAATTACTTGCACACGAAACCTTTAAGCGAGAGACTCACGTCTTGCCCTTTTATTGATTTCGCAGAATCCTTTAATGTACGGCTTACTAATGTTCGAAATTCATCACATATGCAAAGTCAAGTTCAAGGTCAGGCACGGGTCACTGCAGTTCGGAACATGAGCGGACTTTAATGCCTCCATTAGCTCATTTTCCAATTGATTATTTGCTGTTGAGTCTCAGAGTTACCCTTGTCATATTCCGGTTCTTCGGCCTAAGTCCTCTTACGGTGCTTCGACCGCATTGCGAATCGAATGCATTTTTATTCTCATTCGCCGCATTCCGAGAAATTAACAATAATACATCGATATTTATCCGAGACGGTGAGCATTCATGAATCATTGCATGCCATGCGCATCCAAATTATTAGTATACGTGATCTGGACCTTGATATGTGAGTTTCTCCCTCCCTCAACCCCCTACCCGTCCCTTTATCATTCCGTGTGTTGCGCACGTGGGTATAAATAAATTATAAATGTCGAATATGTATTTCGTAACGAACCGAAATTAAGAAAGCTATTCATTAAATAATGAAAAATGCACATTTTCTAATCCATAGACACGAAGAAGAAATGCTTACAGCTAGCTGCCAGTAATATAATATTGTCTGTCATTATATATCTGCTGCTAGTATAATATAATATAATATTGTCCGATATAATCAATTATTGTATTTTTCGTTATTTTCCGTTCGGCGTTATCTTTTTTGATATAAAACAAAACAAAATTACCATTTTCATTTGGCAAAGCGATGTTCGATATACTTGAGAATCGGCAAAAAGCTTTTGTTGTATATCTTCTCACGCTTCTCGCTAGTCATACGATAATTGACTAAATACAATACATATTTCAATAATGATTCGAACGCAATATTTATCAAGTACGATTTATCGAATAATGTAATAAAAATTAAATATATTTATAGTCACGCAGCATTTTTCTACGCAAATTTATTTGTTCGGCTTGCAGTATAATAACGCAAATGTCGAGATAAGAATCTTATATTAGGTTTTATTAATTATTAGGGTGAAAGAAAAGGGAGAAGATTGAGATGGGAAAAAAATTAAAAATGGATTCGTGAAAGAATAAAACAATTAATTATGATAATAATATTGTTTCTCTTTAATGTATTATCATAAATTTTATTTTAACGCATAGCTTACATCTTTTGAAGTACACACAAACGGGCATAATTTATCTCTCGAAAAAAAGTAATATAAATAAAATAATTACTTACTACTACATGGTTATAAGTAATTTATATAAATTTTAAGAAATTATATTATTTATTTAAAAAATTAGATATTAAATAATTTTATGCCTGCTACCGATCATAAATATTAATTATAATCTGATTAGAATTATTAAAAAAGAATATTCTCTTTTATTAACTTTTATTGTAATGGCATTAATATTAGAGATGATCCATTAGGAAGTGTAATTAATTAAATACCTAGAGAGAGAGTGTGTGTGTGAGAGAGAGAGAGAGAGAGAGTAAGAGAGAGAGAGAGAGAGAGAGAGAGTCTGGAAATAATAGTAAGGAAATAAAAGAGGCTTATCAAATTTTACGAATTCAACTACAATAATATGTGATAATTGGCAGTCAAGTTGCATAATAACGCGCTTTAATAATAATTTGGTCCAAGCCAAATCGTGGTCGTAAATGTATAAAAAGCACAAACATAGCTTTGAAAAATATTTTTTTTATAAAAAAAATTTCTGTACTTTTATACGTCTGTTATCTGTAAAACAGGTATTTACGTATTCTTATCAATATATCGTCAAAAATTACAAATGAGCCTAATTGCATTTTTAACAGTCAGGCATGTTCTTACTATACGCTTTGATTAATTATATTTCAACATTTCGTTTTCTGTGCACTATAATGCTTCAATATACATTGTTAAACGTAATAAATTACAAATATTTATAGATGTGAACGCTATCGTTTATTTACGATGTGCAAATGTCAAATATCCATCAACATCGCAGTTATTTTAACATTAGTATCAAAGGAAAGAAATAAAACAACATACAGATATTATACCAAAATTGCTAATTATATTCCACAAAATTATGGCAAATTTATAAATTTCATATATTATTTGCAATTACTACAACTTAGCAGATTGTCATGTAGAGATCTTGAAATACATTAACGTAAATTTCTCTAATTTTTGATCGATATAATAATATTTAATAATCAAAAAACTTACACGTATTTTCAACAATTTTGTATCGTTCATTTTTTAATTTATTGAATACACAATTCACTGAAAATTTCATAATCTTTTTTCAATTAAGTACCAATGACTATTTTTAATAATTATTTTTTAAAATTTAATTTTATGAATAATCATTACAAACATACACATAATTTTTATTCTGTTGTCTCCTTTCCATAAGACTATTTTGCGTTTTATATTGTATTTTTAGAAATTTTGTTAAAAATTTTCCATTTTTTTATTTTTTTTTTATTTAAGAATAAATATATTTTTTATAAATATTTAATTTATACAATTATTTTAAAAAGCTATTGTGCAACAATCTAATAAATTATGCAACAATTCTCTTACCAGAATAATCATTTTGAAAATAATATCTCTAACTTTCATCATTACATTTAACTTTATGTAACACTAATAAATTTGCAATATTAATAAAAAGTATAAAACATGAATTACTAGCAAAGTATATATTTGTATATTATATAAGTATATTTGTATCATCGATGAATTCAAGTAGAATTAGTCAATAAATGTTAAGTTTGTATGTATCAAACTTCGGTTGCATTATTAAAAAAAAAACATAATTATATTATTAAATTAATAGATATTTATGAATTTATTATTTTATATTGTGAAAGCTGTATTAGTAATATGCATTCATTATTTATTCGATTAAATATATCAATTGTAAAATAAATAATTGATAAAGTATATACAAAAATATTATTAAGTATTTTTTTTAATTTAATTTAAGAACTATTAATTTTTCACATTTTAACTAGAAACTATTATTTCGATTTGGATTCAACATTAAATTTCATTCATTAATTTTAATCATTTTCTTTCGTGTTACTAATTTTAAACGTAAATATTGAGAGGGAAGACAACATTTTACCACTGTATATAAAATTCATAACAAAATAATCATAACGACAAAGGTTAAAGAAACTAGTAATTAATATTTCTATACAGAATCTCCGGAAATTACAGATTAAGTTTTATTTTAGTGGGATTATTTTTGAAAAAATAAAGATACTTTACATTATAATGATTTGTTGGATTTATAGAAATGAGGAGAAAAAGGTTAATGCACCGTAAAAATATATAATTCGTGTAATATTGAGCTTCATTATTGAGTATTTATATTTCTAACTTTGCAAGATTGAATTCAGCTATTATGTAAATTATGACTCTGTAGAGATACTCTGAATATTCGATTAAATAAAATTAGTATAGGGTATCGAATTTAGCGGAATCGCTTAACTCTTGAAACTTTCTAACTGTTTAAAACAGTTATTTATTCTTATTTATTTTATAAGGGATGATGTTACTTTGCGCATAAATACAATCAACCTATGTCAATAAAAATGTAATTACTTTGCAACGACAAATGAATATAGACTACTGTGTTTATAACCCAAACCTTCATTTAATTGAATTTTATCCAATAATTATATGACAAAAACTAATTAATACATAGAAATATTTTTAACAAGTAATAATTATTTTAAAAAGAATTTTTGAAAATTAGTAACTTTTAACAAATTGTTTGTATGGAATGCTATAAAGAGAGTTAATTATAAATTTATTTGATTCAAGAGCCTCTTTAAAATTTAGTTTTATAATTTCAATTTCATTATTGTAAAATATTATTTAAATCGCTTCTTATAAAATTAAGTAATCAAATCAATTTATGTAATAGAAATACTACAATCAAATATGTTATTTTACTTCATTAAAAAGAAAAAACGATCAGTCTAAGGGATCACTATCAATATTAATGATATATATCCTCACTTTTTATTAATTTTTTTGATAAGACGAATATCGTTCGAAGTACTCTTTTAAAATAAAAGAGATATATTTTTAATAAGATCGCATTCACACGTCATCGTGAAAGCTAATCATACGTGCAATAGATGCACACGTAAACGCGCACGCGCGTACGCACACACGCACGCACATACGAACATATGCGTACGCATACACAAGTGAATAGGTGATACAGGAAATAACGATGGCATTATTATATTAAAGGTGAAAAACAAAATTTTACTATTCCGTAAACATTGTTTTATTTAATAAAAACTATGAAGAAAAATGCATACGTGAGCGTCTGCATTATTCAATGTCAATATTAATCAATATAAATACATTATTAAGGACAGAATTCAATTTGTTTCATAACAAAGAATTTGTTTGATTCGATAGGAATGATAACTAGATAAATAGATTATTAAATAATTTTAGATAAATATATGACAGGAAACTGTTTTATGATTGTAACATCTCATCTATTTTTATACTCCAGATTTCAATGGGTACGTCATCAATGGATTACACGTGTATCATCAAATTATAAATCAATTTATTAATTTTATCAATTGATAATAAATTTTCCTACATATTTAGTATAAATATTTTTATTTACATTCTTGCTGTAATTTTGTTTATTTAATAGTTTAAAAAATTAATTTGTAACAAGATTTCATTTAAATATAAATCATATAGTATTTCCGTGTTTATAAAGCATATCAATTCGAATAATTATACTAAAATAATATGCTAAAACAATAAAATGGGACTAAGATAAGTAAAAAATACCGATGCATCTAAATGATAAATATATATTTTTCGTTAAAAAATTAATATTTAGTCAGTTAAATTTTGAAAATACTATATAATTCATACTATGTAATTCATATCAGTAGTGCTTAAAATTTGATATAATACCCATCAGATTATGCAATATTTATCATTAAGTTTTACATTCAAAGATTCCTGATGATCATTTGTGTTACAAGATTGAATGATTAAATTACCGTTTTCATTATTTTCATACACTTTTTGCACAATGTAACTTTCAGATTAAGGTTTTATGCCATTCGTATATTGATTGCTTTTTTGTGCACTCATATTTTTCTTTGAATTATTTGTTTTTCATATAAATGAAATATATATATATGTAAAGCGTTTAAAAAATTCTATGTTCGAAAATCTCTGAAATAGAAGTAAAAAGTTATAAATTAAATTAATAAAAAAAATTTGATTTAATATTACAACATATGTCAAATAGTGATAACAAAATATTTCTCAACTATTACGTTCATATTATTAATATATAGTGAAATGTTAAAAAAAAAATATTCAAACGATTTTTATTAGAATTTCTATACAAATTTGAATAACATTCTTTATCTTAAAATGATCTTCACAATAAATTTTTATATTTAATTTATTTATGTTTCGGCCTATACGATGCAAAATTTTCCAAAATAACGATAATTTCTTTACACCTTGCACGAATTGATAGATCCAATTATCTTTAGATTTAAACAATTTCTTTAAAGTTTAATACTTTATTTGAATGTATGTTGAAATGAATTGATATGATTGTTAAAATACAAAGATCTGCATCTTTATGGAATACAATGTCAATCGTTTCATTATATATAGTAACATGTCAGGGAAGCATTTTCCTATGAGTTCGAAATATAAAATCATTTAATCCGTGTCATAGATAAACCATTTAAAATTATTGTTTATAATGCGAATATGATATAATTTTTAGCAATCATAATTATAATGTCCTAATGTAAGGCTTTTATAAGGTGTGTTTTTATTTTAAAGTTTATAGCTTTCATACGAAGTATTATAAGCCAAATTATATGCTGTAAAATTATTTTATATTAATAGTCCTTCAATCAATGTGTGAGTATTTCTAATTTGCAGTAATATTTGCAGGTAATAGTATTTTCATAAAAAGTATAGCCATGTTATACCGCGAATCTTTCAAAAGATATGTATATGAAAAATAAATTTCTAATAACTGTATATATAAATCGTATGTATTAAAGCAATAATTACTTATTTCACAATATTAATTTTAATATATTAATATTCATCGTCTGTAATAATCTGTAAATTACTAAATAAACTATTTATTAGTTTTCTAATGATTTAAAAAATTATGTAAGCTATCGATTGGGCCGAAATGTAATCAAGCCATAATAAATTATTACAAATATTTTATCATCCAAAAATATTTAATATTGACTAAAATTAATTTTTTTTCCAAATATGTCGAATATATTAACACCGCATTTTGTATTTGAAAATAAGGAACAAGTGTGCCATAAAAAGTTTAAAGCTTATTTAACTGATTAGCGTTAGCCTAATAGGTACGTTTCAAAACATTAATTCTAGTTTAAGACACGCGTTAGAATATCAACGGAATTTATGTAAAAAAAAAAAAAAAAAAAAAAAAAAAAAAAAAAATGAAATTATAGAGTTAGATTTATCATTCAAAGTATATTCTACACATTACAAAGAAAAGCATAATAATTTTCTCATGAAATCACTGTCATTTGTAATGTCTTGTATAAAATGTTTCCACACGCGCTTGTATAGCCTAATGTGTAATATACATTATATGTACATATATCTTTATATGTATATATAAGATGTAATTAATATAAATATATTTATATACAGCATCAATGTAAGAATCTGGATAATTACTATTCTTATTTAAAATCACATAAATGATAAAATATTTGGCTCTTAGTAAATTTAATATTTTATCGAAATATTAACCTTGTTGTAAGAAATAGATTATTACAAAAATAATCATAAGTGAATATTAATAAGACGAATAACAGTTTTTAAATTTATAATAGCAAGAAACATTATATGAAAAAATTAAATCATTGAAATACATTTTTATTAGTAATATGAAAATGATTAAATTATAAGATATAACAATTTATTAATACTAATTGTACAGTTAAGTGATTAATATATTTTATTTGTACACGTATGAAGCAAACGAACATTATATTTTGCATAATTACATGTTTATTTAATTTTTAATTTGAAAGAATAAAATAAATCTGAAATTTGTAAAATTTCTCTGTATATTTTTAATAATATTTATGAAACACTTACACATAAAATACCCAAGTTTTATGGTGTATTTGTTAATGATGATGATCTTTAATCCTTATCGAATTTTGATTGCATATTTTTAATGCATTTTGATAAAAGCCACTGTAGAGTATTCGATTATCGGTCAACGAATGTAGAGCTTCACCACGTGTCAGACAAAATCATCCGACGTTTAATAAAAGCAAGCAAATCAATTCTTGCGAGCTTTTTTAAAGAAATTTTTCGCAGAATCAGAAAATTGAATGTAGTACTTTATATTTGGAGAACGTAAATCCACTGCACTAGAAATAATTATATAAAGTAGGCAGAGTCTAAAAATGTGCTACGAAAGCCCGCATCTAGACATCGTATTTAATCAAGCACCAAGGATTATCCACGTGTCTCTCCCAATCGAGTGATTTTCCAAAGATTACAAAAAGTGGTTGTGAGACTCGTGGTGAGACGGCAAATTATCTATCCTGCAACGCTAAATCGCGGGTAGATTAAAGAAAGAGAGGGAGAGCAAAGGCGTCGTTCGCGTGTAACCCAGCGATTAACGAAACTTTTCCAAGGCCAGACAGACGCGTCGTGCACGTGTCTAGGCATCCCGGGGCGACAACCCTTCCCCTCATGTGGGGGCCGCTGCTCTTCTATCCCTTCTCCTCCTACCCTCCTTCTCCATACCCCTCGCCGCCTCACCCTTTCTCCTCTTGCTCGTTTATCATTCCATTTGCATTACTCACGTTAGCAGCCCCGAATGACAATTTGTTATTCCACCTTTCGACGACGTTTGACCGGGAGATGGATTAGCAGCAGTTTTCCTATTCCCTTACCTTTCATTTTTCTTTTTGCTCTTCTTGCGACGGAGGTCCTCAAAAGATCTTTTGTGCATGAATTTACATACAATGAACTGGGTAAGGCTATTATATGATCTGGTAAATGTGGCCGGCCTATCTGCCTATCTAAGTAAGGACATATTTCTTGCACCTCAACAATAACGAGCCACTTGCACTCTTTTAATTTCATTGGCCAAATTATGGAATACACAGCTTATTTTTCTTACCCTACTACACGGTCAAAATTTTTATTTCAGAATTTCAAAAAAAAAAAAAAAAAAAGCCGCGCATTGCGAAGATTCTTATAATAATTACAACGTTTTTTACCATTAAAGTTTAGAAAAGCCAACAAATATAACCTTTTTTTATTTTATCAAATCAAGGAGTGTTCAAGTGCAAAGTCATACTTACATACGCAGAAGATTTCTGGTAAGATTGTACTTATAGTATTAACATTTTATTATGGGTATACGATGATTTTTGTAATTGCTCGTGTAAATTAATTATATAATAAACGTTTATTGAGATTCCTATTACATATTATACTCTAATCAATAGTCATTTCATATTGGTCACATAACATTGTCACTTATTACAAAAGAGACCAAGAACTCGTGGAATTTATTATATTAAATACATAGAATGTCAATTGTATGGTTACCAGTTCCAAAAGCAGGATCAACAACAAATGTTTTTAAAAATGGTTTTGTATGTAGGTTAATTATGTTTTGAAAATGTAGGTTAATTTTGTATAAATTATGTAATAATAAAATAAAAAGAAATAATGTATAAACGAAACAAAAAAAAAATTACAACGCTTGAATTGAATTCGCGAAAAGGAAGTATTTATCATAAATGTACATTTACAGTGCTACATGACGTGTGTATTTTTTATTCTACTGACATTAAAAAAAAAACGCCACAACTAATAATATTTACAATCTTAATTTGTATGTCATATATAATTTTATCATATATAATTGACGAAAATTTCGATTAGAATTCAGAAATTGACTTTTTTTAATTATATAAGTTATTATATTCAATAATAAGCTCCGCCAACTATAAACTGTTTGTTTTATATGTTCAATAACTTTTTGTTATACCTTAAATTTATTATACCGATTGCTTCACCTAGCAATTAAATAAATTAAAACAATGTTACACCATATTTACAGAATTATATCATTTAAAGTATGAGACTAAATAAATATTTAAAATGCTGATATTCAATTGATATTATACTATTTTATAAAAAAAAATTTAATATAACACACTAAGATTTCGATAACAAAAAGTAGCTTCTGAAATTTAAGCTGCTCGATTAGTATATCTAATCATTTTCAAAAAAATTATGTACTATCAAAATGAATATTTTATAGTTTATTTATGTCGAAAAAAATACAATTCAAAAGGAATTTAAAGTAAATCTAATCTTCCGATGCTATTAAATATTAAATTAATTAATGTAATATGTAAATACACAATACTATATATATATATATATATATATATATATATATATATATATATGCATGTATGTATATATAAATTTCTGATTAAATATGAATATTTTTGATAATTATAATTATATTCAAATCAGTAGGTATGTAATCTTGCTTCTTGATGAATGGATAAATCTTGAGAAAATGGGGGGGTAGATTTCTATTGAACTAATATAAATTATGCATTTTCATTGTATACTAATTTCACAAACTAATTGAAGTAAGTGTCGGTAATAAAATCGAATAACTTTTCAAACGTTTATATATAAATTTTTTATATAATCGTTATCATCCCAATCACTTTAATCTTTACGTAAACTTATTAAGACAATCGTTATATACTGTTTATGTTTTTATCGAAAATAAGCAAATTTATATAGAATAGAATATATATATATATATATATATATATATATATATAGAATATATACAAACGAGGTTTTTTTCCACTCGAGTAAGTTATCATCAAGAATCAATCGCGATCTTCAATTCAAGATATTGAAGAACTACTTCAGTTAATGATTCACTTACAACATTTCATGCGTTTAAAATTGTGTATTATGTATCATCCTTTGCCACCTTATCATATATTCATATTAAATCTACCGCAAAAAATTTAACTCTTACTTTGCTAAAACATTTCCATCGCGAATCGAGTAGGTCATCCGACTACTACGTCGTCGATTGACCTACCAAATTCTCGGCGACGATATTTCAGTAAACACCAAAGATAAGTATTCCATCGGTTCTACAATACACGTGTATGCGTTACGTGCAAGGCAAAAGGAAAAAAGTCGCTCGATCCCGAGACAGAGAAAAAGGCAATTCTAGAGCAGCTCGGGTGCGTTGATCGTCCATTATGGATTCATTCGCAAACACGTGTCGAATCGTTAACATATGCATTGTACTTGACCGGTCGTCGGCGTTTGCCGGCGCATCGATCAAATTATTCTCCCTCTACCTCCTTCGCTTTCATCGCGCCTCGTGTCATGTCCCGCTACGCTCAATTTTTATTGTCCTTCAGAACTCCTCGCGCGTGAGCTTCTTCTCTGTATTTTTTCATTCTTTATTTTTTCATTTTAACATCTCCTCGAGGCAGCTTTCAACTATCCTGTTGAACGGAATTGCTTCATTTTTATTTGCTACTGTGAAAATAATTTGCCAATGAATAGAATCATTGTAATAATGACGAGGAGTATTTTTATCATTTGTCGTTAGAGAAGCAACTTTATCGATTGATGTATCTGTTTTTGGTAAATCGATTGTAACGTCGTTCTCACTGCTTTTAAGCAGTGTACCGTGGTATCCTACATTTATGTAAAAAACGGCAAATGTTTTTTATTCTTTTAAAAATGTTTCGTTATTCAATTATACGGAACCGAATGAAATAGTAAGGATAAGTGTGCTTATGCTTGTGCGTATCAATAGTGATTATGAGATTGTACCGTGAAAAGGGAAATTACTTTGTAAATTTGAAGAAATAATGTAAATAAAATGTTGAAATGCAGTTGTCTCGTTGCATTTCAGGTATAGCTATCACAATCAAGCAAAATATGTTTACAATATTGCTTACATGTATTGTTTAATCTACTGCTGTAATATTAATCAAGGATCTTTCTTTAAATAAGTATCATGAATCAGCGGAATAAGTTATTCATTTATAGATTTGGAACGAACATTCATGGATCAAGATGTGGCTGACAAGAGGCGGCAAACAAACTGTCTGCGTTTGCATTTGTTATGCACAACAAAGCCAACTACGTTTCAGAAATAAAAGTGAATGTGGATTTACGCTCATAAGACTCGGCGAAACGCAGAAGAAAAATGAAGAAAACAGAAGAGTAATGAAGAAGTGGGTCATCTCGTCATTGACGCTCGAACCAGTTTCCCCCACCGAGATGCATCAACAACCCCGAGGCGGATGGGCGCGCAACAAAGCTTGTCGCATTTTCTCGCAGCACACTGTCGCCATTGCATTTCCAATGGCTATTTTCGTTTTTTCTCCGCTCATTGGTTGAAGCGCCCTCAAGCCCTTTTATGGAGGGATGCGTGGGCGCATTATTTGTCCAATGACCCTACCGCACGACAAATGCTCAAAATTATCAATAACATTTCAGGAATCGGGAGCTTTACTAATTGCGGCATTAGATTAATACCTGATGCCGCGTTTCGACAAGTGGCAGGGACGTTGTTAAAGAAATTTCGATAAACGGAATGTCGTTACGGACGTTATATGGTGATATTGATATTGAATAGATAAATGACAGATGCACGCATCTGTAAAAGCACGATAATAGAATAAACGAACGGCAGCTCTTACAAGTCTGTCGTAAATTTTTACAGTATTATTACATATGATATTTTTAATTTTTTTTTGTATTTTTTTTTTGTTTTTGTTTTTTTGTTTTGTTTTTTACGATCATTTTCAAACTTGAGAAAATTTTATTTATCACATTATAATATTTCATTTCAAGCACGCGCTAGCAATAAATACTTGAAACAATGTTATCGTATTTGATTTTTATGACTTTTTAAATTATTTTGCTCAATTAATGGAGAAAAATCTTACATAAATTTTGCATGAATATTTATAATTCGATAAAAATAATAATCTAATATATTCCTGTCTTTGATATTTCTGTATCATTTGGTGCAGTTGTATAAACTATTGCAGTATTATTTAATAAGAAATGTTCATATAGATTCGTATAATGTTGCTGAAAAGTGATTATGAAAGATAATAATGATTATTTTTTCCTAAGTTTTAATTAAGATCCTTACTACTACATGTCTAATTTACATTTCTAATTTTTATCTTGATAAATTATTTTCACATAATATTTGGCTAATTTCATAAATACTTATAAAAGATGCTGCTCGATCATTTTCCTTTTTCGACGAAAAAAAAAAAAAAAAAAAAAAACATCGAAAAAAGCAGAAGAGAAAATTACTGAAAAGAGGTGCGTTAGGCACCAAAATGACAATTATCGATAAATATCTACGGATAGCCTCGATCATAATTAGTTATTTGTAATTGCCGACAAAGAAAAAAAATTGCTTATCTGTACTCTCAATAATAGATTATTTGGCGTTTGGGTAGTGCAATTAATAGCCTCACGTCTGTATCACACAATTAACATTATTGTATGACTTACTGCATATTATATGACATAATACAATGTATTACACAAGGATGCGCTGGCGATCATTTTGTGCAAATGGTGGATGAAACTGTGGAACTCAACGCGGAGCGTTGTTGGTGATTAAATTAACGGGATCGCGAGTGATTTTGAGGCCACAGCATTCTCACCCTAAGGTTCTAACGCATTAAAAACTTACTTCAGTTTGCCTGCGCGTGCGCTACATCAAACATGATGAATGGAAATAGAAATTCCAGTATTAGTTTAGTAGTATCATTTGAATATTATCCACTTATAAATGATTGTCACAGTTAAGACATTAGTCGAATCTTATTATATTAATTACAATCTTATAATTAATGGAAATATATGCATAACTCTCAAGTGTATATGTAATAATAATAAGATTAATAATAAAAAAAAAAATACGTTCAAAATATATGACAATGGAAAATTATCGTTTGACAAAAGAATCGACTACATCGAAATATTGTGACTAAGCTTCTACATTTTAATGTTCCAATAGAAATATGTAATAAAGACATGTGCTAATGCATTAATGCAAATAGATGCATCTACAAAATATACAGAGTAATGATTATTCGTACAAATTATATTTATACTAATAGCCTAAAGTTCTTAATCGTTTGAAATATAAAAAAAATTTCCTCTAATTTCGTTAAAATACTTTGATTCACAATGAAGGACGATTGAAGGGAGGAACAAATTAAATTCAAATTAGCCATAAACGTAAATGAACGAAATTCCATAAATACAAATCTAAAACAAAAACAATTTCCTGATAGGTAAGATGTTTTTTTTCCATGCTCAATTATTCAATTATTCTACAAGCAATCTTTATATTATATATTTTTCAGTGCCGAGAGTATTATTAACAATAACAAGATCGTTGCCGCACTCCCTCGCTAGTAAAAAAAAAAAAGAAACGAAATAAAACATCTTTCTAAACATATTAACTAAATTAAGCAGTTATGTACGAATATAGAAATATTGATTTCATAAATATAAAATAATTGAGTGTCAGTGCAATTTTATCGAATCTTCGTGTCGGCAATCTTAAATTTTTGAACAATGAGTTTGTTTGATCATTATTGCACCAATAAAATAGTGCGAGTTCTTCTTTTAGAAACCTTTTAATATAAGAGACGCAAACACAAAATAAGATATAATATCAAAAGTGATAGTCTTATCCGCGTATAATATATTTGTAGTTCGAGCTGAGCCGATAAAGTGTTCCTATGGACTTATCGGAGTAAGAATTATTTATTTCGTAATAGAAATTTTAATGATGATGAGATCGAAATCAGCAATGCTAATCGCAAATATGTTCCGTAATGTTCCGTGAATCGAGTGAATCTAGATAATTCTTGAAATATCATTTGATTACAGGACACTAACTTTCTCGCACATACATAGGCTGCATTTAATTAATTGACAAGCCCGCGTTCGATAGAGTCGATAATTAGTCGTGAATTAGAAATTCTTTATGAATTTGAAATATTATTATAAATAAATGCGCGCGATATGATCAGGTCCATTAATTATGTGTCTCGCTATATTATTAGGTAAAAGCGCTTTTAACGGTCACTCCTCAAAAAGGGTCAACTGCTTGTAAGGAGCGTCGAGATCGTAAATGAAAACAAGAAGAGGGGTAGAAGAATTATTGGCAAACGTTTTCTTTTCCTTGTTCATGCGTTTTCTGGTTGTAATGAAAGTGCCGGTATTGGCTGTGTTACGGGCCACGGCTCAATTTCACAGTAATTAGGGCGAAGTGGCGTTAAGGCGATGGCATTCGCGTAAATCGTTTGCAAAGCAGTGCATCTATCGTAAGCACTCGAGAGATATCAGAGGAACAGAGACAGAACGGTAGAGGGCTACACGGGGGGCTCGAGGCAGCGGTTGCCGCGTGAGAATGAAAGTATCGAAGAGGGTAGGGTAGTTGCATTCGTCATAGCATCCTGGTACTTCGATGCTATGGGTATGCGATTGTAGCCTCAATCCGCTCAACGAGAAGAAGCAGGCACGTGGAGCAGATCTCATTATCGTGTCGCGTCTAGTCAATCTGTTATGTCACGCTTCATGGAGAATTCGGCGCGTGCGAGGCTCGCCTCGGAGATGCGACCGCTTGTAAGGTCGTCATCTTTCGTGTTCTTGGTATCTCGCGGGGCATCGGCGGTGGCAGTTGCCGCAGTCACTGCCACGTGCGTACTCCCGGCATGGACGCGGACCCGCGGTTCAACGAACCTCGTCCGGGGACACGGCCCCGATGTGCAGTGCAAGGGGCAGACGGGGAAACCAGCCGAGTAAGAGAGAAAGAGAGAGAGAGAGAGAGAGAGAGAGAGAGAGAGAGAGAGAGAGAGTGAGCGAGGGAGCGAGGGAGCGAGGGAGCGAGGGAGCGAGTGTGTATGTGAGAGTGAGAGGGGGAGAGGGAATGAGGAAAAAGGGAAGGGAAAAGGGGAGAAATTTAGTTTTGTCTGTATGCCTGGGTGTGCGCGCGCGTGTGTATATGAAAGGGTGGGTGGGTGAGTGGGGTGGAGGTGGGGTGGAGGTGGGATGCATGTGAGAGAGACAGAGAGAGGGAGGGAGGGAGAAAGAGAGAGAGAGAGAGAGAGAGAGAGAGAGAGAGAGAGAGAGAGAGAGAGAGAGAGAGAGAGAGAGAGAGAGAGAGAGAGAGAGAGAGAGAGAGAGAGAGAGAGAGAGAGAGAGAGAGAGAGAGAGAGAGAGAGAGAGAGAGAGAGAGAGAGAGAGAGAGAGAGAGAGAGAGAGAGAGAGAGAGAGAGAGAGAGAGAGAGAGAGAGAGAGAGAGAGAGAGAGAGAGAGAGAGAGAGAGAGAGAGAGAGAGAAAGAGAGAGCGCGAGTGGGCGAAAGTGGGTCGGCGGAAGAAGGGTCCGCGGGCCAGTGACGTAACGCGGACATCCGATTTCCTGCCAGTGGGGGGTACGGTGTCTCCTTGAGCAGGCGCGCGCGTGCAGGCCGAGGTCGCGCGAAATTCGCACGCGACTTGCTGCGTAAGGACTTAACTGAGAGAGAGAGAGAGAGAATGAGAGGG
>NW_011948413.1:4386946-4411927 GCF_000503995.2 Ceratosolen solmsi marchali
TTTTTTGCTCTACATCTTCTGGGGAAAAATCGCGACTCGCGGAATAGTAATCACGCGGAATCGCAATCACTCTTGCGAAAGCCAGCCTTCGGTAATTGTAATGCGAGGCCAGCGGGGCCTCGGCTTATCGCTGCCAAGGCAGGAATAGAAGGTGAATGAGGTTGCCCCGATGGAGGCCCCGGGGGCCGCAATTGCGTCTTGGCGAGCTACAGGCTGAACGGCGCCGATTGGCGGGAACATCGAGAGCCGCCGCCACCACCACCGCCGTTGCTACTGAGGCGAATGCTGCTGCTGCTGCTGCTGCTGCTGCTGCTGCTGCTGCTGCTGCTGCTGCTGCTGCTGCTGCTGCTGCTGCTGCTGCTGCTGTTGCTACTGCTACTGTTGCTGCTGTTACTACTATTGCTGTTATTGCTGCTGCAGCCTTTCCAACTATGGTATATAAGGGAGCCTCGTTCGTGCAGTCGCGTGCATTCGACGGTGCAGACGGAGCGCGAGGAGCACGAGGAGCGACGACCCCCTCTGTCTTGGCTCACCTAGAATCGCAAATGACATGGGAAGACGAGGCCCTTAAGCTTGATATAATCAACATGAGTCCCCGACCCGGTCTCGATGCCGTACCCGCGGCTCCTGAAGGAAACGTCTCCTGGATCACCTGTGCTCTGGCTCTGAATCTCCTTCTGCTGCTTGGATTCTGTCTCGTCAAGCGCATCAAATTTCTCTACAAGCTCCGGCATATTCCCTCACCCAAGGCGCTACCCGTCTTCGGCAACGCCATACAGCTCAACTGCAGCAACGAAGGTCAGTCCCTACGTGCGAATGTCCTTTGGAATCCAATTGCCTCTTCCTTCGTTCCTTGCGCCATTTTACGCTAGCATGGCCGAGGAGATTTTCTACTTTACCTCATCATCTCATCAGAGCTTTTCAATCCCAAGCGCAACGGCCCCTACTAAATCCTCCCACCCACTACTACTTTGCCTAACGTATTCGATTACTTATTGAACTTATTTTTCGACTCTTATTATTGGTCTCCTTCCCGTTGCTAACTCATTCAATAGCTTTATTAACGATCCTGGCTATATTCTCAATGCTCGAAGCTTTAAGATCCATTTCCTTTCCATGCTTTTATCATAGATATTGATGTAAAAGCAGCATAAATACTGTAAAATCACGTTCATAAAAAGAAAACACAAGTCGTACGCGCTTGTTAAACAATCGTCAATTATCTCTTAGCTTTCTCTCGAGTGCTTCGATAGATCATGCGCGTCGATCTTATTCGTTTAAAGCTTCTTTATCTAGTGTGACACAAGTGTATATCGTTTAATCGGGTATTGCATTTTAACAGAATTTTCCATTATGCACTTTTGAGATTTGACCATTACAGGTGAATTCAGCCCTAAATCAAATCAATTGAAAATTAATAATCAGCGTATTAAAGAGTAAAAAGTCGATCGACATTTATGTGATATATTATTAAATTTGCCTATCGACACAATAACATCATTGACGACTACACTCTATTTGAGCAATTAACGATAAAGAGATACGCGTTCATTAAGTTATATCCTTTTTGTGATTGGCGATGTCTTGGTTCTTTTCTGGACTATCACAATTTACTGTACATCAGAGATCATGATCGTAATAAAATTCAACTCAAATGGCTCGTGCAATTTAAATATAATAAAATGCTTTGGAATTCAAATAACAATCGATCCACATTTATTGCTTAACATTTTAGAATTTATGACAATAATAAAATGTTAAATACATCATGTTTATGTGTTTATGGAGTGTCTCTTTGTTTTTGTTTTTGTTTTTGTATTTTTTTTGTTTTTTTTTTTTGTTTTTTTGTTTGTTTTTTTGTTTTATTTTATTTTATTTTGTTTTTTTTTCTGTTTTTGACTATATATGCAGTAGAAAATGATTATACAGTTTGTAATTATTGTTCGATGTTAATTTTTGATCGGCTTTCTATCAACTCGCTCATTTAAAGGAATTTTCAACAATTAGAAAATATCTTATTAAGAATCGTTGGAGCCAATTTTTTTTTTTAATGTCGTCAATTTAAACATTAATGTCAATAAACCCGTCGTTCGTCGAATCGTCGAACAAATTAGCTTTTGCCATTGTTAAATACGATGACATACTTTCACATTTTCCAAGAATCTTAAGAATTTTTCATCTGTCATTTTTCACAATTTCATATAATATTAACTATGCACATTCAATTGCATAACTTAAGATTCCCGGCATATTGTTAAATAAGAGGGCTTTAAAAATAAAAGCAATAAATAATTATCCGGACGATCAAAGTAAAAAAAAAAACAATTTTAGCATTTTCGCTTTAACGGGCAGTTTATAAAATAAGGTCGGAGCAACGGCAAAATGTGAACAAAATCGAATCCAATTGCGCCAGCGCTTTCCGACTGCACGCGTACATTATTATCAGGGGCACACGGGCGGGATGAAGGAAGAGAAAGCGAACGACTCGCGTATCGATATTGCACTCCGAGGGGACAAAGAAAGCGCCGCGCGATAATGATTTAACGCGCCGGGTCCCGATTATCGCTGTAGCCGGGCAGTCACGAATCCATCAGCGGGCTTATCGGGAAAGGTAACCCGACCCCGCAAAAAGAAGTAAGGACTCCGAGCACCTGGGTATTCTCGTTTGTTCCCGGCCGCGCTCCTCTCATCGGCCGGAGCTCGAGAAGAGGCCTTTCCCTGGCGCCGGTCAACGTCCGCGAGTGCCTCCATACGGCCGCCACCGCGGCGTCCACCTATCATCATAATAATTGCGCGAATAGAGTGCAGCGGGGGTGGTGGGAGGCGCGGGTCAATGACTCGGGCGCAAACAAAGGCGATCTTTAACGCGCGCCTTCCTCCTTCCGTAGCTTTCTTCGGCAAGCTGCTGCGTTGGAACCGGGAGCTGGGCGACATCTACCTCCTCTGGGTCGGCAGCCGGCCCTTCGTATTTCTCACCAAGGTCGAGGATGTGCAACCGCTGCTCAGCAGCAGTCAGCATATCGACAAGAGCCTTGAATACCAGTATCTTCGACCTTGGCTCGGCAATGGACTCATCATTAGCGCTGGTAAGTGATGCCGAATCTCTTGTTGCATGCGCGACCACTATATTTTAATACGTCAACATTCCATTGCGCGTGCATTGGCTTTACCGAGCCTTTAGTCCGAGCTTGATGACCGATTCGCTGCAACGGGAGTCGCCTCGCGCTCAGAGCGACGCTGTATCGGAGACTGAGCGAAGGCAGCCCGTACTGCACGCGCGTCCCCGATCGATTAAAGCGTTACATTGTTGCTTTGACGAAAAATAATGAGGACAGCGGATTAATTCGATTGGAAGGACGCTTGAAACTCGAGGCTACGAGACTATGGATAGATGAGATTTTGCGGTATAAAAGAAATAGATGAACTGCTTCTAAAAATAAAGAACTTCCCGTCTAGACCGTGAAAGCACCGTTTACCTGGAATTCGGAATTATATGCTCCATCCTGGACTTTATTTCTTCTTATTCTTTTGCTCTTTTCTTTTCTCATTTGTTTGTTTGTTTCGGCTTTCGTTTTATGCTCTGTGCATTTACGTCGCGTTAAAACGTTTATATTTTGAACGCCAAAGATTTAATCGCGATCGAGAATGCGGCACTATGGTAAACTCTTTATTTTTCTACATTTTCAGGAGAAAAATGGCACGCGAGAAGGAAATTGCTAACACCGATTTTTCATAGCGAATTGTTAAAAAATTATTTTCAAGTATCGTGGAAGAAAGCTAATATCCTCGTCTCCTGTTTGCGCACGGAAATCGGCAATCCAGAATTCGACATCATTCCGTATGCCAAACGCGCTGCTCTTGACGTCATATGTGGTATGAAAATATTTTTTATTATTATTAATCTCTTATTCTCCTCTCTCATATATATTATAAAAACATCGATGTTCATTCAATATTCATTTAAAAACAGGCTTTTTTTCCACTATTCTTTTCAACGTTCTTTTAATAGGATTCTCTTTTTTCTGGAAAAACTTCGAATTCGTTAAAACAATGTTTTTATTTTCAGACTCGATTATGCTGTTTTTCGAAGGAAATGGCTGAGTACTCAATGCAATAGAATCCTTTCTAATCTTCTTCAGCCTAAAAGTTTATCTTTGTTTTTGTTTTTTTTTTTTTTTTTGTTCAAGCTTTCTCAATAAATAATAATGCTATCTTACCAGGGCAGCTGATAATCCTTGTTCTTTTTCTTTATAGTAATGAAGTTGCTAGTCGAGCATTTCATCGAACGAGAAGCCACGATTTCAGGAGTAATTTTCGATTTATTCAGATTTTTATTGTTCGAACCCGCAGATCTATTGTACTTCCGAGGTTGCGATAATTGAATTATACGATTGGAGGCTGAACCAAAAGCGAAGCATTATTTGTAAAAGGTATTTCGAGTACACTTCGGCCATTAATTTAATTAATTGTACCTTGAGCCCGAAGAACTTTTTGCGGAATATGATAAGTCTCCTTGGGTTGAAATTTTTCTATTCGTTTAGGTTTTGCAAGCTCAAGAAGCCGTGGTGAGGTCTCATAAATCATCATGCTACTTAAATTCGGGTAATCTTTCTTTGGGCTGATTGTCATTCGCGATCGTATCCGCGGCTGAGATAATTCAATAAGGCGCTCCGGTGTTTTGTACTTCATAATAAACGGCTCCTGTGGAAAATAAACTTTAGGATTGCGAGAAATTCTTTACAATAAACGTGGTGTAAATACGAACCTTCTTCAGATTAACAGGCTCCACCTCAATTTTCATATTTTTCTCTAATGACAGTAAACTCGCACTTAATGGATTCTGAATTTTCTTTCTACAGAGCTGGTGCAACAAGTGCTACAATAAGACCACATATACACACATACATATATATATATATATATACGCGCGCGTGCGCGCGGGTGCATGTGCGTAAGCATGGATTGGTTCATGACTGCATGCAAACCGGTGTGAAAGTCACGACTTCGTATGAACAAGATAAAAAAAATATTAACTCTCATTTTTTCATGGAATGTTGTTTGTATACTTACATTAAGTCGATTGGAATTAATTTTATTTTGCGATCTACTTAAGAATTTCTCTCGCGAATGTTGCTTATCGGAGTCATATATCGAATTAATTTCCGTCATTTTTTCCATTGTTAATTAATAATTTTTAAAAATTCTTCTTGTTAATTTTATTTATTCCTTTGTATACCTTCAATACGAAATAAATGATAAATTTTCACTAAGAAACAAAATTATTATTAATAATTAATCAAAAAGTGCACATATATTTTAAACGTCATATTGAATTTATGATGAAATAAAGGACGATCGGCGCTCACTCTCTGTTTTTGCATTTCAGAGTCCGCGATGGGGTACCACATTAATGCCCAAACAAATTATCGAAATGATTACGTGCTGGCTGTTCAAAGGTATATAAGAGTTGTCTTATTATTCGTATAACCATTTAGCTTCTGCAAATAACTAATATACTAGTTTTTTTTTTTTAAATAAATGTGATTAGCTTAACTGCAATCGCACAGATGAGGTTCGTCAATATTTGGATATCGTACGATTCCATCTTCAAACGAACGGCCCTTGGCAAGCAACAAGAGAGTGCACTCAAGATTGTTCACGACTTTGTCGATAAGGTTGGTAAGCGTTTGTTATCTTCAACCGATAATGACATGTATAATGTGCACATCTTTAAAGACTGACTAATTTCCAGGTGATCGCAGTACGTAAGCTCGAGCTGACAGCAGAGCGCAACGCGAACCTTAACGAAATCTCGCGTAAGTCGAATACACTTTTGGATCTTCTTCTTGAGATGTCATATAACGGCGAGCGACTGTCGGACGATGACATCCGCGAGGAAGTAAATACCTTCATGTTCGCGGGTCATGACACCGTTGGCATGACCATCTCTTGGATACTTTATGCCCTTGGTAGAAATCCACATTATCAAGTAAGTAAGACAAGCGCACTCCTAACAAGTTCACGAGTCATCAAACTGACTATGAAGTTCCTAATTGTAGGATAAGATTTTGGAAGAGTGCGACGAGGTGCTCGGTCAGAACAAGGTCACCTACGAATCCCTTCAAAAGCTCGTTTGGCTCGACGCGTGTATCAAAGAAACCTGGCGGCTCTATCCGATAACGCCTCTACTCGCCCGGCAAATATACAATTCCATCACTCTACGTGAGTATAAGAAAGCCTTCGACGACTACCACCCCCTCCCCCTCCTCCTCCTCCCCCTCCTCCTCCTCAACATCTCTAGCCATACTGTAATATTATATTAAATTTGTTATTTAATACACAGGAGGGAACGAGATCCCGAACGGTACTACGGTACTGGTGAACTCGTACCTACTACACCGCGATGTCCGCTACTTCCCAGAGCCAAATGTCTATCGGCCCGAGCGCTTCCTCCCGGATGCACCGAAGCGACCAAGCTTCACGTTTATTCCCTTTAGCGCAGGCTCGCGAAACTGCATAGGCTCTAAATTTGCGACCATGGAGGTAAAGATGATGCTGCTTTCGCTGTTGCGTGCCTATAGGTTCTGCGCAATCGATCACGAGAATCAATTGCGCTTCGTTCCAAAACTCGTCCTCGACAACGTCGGCGGCATTCGACTCAGTATTACTCCACGACAAGTCTCGAAAGTCGGTCTCATGTAATCATCACCCCCTCTCCGTTCCTACCTCCAATCCACTTCTGTGATTATCCTTTAATTATTTTAAAATTATATAAACGTTGCCTGTGCAATATAGATTACAATAATTGCTTAGAGTTAGCTAACTAAATACATGCAAAATGATACTAATAGATTCCATATTATTTGAATGTACGATAAAATTGTTATTTATCTTTAAGATAATTAACATAGCTTTAGGATATTTTTGTTTTTATATATGACACTCGATTTAGCATTATTGACTTAATTTGTAACATTTAAAATATAGTTTTAATAAACTGTAGGTCTAATTTACCTCTTGTAAAATGGCGATAAATTTTATCCACGTACAATGGACCTAACATAATTATAAAATATAAAATACTCATTTAATACTTATTCTAAATTATGTTGAATCATATAATAAGGCTTAATATTTTTTTAACTACAAAAGATGTAAGATTAAGTACTAGCTTTTTCAAGAGTTTTGTTGACAATTGTGCCAGTAAATCGACATCTAAATGTTTCCATTTTCAAAGGCACATTATATATAAATAAATATTTTCAATTATACACTTTTTGTAATGATTATGTCCAATTAACAATTTTGACAATATGATTATTGGGAATGTTTATTTGGAAACCGATATAATGATTGGTAAATTGACTTATTAGATGACTACAAATATATTTTCTAAAGCAAAACAAAATATTACTTTATAAATTTATTATCTAAAAGTACATAAACTTTTATATTATATTTATAGATTTTTATTACAATTAATTATACTTCAGATATATACTAGTAATAATAAGTCATAAAAAATTGATTGAGTACATAATAGACTTATTGTCATAAACATTATTCTAATGCTTCAACATCGATTTTAGAAAACACAAATAACTATAAGCGCAAAAACTTAAAAACTATGTAGAGATTAATAAAATGATTGTCTTTTTTCGAAAATTTGAAATTTTAACTCATAGAATTATATTTTATTATAACAAGCAATCTTATGTATATCTGATAACTTATTAATTCTAAATATTAATTTTGAAAATATTTAAATTACAAGGTTGCTATGTTAGACCAATTTTTTAAAAATAAAATGTTTCCAAATTATAATACTATAATAGAAATATAATAGTAAATTTAAGATCAAAAAAATATAATAGAAAACTTTATTCAAAACGCTTAACTATATTGCCTGTTGCGATAGAAAATTGATATTGTTTACCAAAACTATTGTATCATAAACTCCAATACTTATAGTTTCATTAGCAGTTTCACACACGAATCCTATTCTTTTTACTGTCGATTTCTTAATAAATTGAACACTTTATACATTAAAGCATTATATGATACACTCCGATTAAGTTGCTAAATTATTTCAATTATTTAATGAAACAGCATATTATCGATGGAATATAGATAAGATAACTAAACAGTTTTTTATCTTATTATACTCATTCTGAGCTGACATAATTTCAAATGTAATTAAAAAGACTTTGAAGAAATTA
This sequence comes from Ceratosolen solmsi marchali, assembly GCF_000503995.2. Lineage (NCBI taxonomy): Eukaryota > Metazoa > Arthropoda > Insecta > Hymenoptera > Agaonidae > Ceratosolen > Ceratosolen solmsi. Next base: position 4,395,166 of record NW_011948413.1, read on the forward strand.
CATTGTTTCGTATTTTTTTGAGAAATTAAAAAATGAATAGAAAGATATTAAATTTTCGAAACATTATAACCCTTTTATTGTGTCGACTTGTTTGAAATAATAATAAATAAAAATTGTAAATACTATTTCGCGCTTGATAAATAAGAAAAAAATTATGTTTTTACGTTGATATATTATTTTAGATAAACAATCAATATTATTGCATTCTCACTCAAGATAAATTATGGAATTTTGTTTTAAAAAGAATGTTTATATCTTAATTATTAAGTACAACTGGATATAAGTCTTTGATTTTATTTAATTAGTGTAATTAATTTAAACTTAAATATTCAATTAATAATATAAATAATTTAAAATATTGCCACTGAATAATGAAAAAACATTTTCATTATTTGCAAATTTAAATCAAATAAAATTATAATTTTGATTTTTAATATTTATTTAATACTTTACAGAGAGAATATCACATATTTTATTACCGAAAAATAAACAATGTATTTGCGTAATAAATGAATTTATGTTTGGTCTTTCAAGATTTCGTGGTTTGTGTACCAGATACCTAAATTCTAGGAGAAGAATCGATACTTACATATCTTGTAGCAGACATAAGATTTTTATGACTCGAAAAGAATTCATGTCACTTTTATGATGCAGACAAATAGTTTTATGACGAATTATTATTAGATTTTTATGTCAATACCCATTATAAAGAATAGTGTATATGCATTACTTTTATATGTTCTCGTAACACCTATAAAATTCACAGTGCATACATACATTATATGACCCTTACACATTTTTAATTACCTGCAAACATTATAAATAATTCTTTGTTAATCAAATTATGTAATATTCCTTTCAGCTAAAAAATATAATTTTTTCATAATTTTTCTAAATTTTCTATGAAAATTTATAGGAATACTATATATTAAAATAAAGTATTTGATTAAATAAAAAGTTTTTTATAACAAATATTAGAGGGTCGAAGTGAAATGAAAATAGAACCTTAATCTTAAATATTATCGCCAATTTGAAATGAATTTTACACAATATTAATAATATAATTTACCGATATAATTCCGCGCAAGCCTTTTTTTATTAAATTATTGATAAATATTTTAAAAGCATTTTTACTTTTAAAATGTTATCTTTAAATTATTTTTTTGGGCTTTTTAAAATTTAAAAATTCGATTCTAACAAATTTGAAAAATTGTATGTCCACATATACAGTTTGTTAATTATTCGATATATATATATATATATATATATATATATATATATATATTAATGCTGAAAATTAAATTAATTATATTAAGTAAAATTTGATTATAAATTAGTTTAAAAATGTAGATCATAATTGAACCTTGATCTCTGATGTATTAGATAATAATTTGGAAAAAAATTAATTAGCTTTTTCAAATGTTTTACTGAATTATAATTATTTACCAACATTATTAACTAAATTGTAACATTTTAAAATATTTATTTTAAATCATTTTAATACAATAGTTGTCTTAATAGTCAAAATTTTAATAAGATAGTTATGCCACAATTTATAAAACAATTCTAAAGAGAATTTCTATTTCAAATCTGTATTTTTGAATACAATAAACATTTGTACTGTATTAAATATAATATAATATAATAAAAAATAAAATAATATAAAGTTGAAAAATATTAATTTATGAATACGATGATGTTTTATTTAAATAAATTTTTTATAGATATATTACCAAATCCTGATTGTTAAAAGAAAATAAATATCATGATTCAATCAAAATATTTTATATAATTAATATAATTAAAATGAAATAGTTTCTAAAAATATCATTTTTACGTGAATTCGCAGTTTATTTGTATTCTTGTAATACAATTAAGATAATATTAGTATTATCTCTAGTTAATATTGATTAAAAAGCTATAAAATAGTGGTAATGAAGAATATATTATAAGTAATACGTTAATAGCTTTATTCTGATTTAAAATTGTACTTACAAAATGTGCAGTTATCTCAATTACATTTAATGAAAGTTAATTGTATGATTTATAATGTATGTATATGCCTACATTTCTTTTTACTCCTTTAGATAAAAAATATTTTTCAATGAAGTATTCAAATCGTTATAAAAAGATGTACGCAATTCTCTTTTTATTCATAAATAAAGTCAAAAAAATTGTTTTTCCCAACAAAGAAATTGATAAAAACAATAGGGATCGTAATAGCGTTCTTATTTGAATTTATATGATAATACAATGCAATTAAATATTATATTATGAAAAGATATTTAAAATAATATTTCTCTCGTAATAAAAAAAAGTAATTAAAGATAGTTTATTGTTCAATAATGTAACGATAAAGATACATGTATATTTATTTGTATTATATTGTCTCATTGTTTATTTAAAACAAAATTAATTTGTAGTCATTTGCTTTGCATTTTAAATATATATAATATGTTTAAATATAATTCATAAATATATTTAAATATGTATATATATATATATATAGTATATAAATAATTTACTTGACACAAATAAAGAAAAAAAGATATATCCATTAACTCGATTGTTTTCTTATATAAGAAGATTTTCTATATTGTGAATTGATGATCTAGAGAAAAAATACATATTTGTGATTTATCTTTAACATTATCATGGGACTTGTTTTACATGAAAGTAACTATTGAGAAACAGTGTGGCAAGTGACTTCAAGCAGTTTACACTTGTATATTACATTACAGATTATAGAATAGACCTTCCTGAATATTTTATTCATAGTCTTTTACTTAATGAACATATTTTATAAAATCTCAAAAATGTATTGGTTCATATTTATTCATAATATATTATATTCCACTATGTTAAAGTATAATTTTTCAAAATATTTAAATAATTAATTTATTCAATATTAAAAATTCGTATATTCGTTAAATTCCAGCATTAAGAACTTAAAAAAGTAAAAATATAATTGTTTACAAATAACATCCCTATCTTCACAAAAATACGTACAGTTATACAATAAGCCGAGTTTCCGTACGACTCACAGTTTGATTATTAAGTCATCAGTAATGTATTCGACAAATGGCAAAATAATCTACACTATTTTGCTCTCTGCAAACCAGGAGAAATGAAGAGAAAATAATCGAAAATTCAGCAAGCAAGAGCGAAAGTTTGATAGACTACGATAAACTGTGCGAGTGACTAGTTGTTTATATTTGAATTACAGTTATGAGGTCATAAATTACACGAATTTTGTTGTTCCTATCCTCGTCTATTATTAACAATTCATATCGATAATCAATTAAAATATCTAATTCAATTGAAACATATAATGCAATGAAATATATTCAATATATGAAAGTTATTGCATATATGTAACATATGAAAGTAAAAAGGTTACAAATACAATTAAATAGAAATATTTAATGAAAAATTGTGTCAGTCGAACAAACATCCAGTTCAGGACTTTTATTTTGTGGCTATTCTTCAGAATTAATAATTGCATTACATCAAATTCTTAAACATACAGTATTCTATCAATAAAAATATTAAATATTCTTGATTAATGCGGATATAGCAATATAATAAATCAAAAAAAAAAACTAATAAACATAACTTACTACATAATTTATTAAAATATAAAAGGAAAGTATTACTGTACTATAAAGCTTGTGGAATAAACGCTATTGAAAAAATTAAAATGTATGGTCGTTGTCGAATGAAATTTGATGACATTGAAATTTTTTTACAAATATTTAAAAATAAGTTCATGACATAATGAATATAAGAACTTATCTAGAAAATTTAATCGTTGATTTTGCAAAATAAATCAAGATGATAGGAATATAAAATCACAAGCCCTTCTCCTACTTAACATGAGATAAGTAAAGGAATAGTTGTACAATAAAACTCTTTACTTTCCGATGTGAGACAATTAATTTAAAAAGCGGTTGATATGATAATGTAAGGTACATATTATTGCTAATGAAGGTATTATGGTAAATAGTATTATGAATATAAAATCTATATACAAAAAATCACATAAAACATTTATAATATAAATTGGATATGATTTAATTTTATTAACAATTTAAACCATTCCCAATCCATTATTGATAAGCTCAATAATGCATATATGCTTAATAGAACAAATCATCTAATCTATATTAAATTTGTGTTGAAATGCAAAATAATTATAGTATATAGTATTTAAATATATAACAAAGTATAAAGATGTGTATAGAAATAAAAACGGCCTTAAAAAATGTTATTACATTCATATGATTATGTATTGAATCAACCATAAAATTAATCTCGCTCTACAAATCTGCTGCGCTACGTCTTAATAAACACTACATCCGTTCACACGTGCGCGCGCGTACATACGCATACATACGTATTATATAATAAAAATAAAAGAAATAATAAGTAAAATAATACTTAATATACTTTAAATGCCATTACGAAACACTCGTAATGCCATTTAACGTGAAAGCAATATTTTAATTTAAATATTGAGTTGCAAGTAATACTAAACATTAAACGCATTAAACATGAAATATAAATTACAAATTGCTATTAATATAATTATATACGAGTCAGTGTTTTACATTATTACAAATAAATTTAGTCATTTGTTGATTTAGTTTAGTTATTGTTACATTTTTTAGCATTTAATACTAATAACATTATTAACATTGAATCAATATTTAAATCACATATTGCCACTTGTTAAATTAAATTATTTAGTTTAAAAATGTATTTATTTTAATGTTTTTTCATCATATTTTAATATTTTTTTAATTTATAACAAAATCTAGGAAATGTTATTAAGTTAATGAAGTAATAAAAGAATCGTAGAAATATCAGAAATCATATAAAGCCCTTATCTCCTCCACCTCTGAAGTTAATCTTTTATTATTTAGTGATGAAAAAAAATATAATAAATTAGAGCTAGTCGAGCGATTAATTTCTAGAAATTATATTTAAAGATTATATTATTTAAAGATATATATGATAAAAATAATTCTAAATAATTCTAAATAAATTCTAAATAATCTACTAAGATTTGAATACTATTATAGTTAACAATCATCTAATCCACCTAATTAGTTTACATTTTCATTGTTTGCTTCTTTATGCTAATACTTTAGTCATGTTTTAGAATTTTATTTTATTCTCCTTGTGGCAGCGACTACCCATTCAATTTCCCATAATACTATTCCATCTCTTTTCATTCGTTTCACATTTTTTCAAATACTCTTTCCAATTACCGAATTCCCGTGTATGTAATATTCAACGCTGATTATAAATATATTTTTAAGAATTAAATTATTAAAACTGATAAATAAAATATTTTTGTTCGATCATTCGTTTATAGATATACTTATAATCAGAAATGAAAATATTATATATTCATAATTAAAATGAAATACAAATCTGTATGATATTCTCTTGATAAGCTGTAGCTGTACAGCAATTTTACAAGAAATAAAACATATTTTGTTACTTTTCATGTTTCAAAATTTTTTAACTTTCTTTCTAATACACACATAGTAAAAATCTCCTGAGATAATTGTGACAAACGACTAGTGCCACAATATATCAAAATTATAGCAACATATAAAAAAGAGTTAAAAAAAAGAGTAGGAAGTACAAAACTTAAGATAAATTCGGTAGAAAGATAATGTTTGAGAAATGTGACATCTAATATGTTTCGTATTCTTGTAGGTGATTGTCGGATTTACGAGAAAGGGTTTCTAAATTTTCTCCCTTTGAAAGATAATTTGATTAAATAAAATGGCGTTTATTTATTAAGGAATTAAAATTTAATTAGAAATTATAAGAATTATATTAATACTGGGTTAAGAGAAACTAATGCTTATTAACAAAACGAAAACGGAAGAAAGTTATATAAAATATTGTAATATTATTTACATATTAACATACAGGATTACACTCTCAATTTGTAACACTGTTTGACAAAAATTTAATATAATCAAATGGTTGTCAAAATAAGTGTTGCTTATGCTGATAATGAAAACCTATCAAAGTTTTACTACTAATTATGAGATACAAATAATTTATTTTTTGGTTTGGGGGGAGGCGGTACTATAGGAGTGTACTTATGAATGTGTATGCGTGCAAATTTAATTCATTAAAATTTTCAAATATATTAAAAATTATTTCAATGAAATGATTATTATATAATATAATAATAATAATAATAAAGTAATATATAATAGAGGATTATTTTATTGAGAAAAACGTTAGAGACCCCAAATACTTGTTAAATGTATTAAGTCCAGAAAAAATTAAATGTAAAATTTTAAGGAATTTGACAAAAAAAAAAATTTTCTTTTATTTTGTCTTCTCATTTAAATAAAAGTACAGTTATATCTTAGTATTGCATAAATATAAAATTGAATATATTAAATTATTCATAATATTATAAAGGATATATTTGGTTTTAAAAATTTGACTACATTGACTACTAATATCAAATACTTAAGATTTTTCTTGAAATTCATATTTTTTTATATAAATAACTATATTAATATTAATTAAAAATCTTACATATTATACTGTGATTATTTTACTATATTATAACTAAAATATATGATTTCTGCTTAAAAAATATAAATTTTATTATAATATTTTATAATTGTTTCTCGTTAAATTTTTATTTAACATAGTCTATATAAAAAGATATATATATATATATATATATATATATATATATATATATATCATGCGTCTACTTAACTGAGATAAGAATGTATGTTTTAAAAATTTAAAGCTAAATAACTTCTATTTAATGTATAGAAACATTTATAGTTATTAATATTTTAATAGTTGGAAAATGTTTTACATTTAGCATAAAATGTACTGTTAAAATAAAGATATATAAATATGTACTTACGGTAATCTTTTAATGATTATTTATATTTGAAAATGGTAATTCTTATTATTTGTATGTTTTATATTTTTAAATCACTTTTTTTAAAGGCTTTCTCTTAAAAAATTGAATACAATATAAATTAATCTTTATTTTATCATCCTTAAATAAATAATAAAATTTTAAAAATAGTTATTAAAATAAAATTATTTGGATATTTAAATTAAATTAAATTAAATTAAAATAAAGATATTTGGATATTCTCAAAATTTCAATTATTATAAATAATTTTTTCGTAATTCATTTTATTATTATGAACAATAATAAATTTAATGTAAAATGTAAAAATTCAATTTCTATAAATAAAACTTGAAACTTTTAACATATGATATTTATAGAAATTATGCCCAAAATACTTATACTGTTGAATATGAAAATCCAGATTTAAGTAATCAACAGGAATTACGATTTGAATAATATTTATAGTTATGTTGTATTGTGGAGACTGCAATTGTATCGTAAATCTTTACAAAATTATACAGTTATAATATGTACAATCGTTCTATTACATATTTCTCTCCAATTTATTTTCAATATCAATATGTAAAATCAAATGAATAGTGATGAACGCAATGATGATTTCCATAATTAATGGATCCGAGACGAAACGAGTTTTGGGATAACAATTTAAGTTCTCCACAATACTATGTAATACATTATTACATATTATGAGGGTCGAGTGGTTATATCATCTATCGATAAGTGCTCATGATTATGACATGAGTAAGAAATAGAGGTATACGAGAATTACACGAATAAATATTCATTGAAAATAATGTGTGATGGTATTTTATAAAAAAAATTTTTAAATGTTAAGAAGTTAAAAAAAAAATTTTTTATAACCCATGGCGACGGTTGTGCAACCCAAGCGTCGTCTGCATCGAATATGCTCTACTGTTTATATTTCTTCGTTTATCTCATTTAGTATTACGGATTGTTAATTTTAATGAGGAATGACGAAGCTTTTTGTATGAAAATTCAAGATAATATTACAGCCATGCGCAAGACACAGGATTATACGAAAATGATGTTAAGTGACTAAACGTAAATTGAAGAGCATTTTGTATCTCTAGGTTAGAGTTATAACGTGAAATTTAAAATTGTAAGCAAAAATGGGTGCACGTTTAGCAACATGTCTCGTTTTTCTTGGATGCTGCTCTAATTTATTTTTCCTTGAAGTACTAATGAAGTAAGATAATTTTTATTTTTGAATATCAATTGTAAACTGAATTTTAATCTAAAAATCAAAGCGAAACAAAGTGTAAGGCAGTATTTAAATATAAATAATAAATTAAACTTTATAGAAAATTATAACATAACTTTTCCATTATATCAGAATTATCAATCAAAACTAATATCATAATTATTAAGTAAATTGTTACATAATTATTAATTAATTATGTATTACGTAACAATTAAGATAGTAATATATAATTATAATAGTCTACTTGTATTTTTAATTTTTATATCATTTTTTCTTATATAATTTTGAATAATTTATTTAATTTTTCAGAGATGATCCAGGTAGTGGACATTTAATAACATTTTTACAATTTGTATTTATTGCTATCGATGGTATTATTTTTACATCAAAATTTGGAACAGAACCGACTAAAATACCATTAAATAATTATCTGATTTTAGTTGTATTATTCTTTGTTGCCAATGTATGTAATAATTATGCTTTTAATTTTAATATACCAATGCCTTTGCATATGATATTCAGAGCTGTAAGTAAAAGATAATTCAAGTTTTCATAATCAAACAAAAATATATTATATTAAATATAATATTTTATAGGGCTCATTGGTGGCAAACATGATTATGGGTATTATTATTTTAAAACAAACTTATACTTTTGATAAGTATTTAGCTGTAACAATGATAACATTAGGAATTATAATTTGTACTCTAATGAGTGTCCAAGAAGTTAAATCAACTGTGCCAATTACTGAAAATTCTGTACTGACAACACCATGGGATGATTTCTTCTGGTGGATTATTGGTATTGTAATTTTAACAATATCTTTATTTATTTCGGCAAGATTGGGTATTTATCAGCAAATTCTGTATTCACACTATGGAAAGCATCCTAGAGAAGCATTATACTACACAGTATGCATTATATTTAGAAAACAAATATTTACTATTTAAGCAATTTTATAACTAGTATTTCTTTTAGCATTTACTACCGTTACCATTTTTCATTTTTTTAACATCAAACTTATGGGACCATATAACAAAAGCGATAAACTCACCTCCAATAATTGTTCCTTTTATTGAAATTACGATGCCTAAGACAGTAGCTTATTTAATTGGGAATACACTATCTCAGTATCCTTTTAATATATTTTAATAGATGGTAAAAAAATTTATAATAACCTCATAATTATTCATCTTAATAATGTTACTTAGATATGTTTGTATAAATTCAGTATACACTCTGACATCGGAATGTGCATCTTTAACGGTTACTTTAATATTAACACTTCGAAAGTTCACCTCTCTTATTTTCTCAATACTTTACTTCAAAAATCCATTCACAACTTACCATTGGATTGGAACGATACTGGTGTTTATTGGTACGCTTATTTTCAGTGAAATTATACCAAAATTGCAGAGAAGATTAATTATTATGTTTGAAAAGAAGAAAAAGATCAATTAAAGATATACCAGTTGCATTATAATATTCTAAATCGATTTTTTTTTTTTTGTAAAAAAATCTTAATTTCTCTAGTACATAAAATAAGTATAAGATAATAAAGAAAGCTTTTTATAAGTCGTGAATTCTGATTTGCATTTTATAATGAAGATAAGTTTATAAATGACTAATTAATTAATTTATAAAATAATAAATGATTAAATTCATTAATTAAGTCAAATGCATGTGATATCTGTAATAATGTAAATATTCTGTTTTTTTTTATTAAATATTGAATAAAAATTTATTATGAAATAATGGAATTTTTTATTAATAAATTGTTAATTAATATTTATGCATTTCACTAAATAAATTTTTTAATATGAAGTTTTAATAAAGGAAATGTAATATGACATTTATGGGATTCAATTCGATTAAATCACAAAAATTACAAAACATAATATATATTAGTTTTAATGTAATATATAATTTGTACAATAAATACAGCTTTTAATTTTATATAATTCTCATAACTATAAAATGTTTTGCATTTAATTATATATCATTTTAAACGATAATTATTTACACTTTGCCATTATCTAATCAATAATTCAACGCAGTATACAATAATAGTATAAACGTACAAAAGGTAACAACAGAGAAATAAAAATCTACCAGAATGAATTACTATATAAAAGTTGTATTAACTGCAAATTCTTTTATCTAAAGTGTTTTGTGTAATTTTTATTTATATTTATTAAAATTATGAAATTTGATTAATAATTCTAAAATGAAAAAACACTAAATATGTAAAAGTATGAATGTCTACTCATGATTACGCTAATTAATATTAAATTTTGATAATTATTTTGATTTCCGTTTGTATATCAGTTATATTTAAAAATAATAAAGTAAATAGTCATGTAAATCGATAATATATTAATGAACTAGAATTAAAGCTCAAATTAATATTTCATTACTAGTGCACTAGAGGATGATGTCAGTGACCATACATTGCATTATGCATTGACTTTGAACTGAACTAAAAACAGTAAATCTATCTGAGTTGCTCGAGCTTGCTTATTATTTATACACGTTCACTTCATTGGTATTCTCTACAATAAATGGAAAAGCGTTATTGACATATGTTGATAATAAATAATTGTTTGGAATAATACGATGCTGAAGCAATATGCAAATATTAATTAGGATTTTCTCTCATTAAAAATTCTATTATTTTAATTGACATTCGAAATCGTAGTTATTGTTGCCAAGTACATGCTTCATCTTTTAACTGAAAAAATTACGAACATATTTTATTAATCATTATTCTAAAGCAATATTTAGTATGTATGACTGACAGTACTATATAAGTAGTGCCATCCCTTCATCCTTAATAAATATTTACAGAAGTATTTGCTTTATTTGAATGATGACTATGTTATTCACAATCTTACTACATTAATTTACATCATAAAGGATTTGAAATTATTTAAGTAACTTCCACTTATTTTGTGATCTCGCTGCAAACTTTTTTCTGTTCCACTAAAACAGATGATAAATTTAAAACTTTTAAATATCAATAATTATCATGGTTTGCCTAATTGCAGGTATTTATGATATATTAAATATAATTAGCCTAAAAAGTCATAATGATGATTCTGTCAATTGGAATTAATATTGTAAAAAGTAACAAAACCTTGTTATGTTAACTTCAATACCAAGATGATGAATTATTAGTCAATTGTTCCAAGCTTTCCTTATTTTACATTTACTTGAAATGGAAAGTGTTTTTTAATATAACTGGAAAAGTACTGTGACTATGACCACGGTTAAATTAATCATTAGTAACATAGCAGTAGATATAAAATACTATTATATTAAATTACTAATGACTTTAAATTAAAAACTATATATTTAAATAAAAACTTCCCGAAAAAACACTTACATTTTTCCAAACACTATGGTTGAGACATAACATTAAGATTTATTTCAATATTTACATTATTAAACAACAGTTTCTTTTATTTCTTCATTGTATAAATTATAAATAATCATGTCAGAAATTTCATAAACATTGTATTAGATTTATTTATTATTCTGTTTTTACATTTTTTTCTCCTCTAATCACTTTCCAAAGGTTTTCAATTATATAGCTTTCATTAATAAACTAAACAAACTAAATGCAGTTTGTTTATATTGTCATTTCTTTATCAAATCTTATATATCAATTGTGATTGAGCAATATTACTGTAATGTTTAATAAAATATTTCTATAATATATGGCAATATTAAAACCGATAGCGTACACGTGGTTTTATCGTAAATAACTAGAAAACATCGGGTTTTTCTACAACTTTGAAAATATTAGAAAGCTCGTCGATTAAGGTCTCATAGCGATAGGCTACTCGAATATCTGGTACATTTGTTCGAGTAATGTCATTGCCAGCAACTCCTTCTTTCGTGTAATTTGGTCCTAGCCAGTACTGCTTACTCTAAAAATATAAAGCATTTTTAAAAAGAGAATAAATAAAACAAGAATAGCTTTTATGGTGCAAACCTTATGTGGAAATCCACTCATGAGAACAGAATTCCTTGCAAGCTCACACATATCACAAGAGCTAAGTTTCCAGACCTGGGCAGCGATACTATACTCTTCCATTAACGGTTCTTTAGTAAAATGAAATTGTAAAGGATCGTCTGTAGATAATGAAACACAGAGACCCCTGGCTAAATATTCTGGTAAAGGATTTCGATGATAATTGAGAAATAGTGAATTGTTACTAAGGGGAGACATAGCAATGCCAATTTGGGTAAGATAATACAAATATTGTAAAACTGGCACTTTTCGCAACAGAAGTCCATGAGAAATATTTTCAGCCATCATATATCCACAAACTAAATGCTGAATTGGTCCGGCTTCACCACAGTGTGGTCTTAGAACAAAAGTATTTAAGCCTTGATCCCTAAATAAATAAAAATACTTTTTATCATATATTTTCACACAATTGCAGATGTTTAATTTTTTTTTTTTTTTTTTTTTTTTTTTTTTTTTTTAATTACAATTCTTCTATTACTTACGTTCTAAAATGATTGAGTACCGTTATATTAGCGTAAGTATAGTATTGATAGTAACCATACGGTGGATTTTCTATATCGTTCCATTTTTCTGGAGGACAAACATCTTTATCGAAAAGAGGATTTTCAGGTTTACTTTCATCATCTACTGAATCAAACCCTATTACCTTTTAATTGAAAAAATTACTTTATTATATTGCTAAAGTTATTGATTAACATTATTCTAAATATTAAATTATATTCAAATTTTCTAAATACATACGTATTGCAAAAATTTATGCAGTTCAGGGTGTGTTGTAGGATCGTTTGTTACTTCGAATAAAGGTAAAAAGATATTATTTAAAATTTCCTGGAAATTATTCATGAGCTTATTTAATTTGAAGATATCGCTGCAAGAAATTTCAATATTCAATTTATTATGAATAATTTATGAGCGATTACATAATTCACTCCCGATTGATTAAGGTAGTAAAAATTTACAATTAAATGATTTACTCACTATAATCTAGGAATTTGAATGAGCCAGCGTACATTGTCAGAATATACATCACTTTGGATCGCCCATTTTGCAAGCTTATCCCATTCCTCTGGACCTTTGCCATAAATTGAAAGTCGTAATTCAGAATTTTGATACTTTGATTCTTCTAAGTCACTCGATACTTCTTTAATAATGCTTGCAAAAAATGTACCATTAATGTAATTGTCAGTTTTTAAAAAAACTTCTCTTAATCTACTTTCGCCGATTGGGTTGTATTTTGCGTTAAACTTATCAAACCTATGAAATGTATTTCTGTCCTACAAGAGGCCACATTAAATTATTAACATAAATTTGAGGGCAAAAGTATATTTAATAGTAATCTTAAGGGGTACAATACTCACTGCGTGAACATCAAGCATATCGACACTTAGGTCGTAAGTGGTTAAATTCATAGATTGGAATACTTCTTGCAGGGTCATTGTTTCACCATTTTTCGAGCATGTCACCACTTCATCGGCATGATTTTTCAGAGTTTTCTTAATGAACCGAAGCAAGTGCTTTTGATTCATGCACGAGGCTGCGTGAATGTGAGTGTCAACCTGAAATAAAACGGAGGCAATGTAAGGCAAATTATTGACGATATTTATTTTTTATCAACATTAATATACAACGTACAGAATATTGAAAAAAAAAATCATTGTATATTCAAGTACGGCATAAAAGAAGACAGAGAAATACCTTTCTAATGTTATAAAAGTCTCGATGCGGCACTGCTTTCTGACTGGCAAGCTCCCGAAGCTCGTTTAAGAGAACGTGTAATTGAAACTTTGATGATAAATAACTGAGTCGCCTGTAGCAGAAGGACTTAAGTGGTCCATCCGCAATCATAGCGCATAAGATGTTCATATCCCTGACGAATGTAGCGAGATCGGGATATGAATAGGGTACGGGCTTCCCATCGCTGTAATCGTCTTCGCTAGCAAAGAGATTGAAAACCCCGTTGACCGGAGCTATTTTGTAATTCTTGCTTGTTGGGAATTCACATTCCCAAGGATCACCTCGCGATGCAGGTGCGTGCACCGGATGATCTATGAATGATGATAAAAACTGTTTAAATTACGGAACTCTATTGAACTTGGGTTTACAATGTTTAATTTATAAAAGGGCGATGAAAGCTGTAAGGAATACATTCACCCGTAGAAGATGTTTGCTCATACACAACAGAATTGAAATTTATCCGTTGAATCAGGCTTGTCAAGCAAGTACAATCCAAGAAATTTTCTTTAAAAGATTGTGGATATTAAGGCAGCGAAGCAAAAGCAGGTGCAAATGAATGCATTACACCCTTTGCAGCGATTGCCAGCGTATTGATTACTGCATAAGGTCGTACCTTCGATCGCTTTGCGCTCGTCATGCTGCATCTCTTCATCGAGATTAATTGGCCTCTTGTCGACGCTACGCAAGAACCTAGATGCAATAGTGGGGAAAGACTGCTTTGAGTTGTTCATGTATCTCTCGCGAATAGCGAGCGCCTGTACGAGCATTTGCGAGGCCTGCTGCAAGTCCTCAAGCGGCACCTATGAAAGCACACAAGGACATTAGACGCGATTTAACGATGTGACTTTCAACCAGCTTTACGGACTTGGCCCTGACACTCCTTTGTCCACTTTTCTCAGCATGCGTGTATGATGCGGTAACTTGGTTTACCTCTATACTACTTTCCGGTCTTCTAAACAATGAAAAATCTATTCGTTCAAGGTTGAGATCTCGACGTACATAGGCATCCATATGAGCTAATCCTCGATCTTTGTTTGGCTTCGAATAATCGAGACAAGGTGCACGATCTTGAAATGATATGCAATGCTTACCCCGGACGTGTCCTCGCCGGATATGGAGACTCTTTGGAAATGAGGGACAAAATCATTTTCCTCGAGTGGAAAGACGTGATCACTGTCATCGGGAATTGGTCCAATGGACGGCTCATAATGACTGCGACGCTCCTCCAGATCCTTAGCTGCCCTGCAAATATCGCGCAACATTAATTCTCGAGAATATATACATACGGATAAGCAGCCAGCTAGATAAATAAGCAAATAGATGATCCTCAGTGGAGCCAATTTAATTTTGTATCAGATTACAAATAACTGGTAAGTGTTGTCAAAACAAACGTTATGCATTGCAAATATGAGCGAAGAGATAACGAGTATATTATATGAAAATACGGCGCCTGTCACAACATTCAGCTTAGCTAATAGATCTGTATGCCGTCACGCTCGTATCGCACTTTTCCACTAGCAAATACTTCGTTTTATTTCCCTCTTTTTTTTTCTTTTCTTTTTTTTACACACACCCGCACACGCACACACAAAATACACACGATAAATGAGCTTTGAATATCATTAATTTTCAACACATATATTATTTTTCTCAGTACTCGTTGCGAGTGCTCTTGGTCATCAATTTATTTGTGATACGCGGATTAGCTTTGAAGAAAAAGGAGCTTTGAAGAAAAAGAGTGAGCAACTGGAACAAATATCTCAACTGTTTATAATTCTTAATATCTTCGTCTTACGTGACGTAGAAGAGGAAAATTCTGTTTCACTGTTTTAAATAATTAATTTTTAAATACTAAAGAGATGACAGGAACAAATTTAATGCGCGATGAGCTTTATCGCAAACGTAAATTTAACGATGACAATGACTCGTATGGCATTTGATGAATGTAATGAAAGCAATGAAATTGTTGGAAAAAAAGGAGTCGTGAATAAAAGCATTATTTTTTTATGAGAAATAGAGAGATGAGTATTACCTTACGAGTACCTTACAGTCTCTCGACCAGCGCTTCGACTCGATCACACCAGCAAACATAACTTCGATCGATTATTTCCTATTTTCTCATTGAAAACAAAAAGAAAAAAACACCATTGGTCCAGACTGGAAGGCACATAGTCACGACAACAAGGAGAAATTAACGTCGCGTGTTCACATAGCTTACGTGGACCGCAGTCCGGCGACAAGATCTCAAGTACGACTTCGCTCTCGAGTCTCTAACGCGCTGGTGGTCATTACGAATTCATCCACACGACATGCGCGAAACGATACGTGCCCGAAGCGCGCCGCGAGTTATTAAAAAGCGGAAATGGAATAGTGAGAAATAGCTGGAAAAGCGTGAGGGCTGGAGGGGAGAGATTCACTGCCAGCGGTTGCGCGAGCATCGAGTCACTAGGCGCCGTGTAACCCCCGATATCCCTAAGCTCGCGCACTATTTGCGAGTGCACCCCTACGAGATAATGATCAGGATGCTCAAGTTCGTTAGGAACAATCCTTGAATATTGCGATCAATTGCCGGGCGCCGCGCTTCTCGCGATGCCTTACGTCGGCCTTTCCTCAACACGCGATCGACGTCGTTCGCTTTTTCTCAATCAAGACACATAGCTCCTACGTTCTCTTCAGCCCTTTCTCTTAACCCCGTTACCGCTACCGTCTCCGTGACATTAATCAATTGGATAATTAGAAACTAATGCGGACTCTGTGAAAAATGACCCCAATGAGTCATTGGAAGAACGAAGGGACGCGCGACACTTGCAACGATGATGTTATATCTAAC
>NW_011948413.1:4412123-4416174 GCF_000503995.2 Ceratosolen solmsi marchali
AGGGAAAGTTGCGCTATAGGCATGTACACGCACTATTGCCCGGGGTTCGGGATTATCGATCCAAACTTTTCTGAAACGCTCGGCGAGCACAACTCCAACGTTCTAGCACGCGGAGCCAACTTACCAGTGCCCGCAGACGCGCCTTTATTTACGTTTACTTTTTCGACCGGAGTGGGAGATAAGTAACGAGATAGCCATGGAATACCGGTGACCCCAATGAAGCCTATGTCGAACAAAGGGCACCGCTCGAGAGAGAACTTCTTTTTTGTTTGTGAGACCAACACGAAGCTCATTCCTCCCTATGGCGGAAACGCCGCTACTTGGTTACGATAAGACGGCCGATGCGTGCCTATGCGTGCGTGTGCGCGCCTATGTGACTGTACGCTGTATGCTATATCGCCGTTTTATCTGGTAACGTCTTTTCCTTACTCTCCATTATTATGCAATGGTGAATTCCCTAATCTAATCCGCAGCGTAAGTTACAATATGAATTCAACGCGGTGACGGATGTTTACAAGAGGATTCAACACGTGCAGATCAATTTCTTGACAAATCTTGAAAAGACATTGTAAAGACTATGGAAAAGTTTTGGCTTAGGGAATAACGATTGTCCAGAAGTGAGGTGAGCTGCGACGAAGCCGAGGTCCGGCGAAAAGTCTGATAGAGCCTCCTCCGCTCGGAGTTGTAACCGTTGCGATAAGGATGTCCAATGCATCATCCAGCATAGTCGATTACAACAACATTACGATAAAAATGATACAATAAAAGTATAATGACGCGGTATTAATGTTTATTAAAATTCTATTTTTTAATTGTATGTAAATTTATCGAATAATAAATTATTATAAGAATAACACGAATTTCAAACTTAATCTGACGTAATTAATTCTTTGAATATATCACGACTAAAATGTTGCAAGCGATAAGTTTAACGCGCATAAGATAAAAAGTATTAAATTACAAAAGTATATATATTGTCAACATTTAAAGACTTCCATTTTCTTTACGATAGAAAAATATTCTTGCTGAGGTCACCGTAAAATTTTTGCCGTATAAATAATTAATGAATAGTAACCGAAGACGTGATATTTCAGCAAATATCTAACGAAAACGTAACGAGACAATAAATTTTGTAACTCTTTTAACGACTATAAAATGAAAATTTTCTATGCTTCTATTTGAGTTAAATATTTTTATATGCGTTGTAGTAACAAGAATTAATGATTTAAAATATGGGCAATATTTCGGGATTTACCAAAGGATGCCAAAATGTATTAATTCGTAGCCTTAATGCAAATTAATACATATTGGCAAGGTCCGACTAACTTGGCACATTCTTCAAATTAAATCCTTCTATAATACGATCAATTAACGAATCGCGTGCGAAATTTATGCTAAAAAGTTAATTTATTCAATTATAAATTAAATAAATTAAAACATTAAAATTTTTATAAACTTGAAGGCATTTTCAATTATTATTCTGATCGTTCGTAGGTTGAATGATAAATGCATATATGCAATGTGAATATAAATTAAGTTAATATTATTGAATCAAGTTTTGCGAAATATAAATAAAATATTGCACAGTGATATTTACCATTATTATTCGGATTATTTTGAAATTTTAAACGTTATTAAAATTTTTAAATTCGTTTAATATTAATGCGACACGCATTTATAAAATGTATAATAGTACATTTTTACGATTTTCTATTTGATAAATGTTGGGTAATACGATAATTTGAAAACGATATTAGAAATAAACATATATATGTATGTCTTTATTAAAGGAATCATATAAAATTTTTTTTTATTATTACTGAACATTTTTTTTATGATTAATAAATGTAATTGCAAAATACATTCATTTTTATTTTAATATCCTATTACAATAATGCTTATAACATTTTAGTTCAAATATTATTGACACAACAAATATCATTATTTTGAGTTTTATATAAAAACAAATATAAGCATGGTAATTATATCAAGAGATATATGTGAAAAATCTAATGTACACTATCATAAAAATAAATAGATAAAATTATGTTCATGGCAAGCGAACGTTAGATTTTATTTCTAGATAAAAGATTGACGCAAGCAGCAATAAATTTCGCTAATTAAAGTAATTAAACATATACATTTATTTTGTTCATTTTGCTCTAATTAATAATGCAGATAATTACAATTTTAAAAAATTTAATTAAATTAAATGAATGAATAAAGATGTTTGATCCGATAGCGCGAGTCCTCCTTTACCGACCGTGTCAGTAATTTACTCGACACAAAGCCATCAGGCTTAAATTCCTACATTGTACATTTTTTTATACATTCATTTTACAAATATTCCCTTATCGTTAAATTCATCCGACATGTCAATAACATTTACCTTCAGCAAGAATAAAACCGACTAAGTCTACAGTAATAAATATAAAAACACAAAGAAATGTTTCTTTAAAAAGACTCATGATTATTCTTTTCGCGACCATTGTCGTTGCAGAATGCTTTCTTTGTACTTGAATAATAATTTAATCGAATACATTTCATTGTCACTTTAATTTTGTAAAGAACCGAAACACGCTACGAATTGCAATTATTTTGTATTTTAGCGTTTCTCTTATAAAAAAAAAAAAAAAAAACTGTAATGCAAAAATAGAGAAGGCTTTCTATTTAAAAAAATAAAAGTTAATAAATAAATAAATAAATATTTCTCAAATGTCGCATTAATCGATGAAATATGGAAACTGTGTATAATCTAATATGCGACATTTTGATGCTGGGAATCGTGCGATGCCTATGCACAAGCAACTACTCTCCCCATTTATCTCAACAAAAAAAAAAAAAAAAAAAAAAAAAATTTTCCAGCATTCCTTCCAATACGTGACGCCGATTAAGTAACGCGTAGTTTCGACAAGTTTTCTTAATCAAGTAAATTCCATGGGAAAAAAAGTAAAGGATACACAATGAAAAAAGCAAAGATATCGAAAAGTAAGAAAGCGTGATGGATAATTAACATACTTGACGGTGAGTTGGCGCTGAATAAGTAGCTTCTTTTCAATCTGCTCAATTGGAAATTGTGGTACCTCGTACGGAGCCGAGATCTCGTTGGGCAACTCGTGCTGAATAAGTCTAAGTCTGCCGTTTCCATTGCCATTGGTAGGGCCACCCTCTAGGCTGAACACCGGGCTCTCGCTTCCTAAAGTACACAAAAGAAACGTCACGCTTATTATTTGCCGTTCTCTCTAGTATTCGGACCGTTTACTCATCCGAAAATCACCTCCCCTCCCCTCCCCCATACAATCGCACTCCCACCCCGATCTTCCAAAACAAAGACGCTTAATAGCAAAAAACATTTTTATAATTGTGAGAGGAGCGACGTAGAATTTTTATTCTTGTAAGAGAAATGGCTAAGCGCGTGGCGTCAAAACCCCGCGTTCACGTATCCGTCGTCATGTATACGCGACTAATTCGCTCGTTCGACGATCGCTTAAGAATAAAAGAATAAATTGCATACGGAGGACAAGCACAATTTGCGTCTACGCTAATTTTTTTCCCCCGTTTTTCCAAACTCCACTGGCCTCGCTATTTTAATTTACCATATGAATGCACTTGGCCGGTTTTCTGCAGCCACTCGACGACAGAGATGCCGGTGGAGCTGCTCGAGGAATGCGACAAATTCGTCTTCTTGTCCAGCACCATTATTCCTTAAAACGCTTGCAAGTGATCGCTTAGACGCTAAAACAATTCGTGAGACTATCACGTCTCGTGCAACTTCACGTGTCACGGTTATGTAATAACAATGCGGGTAAATACCAATCTCTCGATTAACCCGACACCGACAATGACGGGCGAGGCACTGCGCGCGGCCGTAAACAAAAAAAGTAACGTTAAAAGGGAGAGAGGAAAGGACGTCAGGTATGCGACCGACGGCGCTGCATCCCGAATATCTCGCCTCTTCCCGTACTGTCGCCGCTGCTTAAGAGATTATTAACACGGGAACGTCGCTTGCCCGTGCTTATAACGGGGACGCTCCTCGCTCTTATCGCAAATG
>NW_011948413.1:4416353-4416568 GCF_000503995.2 Ceratosolen solmsi marchali
CGCACGCACGCACGCACGCACGCACGCATCGTGTGATAATGTATCCTCGGATCGAGCAGGCAGGCGCTCACGCCTTTATCGATTCCCTTCTCTAATTTTGCCCGCTCTATTTCCGCGCACTCGCTCTCTCGCCTTTCATTTTCTCCTTCTGATCCCGATGCAAAAGAAAAAAGCTGCGTGACCTCGATGCTCAAACTAGAGCTATTTATAACTTC
>NW_011948413.1:4416581-4438361 GCF_000503995.2 Ceratosolen solmsi marchali
ACGCTCTGACGACGGTGACAATGGCCACGAGCACGACATGGAGGTCCGCCCGTGCATGTATACGATCGGGGCCCATGATGCTGCACAATTGTAGCATCGGACCGACCGGCCATGCGTCGCCCTCGACGTAAACATTGAGGAGCGGCATTGATAAGGAACTTGGCCGATGCCCCGGACCCCGCCCTAAGACTCTACGCAATCTATATACCGCTTGTGATCGATACAACGTGGCGCCGACCACCCACCCACTTGTATATCAATCGTCTTAAAGCTTTAAAACACGCATACACGAGCGAGCGAGCGAGCGAGCGAATGGACGATTTTCGCGCTTTTGCATAAGCGAGTATTTATAAGCAATCAAATCGTTATACCCCGTTGCATAAGGAGATAGAGTAGAAAATTTGCAGTAAGATTTTTATGCTTACAAAACGAGTAGCGTAATATGATCTAAGACATTGAAGTGTGAAATATTGCCTCGTGCACAAGGACGCGCGAACCGGGCGGGCAACATAGCAAAATTATATTGACTTTATAATTATACGAATATAAATAAGTGTTAATGCGTGCATTTTAATTCGCAATTTTCCACGCGCGTTTCTGCTATTCTGAATTTTGCAAATTTGACGTCAGGCCCGAAATCGCCGTATCCGAAAATATTTTATTGGCAAAAAAACAACTTAAAATAGCGTATGTACTTGCGTACAGTCAACTGCACGTAATACGCAGTAGCAGCAGTATAGCAGTAACAGCAACATTACCATACCATCACCGTCACCACCACCACCACAACCACCACCACCACCACCACCACCACCACCATCACCACCACCACCACCACCACCATTACCATCACCATCATCGTCATCATCATTATCAGCGGACGATCCAAGGGTGACTTGAGTTTTCGACTTTCAAGGGAGACTTAGTCAATAGAGAATCAAGGTCAAAGACGTAAACAGGAATGCTATTGTGGGCGTCATTTTTTCATAAATTTTTTCTCTACTGCATTCGCAATTAACAACGCGCGATAACGTGGGTGAGGCGGAAAAAAAAACCAAAAGAACGGTAAGAAAAGGAGCCGAGGCACGTGCTCGCATATGACTTACCGTAATCGCCGACGTAGTCCCCTACGTCATCGAATGAGTCGACCGAGATCAGGTAGCTGTAGTCCGGCTTAACCGTGGGTACGATGCCTCTGCTCGACATCCCGGTGCAACGCTACGTACCGCGAATCGTGAACTAACGGCACCTTACAGCAAGCGAGGAATCGACCGTCAAACTCGCGGCCCTGATCGATACCCGTTGGACAGGTCGAGGGGAGGAGGTGGGCGGATGCCAAGACGAACGATGACGCGCAATGTCAAAAAGCCGCGTGGTGAAACCGTCGATCCACCCAGGATGTGCGTGCTCGCTTTATTTAGCCATCACGGGAGTCGATACTATGTTAGATTCTCGGCTCCCCCTAGAATCACTTAGCCAATTCTTTTTGCACTGGCTTAACAAGCTTTGCATCGCTGTACATGTATGGTACTTATACGGTTGTGACTTCAGCCTCTACGATCGCTGCAGCCGCTACTGTTGCTGCCGGTAATGCTACCGCTATTATGACTATTATGCGGATTAGCCACGCGGTTAATTAAGATTGTTGGCACGAAACGTTACGCGCTAAAATGAAGCAGTTGCGTGGATTAAACTGTAGCGAGCAGTACAGGATATTACCTCGATCTTGTAACTTACGTTCGCGGATATTTGACGGATGATGACAAGGCGTGGTTAAACTGTCGCCATCTCCTTCGCCATCCGGTTCGTAATATACATTTCCATTTGGGGCATCCGTCACTAGATTCATGGCAACTGCCGTCGTCTCGTCCATCCTTCTAAAACATTGTTGGCTTATTTAAAAAGAACGACAAAAAAACCCTTACACATTTAAGATGATATATTGCCAATAAGTGTGCGATTGCATGCATAAAATTATGTATTTAAAAATAATATTTATTTCCATTTAGAATTCGGCAAACATTCCAACCGACGCTTTTATCTACTTTGAGCGTTATTATATATCGAATGAAATTACGGTTGACCCGTTCGTTCCTTTTAAAATCCATATGAAGATAAAATGTTAACGGTCTCACGACTCGAGTATATAAAAAATCATTGGCTCACCAGTAAAACTTTTCTTCGATGTTTCCGGCAATTTATGTCCACCTTCCGCGCAACAATTATCAATCCGCAATGCACATTGAACAGCGGACGAGATCGATGCAACTACGTTTTTTATCTTTCAACTCACACATTTATCAACTTATGAAAGAATCACGTTTTTCCGCCTTAGGCTCCTGCTCGAGCTCTTTATCTAAGCTATTTATAAATATAAATATACATAAACTGTAACAATAATGACGATATTAATATTAAAAATATAAACATTAAAAATATATTTTTTTGTTATGACTAATACGATGTTTGTTTTACGTATTTATTTATTTATTTTTTAATATTATGAAGCTAGTTAGTCGGTGCGTTTAAGGAAACACAATTTTATACTGTTTGTTCTTAATCAGTGTGCATTGGTGTCGTTGTTCACAACTTTACACTGCAGACAAATTAATAGAACGAGAATTGCAAAAAACTGAATATTGAAATTTTTGTTTTATACTTTAACAACTAAGTAAAATGTGTGGTCGCACAATAAAGAAAGAATGAAGGAACAAGGAGGAGGATTTGAGTGGTAAAGTTTATATGATGCTAATCGGTACGACAAAAAAAATATATATATATATATATATATATATAGATATACTTCGACATATATTTGGGTATAAACGTTCGGGCGAAGGAAAACAGTGTGTCAAAAGAAAATGCAGGTCGGAAAATGATGAAAGAAGAAGGTTAGGAAAGTCGAATCGTAATAATGCGTAAATACGCGTTGAATAATATTACCATCGATAATAGCGACTTCGCTTCTTCCCCACCTCGGTTAAACAGGAGATTCGTTTTTGAAGGGGCGCGCGAGGTGTCCTCCTACAGAGTAAGCCGACCAGCGAGTGCTATTGTCCCATTCAGGCGTCAGGTATCCTTGGGGTAGGTTCCGCGTGGCCGGACAGTGGCAGCCGCGTGGCGTATATTGGGCTCATGAAGAAGGCGACGACTGTTCGACACCTCGCGCATCGCGACCTACGTAAGGACGGAGTGAGAAAACGCGCGCCGCCAGCCGGCGATTGGCTCTCGCTACCGCGCTCGCGCCCCACGACCAATTGCCGTCGTATGCCTGCCTGACACCGCGAAAATCCATAACCAGCGGTAAAGGAACTCTCAGCACGGAGAGCATTCCAGACGACTTGTGTGCACCTCGTCGCCGCTACCGTTGTCGCCTTCGTCGGCGTTTCACAGCCAGCCAGCCAGCTAGCCAGTCAGTCAGCCCCCCCCCCCCCAAGACCCCATATAACCCACTCCCTTCTTCTCGCCCTTCCCGCCTGACCGCCCACCCCACCACCCACAGCCTCGGTCAGCTCTGCCCCGCCCCGCTTCACATAGCCATTCATCTCAATATGGTTGGTGTAAATGATAAACGCACTCGTTTTAAGTTTTATTTAATTAGTCGCATTTAATGAGCCTTATTATATATGTACATAAACGGTATTGTTATTGCTCGTTCGCAGAGTTACATTATCATTACAGTTTTATTATACAAAATAATAAAAAGCGTTGCATCACGCTTTATTGTTTAAATAGCTTTGTGCAATTGATACTGAAGTTTGAATTAAATAATAATGCATTAATAAAAATATCAAGAACTAGAATACTAATTGAAATCAAAGTCACTCTCAGTATTGGAAAGATTTCTCTCGATGAAACTCTCGGAATCCGAGTCGAGGATTAATTTTATAATATCTTTCTTCTTTGGTTTATCTAATGAGCTGCTCGTCGTTCGTTTGACTCCTGTATTACTCTCTTCTTCATGCTCTGAAGCATAATTATTTACTTGATCATTTGGGCTAATTACTTCGTAATAATTGACAATGGGCTGCTGTTCCTCGTTCGACTCCGGCAACGTATTATCATTTCCTAATATCTCAATCGATTGAGATGCATTTCCTTCGACACAAGTCTGTGCCTGCTGCGAATAATCATATCCTGATTTTGAATCGTAATTATTTATATTGTTTTCCTCGTTGTTTGACCCTTGATCAGGCTGTTGTTCATTATCATTGTACTTTTCATATTTACCGGCGAATTGTCGGTAAGCTTGATTGGAATCGTTTTGATTGTATAGTCCATTTGAATTATACTGCTGATTGAGATCGTAATTTTGTGTTAAACCATATTGTTGACTTAACTCATACTGTTTTGGATCGTATTGTTGATACTGTTGATTAATATAATTTAAGTATTGTCCGTCGGCGTATTGTTGATTTTCATAATCGCCATTTACATCGTACAAATATTGTTGATTAGAATCATTGGCATACTTGTATTGCTGTTCATCTTCACTTTGTTCTTGTTTATAATTTTCAACGTACTGTCGATTATCCGGATATTGCTGTTGACGACCATTGCCATCCTCTGCGTAATATTCCTGATTACTCATATACTCTTCATTGTTTGCATTCCCATTGCCATTTTTCAATAAATTTACCGAACTAACGTCGACGTTTCCTTCATTAACTTCATTCTTAAAGCCGGGTACTTCCTCTGTATTAATCAGCACGTCGTTCTCCTTAATTTCCTCGTCTTCGGGCTGATCAACCTCTTCTATGGACTCTAATTTCCTTCTGAGCCTATCTTGAATATTATCCTGCAGTTTTATTTCCTGGACTTGCTGCTCCACGTCATTCGGCATCCATGAATCTATATCGACCGTGTCATCGTAGTCATCCTCTATACATCCATCGTTCTCATCCTTAAATAAATGATCAGGCGCATTATCGATTTCAATGGATTTCTGCATTTTTAGAACTTCCGTTAACATAGATTCTTCTTTGGAAAGAAGCTCGCGATTTTGTTGAATCAAACGACGCGCCTCGTCTAAATCGGTTTTCTTCGAGACAATCGTCTCTTTAGATGGCCATTCTGTTTTCCCTTGGCCGATGCGAGTCCGGGGCACATCGGTATTTGCATCTGGTTGGCTTAATCTCTCGAAAGCAATGGCCCATGAATCACGAGCATTGCTCGATGCATTGGTCAAATTTTTCGAGTCACTAGTGATCGAATTACTTTGAACGAAATCACGAAAAGTACGGAATTTGCTTTTCACTTTCTTCCATTCTTCATCCACTAATGGGGGCAGTGGATTTTCCGATAGGGTTACATTTAATAGATCACCACTTGTATTCTGTTCATAATCTGCTGTTTCAAAACTATTGTCAAACTCATTATCACCATTCCGTTGTAAATCTGTATGAAGTCGCTTGATTTTTTCGATATAGTTACCCAAATCTTGCTCGGCTATCGAGACATCATCGGGTGATTTTCTTGAGTCAAGCTTCAAATTATTGTTGTTTATTTGTGCATTTGCTTTCAAAAAACTCGAATATTTCCATGCGTCATCAAGGTAACTTGGAAAATTTGAATAATAGTTCGTCGAAGCAGCTACAATGTTTTCAAACTGTATTGGCGATGTAGTAGCCTCGGTAAATTTGGTATTTAAATTTTGTCGATGCTCTGTTGATTTTTCCATCGCATTGAGCTTTTGGGTATTTTCATAATCTAAATGTGGTGAAAATTTACTTAAGTCAGCTTCTTGATTAATATACGGAAGCAGATTTTTAGGAACCGTTTGCAGGGTCTTTGAAAAAACAGGACTTGGAGAGATTTCTTGATCATTTTGACTTTCTAAACCACTATCGGCCGTTACACTTCGATTTTCCCGTTGTCCCCCGTAAACACGTAATAAATAAGCTTCATACTGTTTCTATAATAAATTAACCTATAGATATTATCAAAGATCATCGTATCAAAAATGTTATAATTATGCAATTATCTGATACTCACTCTCAAAACATTAAGCCTCTCTGTTTTAGCAGTCATTAATACTAAGCTAGTATCAATCTTATCTAATGTTCCGCGTAATTTATCATTCCTATCTTCCCTTAATTTTTGCTCCTCGAGAAAATCCACGTAACAAATCCTTAATTTATTAATGCACGCTTGGTGTCTAAAAAACAGCATATTAACATAATTAGAAAATAATATTGATTTCTTCATATATTAAAACTAAATGTAAAAAAAAAGAAAAGGAAGCATTTAGTTTAATATTGATGATTTTAATAAAACGATAAAAATATAAAATTATGATTTCTTATCTTTCGTTCTACAAGGATTTACTTTATTTTATAGTATTAATATTCTGTTGTCACGAAAGGAAGGCACCGAATTGATTCGTGCTTTTACGAAGTTTACAAGGTCAGGACAAATATTAGTATAATTTTTAAAAAGTAGAACTATTATAGTTATAGCGCGCAAAAACTATTTCACTTCTTTTCTCAAATGATCAATAAACCACATTTGCATTATACTGTTAATACTCGTCCATTTCTTAGCTTTTTTATGCAATACCGATGTGCATGGCATTGTTTGTGTTCACATTAGATCGATTGAATTATAAAAATCATAATGTGGAGCAAAGTGCTATCAATAAAATTGCAATCAAAATAGTTAACGATAATAAAAAACTATATGAAAATTTTTTGTAAAAATTAATGTTTTTTAAATGTTTAATGTTTAATGTTTGTTTTAATAGCAATCAATATAGTAATATATTAAGTTTAACACTCACCTATTTCGTGACTCTTGAACCATAAGATTAAACCTCTCTTCCAACCTAATTCTTTCCTCCTCGCTGTAAAAAAAAAAAAAAAAGAAAAAAAATATATATATATGTATGCATGTATGTATGTATAAGCGGTACGTAACAACGTATCTTGCATAAAAGTGATTCATGATCCAATTAATTTTTACATTAAATACAAATAGATTTATTTACCTCTTTCGTAATTTCTCCTGAAGATCCAGCATATTTTTATAATGATTTTCTTGTCCATTATACAACGGTATCATTTTGTTACGTTAATGATTGACAATTTTCGTATTAAACAACAAAGAAAATACTCATATTGAATATTAATGTATATTTCATAATGAAATCAATACACGCCGCGTATGTTTAAAATCAATCAGCGTGAATTTTATTTTACTACGAAATAAATAATAAAAAACACAATAATTTTTATTGAAAACAAGTGAATTAGAAAAGTAATCGTACAATTTCGCATCGACAAAAAAAAAAAGATGGTAAAAAGTACAAGTGAAACCACTCTTTGTAACGACGCTTAACACAACTGTCGCATTTAACGTCGCG
The DNA here is from genome assembly GCF_000503995.2 of Ceratosolen solmsi marchali. Lineage (NCBI taxonomy): Eukaryota > Metazoa > Arthropoda > Insecta > Hymenoptera > Agaonidae > Ceratosolen > Ceratosolen solmsi. The sequence goes on from NW_011948413.1 coordinate 4,423,942, forward strand.
GTAGTAGAATAGGGGCTGTTTTACTACCAAGTAGACATACAGGTGTTCTACCTCCTTCCCCACTATTTTCCCTGTAGTATTGAGCACCTGCCACATGCGAGCGCATGTATTCTATCAATTTGAACAATTCCCGACTCGCTGTCTCGGCTAATAATCGAATATAAGTAACCGAACTAAATAAATATATGTTATATCATCGTTTTAATTATTTATGCGAATTAGATGTTTTAATGGGTTTAAGCGCGAGTTCGCTAATATGCCCTACGAATAAATTCGCGAAAATTTTAATTATATTCACTAAACTTTGTAATTTCAAGTTTATTTGTCCGCTCCACACGTATTTCTTCTAAATTTAAATTAGTTAGCGCCGAGTAATTGCGTGATAATAGCGAGTTTTAAACTTTGCTTGATTTCCTACTTTTATTAACGTACACTTCAATGATAATTCGACTTGTTGTATATTATATTGTGTTAAGAGGAAATAGAATTCTAAATAAACATTAATTATACTGAGCAAAATTTTATTTAATGAAAACATTAAAGCATAACTAAGTCATTTAAGTTAATTTACAATTATACATTCTCTCTTTCCATAAATTGTGTGGAAGTGCTTGGATAATATTGAATTAATTATTGTTTTCATAAAAAAAATTTGGTAAAGCTCATCTTCTCTAAGTCTGAACTGTCGTCTGGTTTAGTTGAAAACATTGTAAGCGTTAAAATTATTTAACTTTACGATTATAATACAAAATATAAAATAATTTTTTTTTAATCTTTTGAACATTTAATTACCTCTAAATTATAGGGATGATGTGAATTTTTGGTTGCCTTCGATATATGAGTTAAATATATCTTATTATCGTCTACTTCTCTTTCCTCCATTATGATTATTTGACAATTATATTTATGCATAGGGAAACAAAGGGAATATATGTATTTGACTTCGTTGTAAAAATTCCAATACGATCATTTAAAATGTTTTATTTAAAATATTTATTTTTTTTTTTTAAACTCGAATTTTTAGATGTAAAATTTAGCTCTTGGATGACCAAAGGATGAAAAACTAATTTCATCGTAAAATTGAGATTGATTTATAGTGGAAAGTTTACCAACGGCCGAATTTAGTGTGTACCACGTGTCTTGCAGCCGCGAAATTGGCTTAAAAGAATCGTGAATTTCATCCATATCTGAAATAAACATTAATTCAAATTATCGTTAGTAATTTTCTAGATACATTTACCAGCCTAATTTATAATTTTACGTAAATGCAATTCCATCACCGATAGATAAACAATTTTCTGTCGGTATTTTAAAACGATTATTAAAACTTTAAGGTTACACACACACGCGCGCGCGCGCGCACAAACAAAACACACGCGTGCTTATGCATGATATGTTGGGAATTTATAAAAATACCGAGTATATTTTGTTCATGGATAATCATATGAAAATAATATATAGATGAAAATGAAAACATATCATGCATGAAAATATAAATAACTATAGTACATGACTCTGGTAAAAAATAATATAAATATAATTATTAAATTTAAACTTTGTGCTAACAGGATTTTCAAAAATGTTTAATGCATTAACTATTAGTATTATTGTGTATATTGTTACTAGGTGGCGAAATCTCCACTTGATAAATTTTGTAAGTAACGAATATATTATCTAGTATTGTATAAAATACCTCGTACATCATTATTTGGCTTTTAAGCCAAAATCAAAACACAACCTCGTTGCAACCTGTATGGTATATAATAAAGTGTACCGGAGTATTTACACTATCGTGTGTATATATTACATGCGGATTAATGTGTATGCCCTCTGCAGCTATTCCCCCTCCCCCTTTTAAGCTTCCCCTCTACAGCAATTGTATCGTTAAAGGTTGTATCTGTTGTTTGATCGAGTTTAAAGTGCTGTACATATTTTACGTTTATACACAGATCATCAATATTAAAATCACATAATATAAACGATATTATTTATAGTATTATGAGAAAATAGCTTTTTTTATTACAATAGACAGTATCTTTCATTAGAATTACAGAAATCCAACCCACAAAACTAGTAGAAAGAAAATATATATAAACAGATATTTATTAACTATTTGTACCTGTCATGCAAAGTGACAAAATAATGTTATGCTAAATGCAATTTTTTCACTGTATTTTAAATATAAAATATAAAAATTCGTAGTAATGTTTGGTCATGGCGACGTTACCACCGCGCAAAAATCCAACTCCTACGAAAATTTCGAAAGAGCACCTAACACCGTTGCAAATTCTCCTACAGCTGGGCTTCCCCAAACACAGGGCGTAAGTTTGTGCAACAGTTTAATTTTCAGTAGGTTAATGAAAAATAATAATGTGTAAATATTATATGCAAGCATTTGTTCAAACTGTCAAGAGTCTTCTTTTAAATGGTTTATGAAATTATCTTACATTTATTTTTATTTTTGTTACTCAATAAATAAAACATTGATATTTATATTATTCATTGGAATTTCTTCTATTTACTTATACAGAATTCAACAATCTACTGACACATGATTTGTAAATAATATTAAGTTGAATGTATATTTGAAAACTTTTGTTACTAAGGACAAATAATTTATCAAATATGGAAAATTGTAATTAAATAAGTAAATAATTCAGTAAGAGGCTTATTTTTTCATGTAATTTATCATATTTAACTATTAATTTATAATTACATAAAATTGATGACGTGATGAGTACTTTGATTAAAAATTTGTTCTAATATAGATAGTAATCCAGTTCAATACATTATTTATAGTTTATTATAAATTATACAATGAAAACAATAATATTTAGTTAATACAATAAAAGGAAAAATTATGAACAAAATAATAATTATTTAAAGTCTGTACATTCCTTTATACTATATTATACATAATGTTGTAAACACACACACACACACACACACACACACACTCTCTCTCTCTCTCTCTCTCTTCTATTTTATATATTTACTTTTTTTATAATATACTATTTTCTTCAAAATTGTAATAAATATATCAACTTTGTAGTGCAAAAGAGCTTTAGCAGCTACAGGTCATCGTTGCGTTCAACTTGCTTCAGATTGGCTTTTGGCACACGTCAGAGATCCAACACTTGACTCTATTGAACCAAGAGAATACGTACTTTATTTATGTCCAACCGGACAATTAAACGAACAATTGCAAAAATTTTGGATTAAAAGTAAAGAATTAGAATGGAACGGAGTACATAATTTCATTCCACACATAACACTTGTCTCATTTTTCAAGGTAACAATTATATGACAACTTATAATTTTGATATTGCTTTTGATCGATGTAGCGAATATTCTCTATTATCATCCAATATATATTACATAGGTTTCCGATGAATCTTCGAAAGAACTTACCACAATTCTGGAAACATTAATTAATAGAGATGAGTGTCCAGACACCATTGAATTGGAAACCTATATATCCCCAAATTTCATGGGATTATTTGTTAAAGATGAACAAGCTGAATGGTTGAAATCTTTAGCTCTTAAATATGTAAATAAATTATCTAATATAGGAATCGATGCTGAACCGAATACAAAATCATTACATTTGACACTTGCTTACCAATTTTCAAACTCATTATTCGAACCATTACGCTTAATGGTCGAAAAACTGGAATCAAATAAATTTGCAAATTGGGAACTGAGATTATATTCTAAGGATTCACGATCTACAAATGTTAATGTACATAAAGTAATGCATTCGCATGCTCCACGAGAACATGATGAATTGGAGCTGAGGCCTGGTGATTATATATATGTGCCAGAAGAGGCATGCACTACCTCAGTAGATGGATGGGTCGAAGGCATCTCGTGGTTAACAGGCACATCTGGCTATTTTCCTTTAAATCATACAAAACGTACTGCAGATTCCGACTCTTGGACATTACATTCGACTGTACCAATTATTGAAAATAAAATAGAAATCTTAGAGGATGTAATACCTAGAACTAGAAGGCCACCAATTATGGTTTCAAGTGAATCTTCGGATGCACCAGATGGAGTAGCTGCTGATAACGAGCCTGTAATTATCGAACTATCACAATAGACAGTAGAACCTTGATCATTTGGGATAGTTATGAGCGAAAGTAAATTGATGAATATGTATTTTATATAAGAATAATAATGTTTTCCTCTTTAAAAATGTACTTATTAATTAATCGAGTTTCTACTGTAGTTTGTTTTAAAAATATTTTCCTTATTTAAATTATTGTTTATCAATTTTTTGTATTAGTTGGAAGCTTCAGAACCGATGACACCTTCGTGCCGTGAAATTTTAATTTGCCGACATGGTGAACGAGTAGATTTTACTTTTGGCACTTGGATACCGTATTGTTTTGAAGCAGATGGCCTTTATGTTCGTAGAGACCTAAATATGCCGATAAAAATACCTCCCAGAAATATTCAAGATTTTCAAGATGATTGCCCATTAACAACATTAGGAGAAATACAAGCAAATTTAATTGGAGAAGCAATGAAAGCATCCAATGTACACATAGACATAGCTTTTGCTTCACCTTCTTTAAGATGCATACAAACATTGTCACAAATTTTAAAAGGCTTCCAATCTGATTTGTCCATAAAAATTGAACCTGGTTTAATGGAATGGGTTGCTTGGTACCAAAATGGCTTACCAACATGGATGACACCTGAGGAATTATCTAATGCTGGATTTAAAATAGATAAATCGTATAAACCAGTTGTAAAAGCAGACGAGCTACCTTTAAGAGAAAATGCTGCACAATATTACGATAGAAGTCACATTCTTATAAAAAGTATTATAGAGAGTACTAAAGGTAATATTCTAATTGTTGCACATGCAACTTCTTTGCCGGCTTGTACAAAACAATTAACAGGTGGTAGAGTTCCACATGTAACAGAAATTACACGTTTAGTACAACAGGTACCTTATCTAGCATGTTTAATGGCTAGAGAAAGTCCTCATGGATGGCAACTTCATCCTCCACCATTTCCCCCTATAACACATAGTAGTAACAAAAGATTCGATTGGAAAATTTTAACTTAAATCCAATATGTTTCCTTGGATGATGGTTGTACTGACAGAGAGAAACTATTACATGTTTATTATAAACAAAAATCGCCAATCGTAATAGATATGAAGTACAGATATTGGTATTTAAGTCCAATGTTTACAAGTATTAATAGATTATAGATAGATATATATGTTTTATATATATATATATATATATATAAAAGATTGATTAATTTTCTCGCCATAAATTTTAATACTAATTAAATTAGCATCTTATTAAATATAAAGTTAAATATTTTAATCGCTTTATAAATCTATTTTCCTAATATGTATTTAAATAAAAAGTTGAAATTAATTATTAAGGGCAGTTGTTTTTAAATGAAAAAAAAAATTTGTTTCTATAATGGATTTTAATAATATGAATGTTATCTACTTCAACTACATTGTTACGCTTACCAAAGAAAGTATATTTTATCAGCAAAAAAATACTTTATTAAAAAATATTAACAAGTTGTCAAAAGACATTGCACTGAATATATGCATACACGTGCACTTGTGTATATTATGTGGGTGTATATGCGTTTGTGCGCGCGCGCGTGCGTGCGTTCGGTTTATGTGGCACATGTATGCATATGTTTGAATGTATATACATATATTTATATGATAAACATTTCTCTATAAAAATATAGTTATTAAAAAATCTCAAAAATGTACAAAATTGTTATTTGATTATTAGCCATTTCAATAAATTGTAATAATTAGTAAACACATTTATATAAATTTTATCTACATTTTTCATCTTTTAACTATAAATGCCCTCCTTCCTTTAATTTAGAAATTAATGTATCAACATCAGGCAGTATCGATCCAGCTTGGCGTACTGGTGGATCTTCCACCGATATAATTTGTATTCTGGGAGTAATATCTATGCCTAAATCCTTAGGAGAAATTTTCTTTACTGGTTTTTTTTTAGCTTTCATAATATTTGGTAAAGTTGCATATCTAGGTTCGTTTAAGCGCAAATCAGCACTAAGTACAGCTGGAGTCTTTACTTTAACGACTTCTAAACCACCATCAATCTCGCGAGTAACGGTCAATTCATTTTGACCATGCTCAATCTAATTAAAATAAATATAAAAACAAGTAATATATTATTTTATTTTCTTATTTTAATATGTATTTTAATGCATTCAAAATATCTATAAAAATTACAAATACATATTTATTTTAATTTTTAAAATTAATAATTTATAAATGAAATTACCTTACTACAGAATGTGGCTGTTGGCCAACCAAGAACTCCACCAGTCATTTGAGCAGTTTGATTGCAATCATCATCAATTGCTTGCTTTCCAACGATAATTAAATCTACTTTTTCATCTTGTGCCAATTTGGCCAAGATTTTTGAGACGTGTATTGGCTGTAGAAATTCAGCTTCATTACCAGAAATTTCAACGTGTATTCCTTTATCAGCTCCCATAGCTAGAGCCGTTCTAATAGTTTCTTGAGATGCAGTTGGACCACAGCTAACAGCAATAACTTCTTTGGCTAATTTTTTTTCTTTCATGCGTACTGCCTCTTCAATGGCAATTTCATCAAAAGGATTCATCGAGTGCTTAACTCCATCAACAACGACTCCTGATTTATCAGATTTAACTCGAATCTTTATAAAATTAAATACATTGATGAAAAAAGAATCTGGTAATTAAATTTACTATGCATAAAAACAAAAATATATCGCAAAATATAACATATAAATTGTAATTATAATTAATTGCAAAAAGCTTGTAAAATATTAATTTTTCGAGAATAAATATTAAATATTAATAAAGAAGTATAATTTATACTAACCTTTACGGCATAATCAATTACTCTTTTAATTCCAACAAGTACGCGAGCCATTATTTTAATGTAGAAAGACTAAATAAAACTATGATTTAAATGAAACGAATAATTATTATGTATTGCTTTAGTAATAATACAGCTTACTATGCTGCTAATTTTTCCTAACAAGTGTTTGAGTGTCAAATACGGAGAAAAAATCTCCGATCCAAGGTTCGAATAGTAATATTCTTATTTATTTATATATATATATATATACATACATATGTGTTTGAGTGCGGGGAGAGAGAGAGAGAGTGAGAATGAGCGACTGAGTGACGGTCAAAGTGAGAAGGGGATGATAAACATCGAACTTCGACATAATTTTATCTTTAAATAGATAAGAATTGTTAAATAATTTTATATATTTCTTCGAGCTCGCACATAAATGTAATTTATAAACAATCTATTCGACAATATTCGACATAATAACACAGTTTCCTTTTCTATAATTGTAAAAATAAACAGTGCTTTTTTTTTTTTTAGTTTCGTTTATATTCTATACGAGGTCAGGCGTATAAATAATCGTAATTTTATTTCAACGTGTGATTAGCATAAGTTACATAAATTCGCTCTAAACATATTTATCTTCATCAATTTTTATCCAATATTGCTTTTCTTATATATTTGATACAATTTACGAGATTCGCAATTGCCGATTGAGGTCACGCACATTAATATTCCTTCGATGTACATTCTCGTCGATAATTAGGCAGAATTACACGATGCCTCATCGCAATGAATCCCAATGAGGCAGCAGCCTACAAATAATCGATTAAAACGTTGAAGCTCAATGATGAGAGAAGAGAATTTAAATATCATAAAAATCCACCATTGAACTGATCGCTTAAAAAATTAAGTTTGCATTTCAATTTTGTATTTTATACGCTAATAAAATCAACGACAACACGCATGCGTTGAAAGACTGTGTTTGCCACTCGGACCGCAACTGCGGTTTTTTGCTTGCGACAATGACTGCCAGGCGGAGCCGACATTCAACTCGACTTGAATTCATGTGACGTGGCCCGGATGACGGCTACAAAGTTCATTGAGCGCTGGACTGGTCGACTCGGTCAAATTTCTAGTTGGAATTAAAATTGTTAAAATGATCTGATTAATGTAAGATCATTTGTAGGACTCGAAATTCAGTCGGCTCGAGACCGCACGTTATTTAAGCGAAGCAAGCAGCGCACAGGTATAATATGTCGATTAACCTCACGATGCCTTCGAACATGTTTTAATAATTTATGTGCGATGCGACATACATGCGGTACAAGATTTTTTATTACGATTGTCGAACTATTTTAATAGCGAGATGACGACTTACGAGGAATTCATTCAACAAAATGAAGATAGAGATGGGGTCCGTTTTACGTGGAATGTTTGGCCATCGTCGAGGGTCGAGGCTACCAGATTAGTTGTACCATTAGGAACATTGTATCAGCCAATAAAGGAACGATTGGTTTATCCACCGATTCAGTACGATCCTGTACTGTGCACTAGGTCTACATGTCGGGCAATTTTAAATCCTCTTTGCCAAGTGGATTACAGAGCAAAGCTTTGGGTGTGCAATTTCTGTTTTCAAAGGAATCCAGTAAGTTATCGACTCATCTATTTATATTTTCCAAAACTTAAAAAATTGTCTATATTCTAAATATAACATATACTTTTTATCTAGTTTCCACCTCAATATGCTGCAATCTCTGAGCAGCATCAGCCAGCTGAATTGATTCCAATGTTCTCTACAATCGAATATACAATAATGGTAAATTTTAAGATAAACGTTTTTACTTCTACAGTAAGGATATGGAAAATTTTCTATCGATAAATCTATTATCATTTATAGAGGGCTCAGTGCTTGCCACCGATATTTTTACTAGTTGTGGATACTTGTTTGGACGAAGATGAATTGACGGCCTTAAAAGATTCATTGCAGATGTCGTTATCCTTGCTACCGTCTAATGCATTAATAGGTCTTATTACATTTGGAAAAATGGTGCAGGTTCATGAATTAGGATGCGAAGGATGTAGTAAAAGCTATGTGTTTCGGGGAACAAAAGATTTGTTGCCCAAGCAAGTACAAGATATGCTAGGAATTGGAAGACTAGTTCCTGGACAAAATCCAAATCAAAGAGGACCAAGTGGACAGCCTTTACCTCCCGCTAATAGATTTTTACAACCAGTTCAGAAGTGTGACATGAGTTTAACAGATCTGCTAGGGGAATTACAAAAAGATCCATGGCCTGTTGGTTCAGGAAAGCGTCCCTTAAGATCGACAGGAGTTGCTCTAGCCGTAGCAACTGGATTATTAGAAGCTAGTTATGCAAATACTGGAGCGAGGTACATTTTTTGTAAATTAATTTAATTGCTAAATTTTGAGAATGACATTAAATATTAAAACACTTTATTATTTTTGCAGGATTCTTTTGTTTGTGGGAGGACCTTGTTCTCAAGGACCAGGCCAAGTTGTCACTGATGATCTTCGTCAACCAATAAGGTCTCATCATGATATTCAAAAAGATAATGCTAAACATATGAAGAAAGCAACAAAACACTATGACAGTTTGGCAGCTCGAGCAGCAGCCAATGGTCATATCATAGACATTTATTCGTGTGCGCTTGATCAAACTGGTTTATTAGAAATGAGACAATGTTGCAATTCAACTGGCGGACATATGGTAATGGGCGATTCTTTTAATTCATCGCTTTTTAAGCAAACGTTCCAACGTGTATTTTCTAAAGATACCAATGGTGACCTTAAAATGGCCTTTAATGCAACCTTAGAAATAAAAACATCGCGTGAAATTAAAGTGTCGGGTGCGATTGGCCCTTGTGTATCCTTAAATGTAAAAGGAGCAAGTGTCGGAGAACAAGAAATTGGGTTGGGTGGTACTTGCCAATGGAAATTTTGTTCGTTGACTCCTTCAACAACAACTGCATTATTTTTCGAAGTTGTTAATCAACAAGCAGCTCCAATACCTCAAGGAGGACGAGGCTGTATACAATTTATCACGCAATATCAACACAGTAGTGGCCAACGAAGAATCAGAGTAACAACAGTTGCTAGAAAGTAAGTAATGAAACGAAATAACAAATTATTCCCAATGACTTGTCTTACGATTTGACTTGTTTTAATTATATATAGTTGGGCAGATGCCTCGTCATCTTTACATCATATAGCTGCTGGATTTGATCAAGAAGCGGCTGCAGTTCTTATGTCTCGACTTGCAGTTTTCAGAGCTGAAAGCGAGGATGGCCCGGATGTTCTAAGATGGGTAGACAGAATGCTTATAAGATTGGTAAATAATCAATAATATATACAATAAATTAGATTTTTTCATAAATTACGATAAATGTTAAATATTATTTCAGTGTCAAAAGTTTGGCGAGTACGCTAAGGATGATCCAAATAGTTTTAGGCTCGCAGAGAATTTTTCTCTCTATCCACAATTCATGTATCATTTACGTAGATCGCAATTTTTACAAGTTTTTAATAATTCTCCGGATGAAACTAGTTTTTACAGAAACATGTTAATGAGAGAAGATTTAACCAATTCGTTAATAATGGTTCAACCACTATTGTATAGTTATGGGTTTGGTGGTCCGCCAGAGCCAGTTTTATTAGATACATCATCCATACAATCAGACCGAATTCTGCTGATGGATACATTTTTCCAAATTCTTATTTTCCATGGGGAGGTATTTGACATATTTTACTTAAATTCTTTCATGAATAATACTTAAGTAATTTTATTGTTAATAAACTAACCTAAATATATTTAGACGATAGCTCAATGGCGTCAATTAAAGTATCAAGATCTTCCAGAATACGAAAACTTCAAGCAATTACTAGCTGCGCCTATAGATGATGCTGCTGAAATATTAGTTGGAAGATTTCCAGCTCCTAGGTACATTGATACTGAACATGGTGGTTCTCAAGCTAGGTTCCTTCTTAGCAAAGTCAATCCTAGTCAGACACACAACAATATGTATGCTTATGGAGCGGTAAGTTAGTTTTTTTTAATTAAATAATTATTTTTTTATAAGTAATCATGTTGACTATATATATATATATATATATATATATATATATATATACATTATTTATACAAGCATTGTAATTAATAAATTTTTTATGTTATCCTGATCCTGTGAACCAGGGGATGCCGATGTCCAATGGGGTTGGTTGTTTTGTAAACTGTTATTTAAATATTCATTTATTTATTTTAAATGCTTCTTTGCTAAATTATTCATTTATTCGTGGGATTGTGGTGAAAAGCTTTTAATTATAAATATTAATTTTTTTTTTCTCATTCCAACATATATCACATTAACAAACAAAAATTTGTAATAAAAAGCAGTATTTGGCTACACACATATGCACATTAATATGAATTACTATCGTTTTGTATATTATCTGGTGAAGGGAATAATAATACTGAGCTTAAAGATTCATAAACATGTAATTTTCAATATTACCTTTTAATTCTTTTTCTTCTACATAGGAAAGTGGAGCTCCAGTATTGACGGATGATGTTAGCCTACAGGTATTTATGGAACATCTAAAGAAATTGGCAGTATCATCAACAGCTTAATATATAACATTGAATTAAATAAAATCGATCATAACACTGTTTTTGTATATGATAATGAATATGTTAAGTATATAAAGTAATATGTATTTGTTAAGGGCACTAGGGTTTAGTTTATTGATTCCAATGTACCATATTGCATTTATCACAATTAAAAACTAATAATGCCACAATTCCTCAACATATAGTAGTAACCTCTTAAATGATTAGTACGATTGGTTTCATTTAAATAAAAACATTACATTTAATTAGGTGACCATATTTATGCTATAAGTACAGAGATTTGTTTGTGCAAATGAATAATGATAAATTAATAACTACAATCGAGATTTTCTATAATTTGTACATACTTTTGCTATTCTGAATAAAAATAAAATAATAAAGTTATTAATGCAGTTATAACTGAATGTATTTGTTTAAACTATAATAAAATTAATAGAAAAATGAATTAGGTAAAAAATGGAAAGAAAAATATGTATCTACAAATAATAATTTATTCCATGTCGTTATTTAATGACATTAAGTATTGTACATAAGTACAGTCAAGACTGTCAGAGAATAAAGAAGAATTTTATAATTAAGAACTCGCTGTAACTGTACGTAACCAATTTGCTAAGAAATAAATGCTAGCCAGAGCATTTATGAAATACAATAAATCTCGTTAATATTATTAAATATAAAAGATTTGCGCGTCCATTATTTTTAATAATTAAATTAATTCTAGTGACGGTAAATGTACACTGTTCATTTTGCCTATAACCTTGAATAAACTTGAGCTAGTTTTAATAGTTAAATATGTCCCTAAGCCATTAATGCAAAGAAAAATTTTCTCTACATTCACGATGCATCACCATAATAAACTAAAATTAAATTTGATACTATTTAATATACAATATTTTAACTAAGAAAGCGTATCGACATTTTTTGTTCAACGTCTGTTCTCTCAAGAGCTTTACAGAATTCTTCAAAATTTATCATGTTATCTCCATCTTCATCAGCTTCGGATAATGTTCGTTCCGCTATACTTGAAAGCTGTTCTTCGCTAAAACAAAGGAAAAATAAAATTTATTTATCAAAATTAATAGACACATACGACAAATACAAATCAAAAATACTTACCTAATATTAGCACCAACCATCATATGTAATATAGCTAGTAGTTCATCCTTGGAAATTAAATCATCGTTGTCCAAATCATACATTTTAAAGGCAACTGCAACGAACGTAATATATAATAATATGATATTTTTAATAAGGAAAATATAATATTTTAATTAATCTTAAAAACACCGAAGATTATTTTTCAAAAGTCATAAGTGAGAAAAATGAATGTTAATAAAATGTAATGGAAAAGAAATAGGAATAAAGTTGTATCGAAACGATGTTACATTAGTAATAAAGTAACATTACCGCAAGTAATACAGTTACTTACATCTTAATTTTTCTTCTCGAGAATTTAATATATTTTGGCTATTCTTTTTAATAGGCCTAAAATGTGCAAGAACTTGCATAAATTGAAGAAAATTGACTCTGTCGTTACTGCTTTCCTCAAAAAATGCATTCACAATTCTATCACCTAACGGATTAATAGCTAATTCAGGAATTCTTAAGAAATCTTCTCTACTCAGTGTGCCACAATCTCCTCGATCCAAGCTTGTGAAGCGACTGTACAGTCGCTCTATTTGATTTTGAGTAACTGAAAACAAAATCAATGTCGAATAATACTAAGAAGCTTTTGTAATTACAATACGCTTAACGATGCATTAAAACCAAGTTTTTTATATTAAAATGCCACAGCACCATGAATTACTTGATAAGAAATATTAAATAACCGGTATACACATAAGTAATTTCATTATTATTCAAGGGCAACTGCTTTCTTACAATGAGCTGCTTACATTAAATGAACAGAAAACTTATTCAAAAAGTTCCTCACAGCGATATACTCACAACCAGTACTCTCTTGAATTTGTGCGATTTCTTCTTCGCGTAAAAGCAAGCTGGATCTGTTACCCATTTTCGTAACTCGCAACGATATCGAGGAGTAATTTATGGTTTCTTATCAGCCTCGATTGACTCGTTGATTAAGAGCGATTATCGAGTCAGGAAGACATAATCAGTAACGGAGCCCGTAGCTCCGCAGCCTCATCTAACGCACGGCAATGCCTAATCTGACAACACGCAACATGCGCAACTACGTACAAACAAACCGTGGATGACAAATAGCGCGGATCTCCGCTCTATCCAACAACAATTGGCGAAGGTTTGGGATTTTCACCGCTGCTTCAGCAATGGTTGCCGACGATCCGAGATGGCGGGCCTTCAAGGATATTGGGGATCGACAAGACATTAGTACGAGGCTCGACCACTGATTGGCGCCCGAATACAAACGCCGAACCAAGCGATCGACAATTCACGCCAAGTGCACTACTTAATTATTGACCAGGGTTTTAAATTCCAGCTTGCGCTAGTCATCCACGGGGACTGTGTTACAGTGCGTACAGATGATAATGATTAGATGAAAATTGCTTGATAGTCGTATCGATTGTTCGGTATTCGTTTGATTTGGATCATTTGTGTAATTGCTCTCGAATGAACTTCAAAAGCCTAATTGATAATTAATTTGGCTGACTGTGCGAAAATTGACGTGGTGGCTCACCATAATTGCCATCCATTATACCGCGATAAAATTTTTTAACTTTTTAATTAATTTCGCCTATGTACATACATATATAACTTATTGCATAAAATATTTTAAATATCATTGGTATTTTTTTTCTATTTTGTGCAAGCTTATTTACTAATAAAAAGGCAACTGAAGTTTTTGAAGGTAAAAATTTACTATAATTACGTTGTTTAGCTTACATAATACAAAGTATTTTTCGATTTTTCGATAA
>NW_011948413.1:4438371-4449296 GCF_000503995.2 Ceratosolen solmsi marchali
TCTTTATGTGTTTCAATATTGCCATTAAAGCGCATCATGTTAAATTAACTCAAGTTATATAAAATTCACACATTTAATTTAATAAAGAAAAAATATACACGCTATATTTTGTGTTTAGAATAGCAAAAAAAAAAAAAACAAAAAAAAAACAAAAACAAAAAAAAAACAAATACACGCGCGTGCGTTCTTTTTTATTTCGTTATATATATGTATAAATAAATGCGTGCGCGAGCGCACAAACTCGCGGACGTATATTGCGTTAATCAATGCATACTTTCTACATTGACAAAAATAGAATGAAAAAAAGTCGCTAGATACAATTGTTCTATCTTATCAACCAACGAAACTTTTCTCTTTTAAAGCTGTTGGACGAATTTCCCTTATATGTCTATATTCGTACATTGTTCCTTCTTACTTATCATTAGCAATAATATACATCTATACAAAACATTCGGATACAAATAAATCTCAAAGTTCTTTAATTTCTCGTAAAAATAATCGAATTGCTGCCTTGGTTCCAGGTTCGGCGGCCTTGCTCGCTCCTGCGCACTAGAAGCGTTCGAGTGCCTCTAGCGACACGGCAACGCATATCAAAACCAAACTAAATAATGCCAAAGGATACTCTCGGATCAGCTGTTTTTCTTACCCTGTGACTTTGACAGCAATATATTAGGTTAACTCGAAATAATTCGAGATATATCGGTTTTGTCCTGAAATCACGCACTTTTCCCACGAAATTATGTAGCTAATGCGCTAAAACGAACAATGATTAATTATCAATGAATCTGCTCGAATGCATCGTGTCTAGCTAGGAAGCTATTTTCCCAATCTATCGCATTATATACATTAATAAAAAACTATTTGAATAATAAGATATACCCGCTCTCGCGAGATGATAAACAAGTCATAATGGCGGCGCCCACGATGGTCATTTGTGACGTCTTACGTATTTGCAGATAAAAGAAACGGTGAAATTTCAGTCAGGGTCAAATTTTCCGTAATCATTCATTGTAATGTCCTAATTAATTGCATTGGACTCATCTACGCTTAACCATTTATTGCCCGTGGAATCAATTTCGATTCCAATGAACATGAGTAAAAAGTAAGTAGACGTAATTAAGAAAAATATAGCAGTCTCATCATTGTACTCAGTCTGATGTTTATTCTAGATTGTCGAATTCAAGAGGTACAAGTGACTGCAGATTTCCCACTCAGCCTAGAAAGAATAAAAAGCTGAATAACAGAAAAAACAATTTGACCAATGAATTCCGGTCTAGTAGCAATAGAAATAGTCATGACCAAAGCGAAGAGGAAGTATTTGGAATGGAGTGCCAATCCATGTTTTGGCAACAACCGAGTACATCGCGTCAAGTATATCACTCAGCTCATAATATGCAGCGCCTTTTCACAGCCATATCGGATCCTAGTGTTTGCGGATATTCTGCAGTACCTGCTACTTACACAATGGAGCCTGTTCCGTTACCTCCCCTATATCGAATTCAAGAGCCAGTCATTAAAGCGCAATACAGACCTTACAGAGGTAAAACAAGAGCATCTTTAATGAGTATGCAGCATCGTCCTGCATGGAGTTTTGATGCGTTTGGAAATGATTATATGAGTCTTCAAAAGAAAGGTTGGAGCCATTCTAGCCCTGTGGGTTATCAAAATGGAGATTATGCAAGCTTGCCCCCTACTGCTAACATTGACAATAAAAATAATAGAGAGGAATTGAGCGCGGAGCACAGACGATACTCAGATCCTGGATTAGGCCCTGCCGACCCACCAACTACGTCAAGAAGCGATGAGACGGACAGTGCGGATAGTGATAGTTCAATAACGACCATTGGAAAGAGTAATAAACTATATTTGACACTTATTGAGCAGGTACAGCAGATTTCTGCTTTTCTAATATATCATTACAGCTTTGTTTCTCGTTAAGTTGATTCGTTATTTGTAACAGATAACAAAGATGAAGGAAATGAATAGTCAATTGTTTAAAGAATTGCATCAAGCCAAATCAGACTTAGAAACCGTAAAGACTGAATTAAATCAATTCAAAAAAAACATTCCTTCGGATTACCAGCCAGGAATGTTATCGGGTAATCCAATTTTTTTATTGAAGTAAATCGATATGAGAATCAAAACACATTAATATTAATTAAATTGTATCTGTTTTTACGTAACATTCAGATATTATTAAAGAGATCAGAGATGCCAGTAGAATCAAGGAAGAGGTGATGCTCTCAAAGTTGAAAGTGCTAATGGATAGTCAACAATCTCAAAAATTCATAGATCTAGAACAGTTGAAAGTAAGTAATTACTCGACGAATGTGGGAATGAAAATTTTATTATTAAAGCGGCCAGGTGCTTTGTCTCTAGTCCGGTGTCGGTGCGTTGCCGAAGATTTTGTTTGATTAGGATGGCCAGGTGAAACTAGTGCCGCCTGGGCGTCGTATCTTTCGTTTCTCTTTCTTCTGTTTCTCATCCGCGAGCAAAGCGTTGAGCGAAAATATATCGTGTCTTGGTTGGTCAGGGAAAGCGTCGACCTCGGCAACGTCCAACTCGACGCTAGAGAGAGACATAAAATAATCGAGCCCGTAATAATATTGATGTGGAGTAAAGCCGAGCCGTATTAAATTTCAGCGAGGGGTTCGTTGTGTCACGAATAGGATGGGGTAGGGTGGGGTCAGCACACGGCATCCGTCATTTTCCAAGGCGTAAGCGATCGGCGACATGGGGGCACTTAGGCGCTCCTTTGCCCCTGTCCACGCTCGTATCGGGTTTCTCGCGTCCATTAGCCTCACGAGTCGCCGAGTCGCGGCACAATGGTAGCCCGGACAGCCACCGCCGCTCCCTGACCCGTCGCTTTTTTGAAATGGCCGCTGTCTTTCTCGTTGCAGAGTCAACTGGAGAAGGTGAGGCGCGAGAAGGACGAGAGCGTGGAAAGAATCGGCAAACTCGAGACGGAAGTTGCAGCCCTGAGGCTGAGCTTAAAGTAAGTAACGAGCAGCGCGAGGAATGATACGGCCGATGGGAGAGCAATAATAACATAAGTCCCTTTATTTTCGTGGATAGTAGCAGCGAGAATCGTGAGATCGCTGCCTTCGAGGAGGAGAACCTGACGCTGCGCCGGGAGCTGCAGGAGGCGAGGGCCTCCAGGAACATGGCCGAGTGCCATGCGACAAAGTGCGTAAACGCTGCTGTAGCCCTTCGGCCTGTCACGCCTGTACATTTCGACTCACCTAGTCCCTCTATGACGAGCACCCCCGTGCGTACCACATACGACTCCACATCCACAGATCCATCCCCATCCGTCGCCAGTCTCCGTTCCACGGACGGCAAGCACGACTCGGGTTCGTCCGGTTCATCGCTGCTGCTGGACGAATACCTGTACGAGGACGAACGGACACTCGTCGCGGCCGTGGCCACGGGAACCTCGTCAAAGGACGAGAAGAAGCCAAGGGGACCAGAGCACGAGTCGGACAAGGCCCGCGAGGGCCCCATTCATACCAATATCCTGGTCGCTGCTAGCCCCGTCGTTTCAAAAGACTCGACGAATATCCTGACCTCCAGAGTCCTGACAGCACCTTCACGCGCCACCTACACCACCACCTACATTTAGGTCGTACGTGCGGGGCCAATCATAGCAAATAATCAAAAGACAGAACAAACAATTTATAATACATATGAGACATCTTTAAATACATATAGATACGCACATACACGCGTGTGTTTATACAATTCATGTATACATATACATTCGTGTGTATATGCATATATGCACGTGTATACGCGCACGCGCGTGCACTCATGCACACGAACACCCATACGTGCACGAACGCGAACACGAACACGAACACCGACACCAAACCGGTACACACGTATAATTATATGTATATATGTATATATGCATATACGTATATATGTATATATACATATACGTATACATATATATATATATATATATATATATATATATATATATATACGAGCAAATAGATAGATAGAACATACGTCTCGACAACACACCACAAAAGGGCTTTTATACTGGCTTATTCTAGAGGTTGCGAATACTCTGTACATATCAAAAATAGCACGTAGGTTTTTATGGTTCACCGTTCATGCATGTTTTGTACATAATGTGCTTCGCCATTTTCTTTTAACTATATCTAAAACTCAGTTGCCAATATGCTTCACTGACTACCGCTTATTTCATAAAGTTCTATTTAATATTTCCATACTTACAAGACTCTGCATCAATATTTTCAGACTATTATATCCTTAAAATAGACTAGTCCTACTCGAAGACGTCTGGAAATATCGAAGCTATGTGTAGCAAGAGAGTGAATCCTTCTTAAACGTAAAGTAATTTTATGTCTTTCTCTGTTGTTAAAACATTGCGCTTAAACCAGGTCATCGGTTAACAACTGATTATTGAACTTTACTCGCCTCAAGGTTCAACATCTCGCGTCGTTGATACGATAATTTATTCAAATAGATATATTCGATTATTTTATTAAAATTAGCTCGACTTTAGGCAACAATTCGATTGATACATAAGCATTAGGAGCGCTTTAATAAAACGCTGAATGAAATTAAGTTAACGCGAGGATCAGCATTATAGGAAACGTCAATGCTCACTTCCCCGAACAATAAGATTAAGTTTTCAGCGCAAAATACAATTTTTTTTCTTACGTCAATGTAATTTACAAAACTATTACAAAAAGAATAAGAATAAAAAAAAAAAAAAAGAAAAAAGAAAAAAAATCATTTTACGATTAACAAAAAGTTCTTTTGATCCGCACAATACTGTAAACGTTATATTATGTCTTCTTTTCGGTAGATTTTAAACACTCGAAAGAATAGCTCCATCCTAAGAAAATAAAGGTTTTGTGTCGAAGGTTGGAACGTTTGAATATCTCAAGTCATTTCAAAGTTATATTTACTTGACAAGGATCATAAACATTAAATTGAACAATATATTATTTTAGCTGTTTTGTGGATTTTTCCGATGCACTTTTTAGTAATATTTAACTGTCTGTACCTTTGAAATAAACCGCAATGTTTGCTTGTTTAAACGATAGGCGGAAATTTTTTCTATTTTAATTTTATTACTTATTTTATTAAAAATCCAAGAGATCTTCATAAATTTCAATGTAAAATTAAAGTGAAAGTAAAATTGTTCTCCAAGTAATACGAAATTTATTAAAATTAAATAAACTTGTTTGAAACACATTCAAATTCGCTGAAATAAATTCAATAAAAATATTTCTTGAATATTTGTAATAAAGTAAATTAAACTAAATGCCATGTGTTGATAATTCTATATGTTTTATAAATATAGCATTCGAAGTCAGTTGATAATATAGTAAGCAATCGATCCCAAATTAGCTTCAAAATAATTTACAACTTAGCTCGTAGTTTATATTTTTGTAGAATTATGACCAAATTCGAATAGAATGATGATCTATGATTCTAACAATAAATGAAAGTGCTTGCGAACCGCCTTTATCGAACGTTACTCCTCTAAAATATTTTATAAAAAAATTCTAATAAACAATCAGCAGTCAGCTAATGCTTTTATAAATAATATTTAATATACAGAAATATCTTAAATTTTATTTTAAACACATTGTTGCCTTATACGTCAAAAGCATTATGACAATTTACCGACTCCGTCGAGTAATAAAAAACGACATTTTCATTAGATGTTCAATAGATAATCGCGTGCTTCGACAAACTTACCTTAAGGCGAAGAAAGGCCATTTAGTTAAATATAAATATATTGACTCTGCAATGGAAAAATGTTACTCGGAAAGTTAACCTTCGAATGACTTATAAACGCGCCAAATATTATAAATACAAATGTATAGCAGATATTTTAGATACATTGGCATTGATTATCCGCTCCAAGCAGCGGAGAACGATATCTGTACTTTAAGGCACGCGGAGGAAACGGAAGCGTGACTTTGCTCTCCACGCGCATAAGCTCCATTGCATACATCCTTTTAGACGATTGCGCAAAGGAGCACAAAGTATAGTGCCTGAGGTGCGATTTAACCGCTGCCCTGGTTTATCGTTCGAAAATCATGAATAAAACAGAAACAAATGAAAGGGAAGAGAATTAACGTCCTAATAAAGTACTACATGGACAGGAGTGAATAACGTCTGAATGTCCGTACATTAACCGTGACTAACGTACGAGGGTGTTGAATTGGACAGCCCTGGTCCCGTAATTTGCATATAGAATCTACCTGTCCCCGGAAGAGCACAACAGCGCCGGGTCACGAGATCAACGAAGGATTTGCCTCTCTTCGGCCGCTCCATCCTCGTCGTAGGCGAGCGGTTAACACTAGGTCGCATGGCTTTTGGGGGCGCTTTTTATTTAAATGGGCGTTTGAAAACGGGCCGTCGTACGTGGCCACGTGTACGTAACGCGGATACGTGATGATTTATCAGACTGGAGAGGCTCATGGAGATACTGCGCGAGAAAACGCACGCCGCCGGAAGCACGAGTACTCGTAATGAGCAAAAAGCTGTGGCTGAGGAGGAGGACGACGATGAGAATGACGATGAGGAGGAGGATGAGGATGAGATAGATGTCGAGAACAAGGAGGAGGGGGAGCCGAGAAGAGACGAATCCGAGAAGAGCAGCAAATTGGAGAGCAACCCTACCATCGCCTCGGGGCCCGTTACCGATCTCTGAGTCGATCGCCGTCTGTGCACCATCACCATCCCGTCGGCTAACCACGAGATCAGCGACTCGAGCCGAGCTGCGTCCATGCGAGATTAGTTCTCCCGTTTCACAAGGCTCTTCCTTATTTTTATTGGCCCTTGTTCCGATAAGCCTCGACCCCCCTCCCCCGACACACACTCACCCGCTGGTCCTAGTATACGCCCATCTCTCACTTTAATCAAATGCTCTCTCTTTTCGAACCTCAATACTTTCACGATCTGTCAACTATGCAGGGATACGTAGTTGCTGTTCATTAAACGCTCTCTCTCTCTCTCTCTTTGTCTCTCTGATTCACTCTCCCTCTCTCTCTCTCTCTCAGCCTCTCTCTCTCTCTCTCTCTCACTCTCACCCTCTCTCTCTCTCCCTCTCTCTCTCTCTCTCTCTCTCTCTTTCTTTATTATGATTCATAACTTTATTTTTACTAGCATTATGAACATTATTACCGTAACGTTATTTTAGCTGTATATTTACGTGTCGCGTGTACTTACGGGCACGCGTACATTTACGCAAGGGAACAAATACACAAGTACGCAGAGCAACTATTATACTGTATGTGTTTTATCAATGTTAAATAATTTGCTCTTCTTATTCTTTATGTTTATTAGTTAATTGTGCAATTTATTTTAATACATGTACATAAAAATAATACCAAAATCGATAATTAATTTATTTCTGCGATTATTTTTTTGTTTTTTTTTTTAATTTTTTTCTTGTACACTTTAATCATATCTTTGTTGCCAGCAATTTTTAAAAAGTAAAACCATACTTTGCGTAATTATTGTCGATGGCTTTTATGTAGAAAATTAATTACATCTTGTTTGATAAAATAAAATTATATATATATATATATATATATATATATATATATATATATATATATTTATATATAAACATATGCATGCAGTTTTATTCACAGCGAACGATAAGAAAAATGTTTTATATTTTCATTATACATGCAACTAATGTTTAAAATAATAATTAAAATATATAAATATTGTCTTTACTAATAAAAATTATGTTAATAACAACATCGACAATAACGACAACAATAACAAAACAGTAACAACATCAATAATTATAATAATAATAATAATAATACATAGACTGGTTTTGCATTTTATAAAATTGTTTCTCTAAAATTGTAAAAAATATATTCCGAAAACATAAAAGATACATGACCGTTTAATGTTATTGCTTGATCTTTATTGGATACTCTGTAGAGCAATTGAATGATGTAAAAAAGTATAATTTTACTAGAGAACATTTACACATGCTTTACAAATATATATACATATATAAGTTTATCCGTATTCCAGTCCAAAAACTTAGCAATAATAATACTTCTAATGCAAATAAAAATATTAATAACAATTATAATAAGCGTAACGGTTGACTAAGACTCACCATGTATGTATGACACTCTCTTCTATTCCAATTATTTTATACTAGTGTATTTAAATCTTCAGTATATTTTTAAATTTGTACAATCTCCATACTTTATCATGCGCACTTATTAAGACATTGATTTTATCATACATTATAACTACTACAAATGTACAATAGAAAGTTATGGCACATTTCCATTTATTCTGTCTATATTATATACATACAATTTCTTATTCAGATCGAAAAGATAAAAAATTATAATAATTATTTTTATAATATTATTCTTGCGGCGGCATCATCGAATAAATCGTATAAGATTTATATAATTAATCATTAGACAAAGTTTTTATAAAAGTTTATCAATTTACGAGTCTATTTTTCATAGAGACTCAACAACATATACATTGTAACACAATCCTAGTTTTCAGCTTGAAGAAGGAGTCGTTGTAACGAACATCTCTATTCGTGCAATTTATAATGCTGAGAATGTACATTGTTGAAAATATTAATTTACTGCAGAATAATTCTGTAAATATCATATTGTAAATTGACGATGAAAAGTGCCATTAGCTAAATTTTCATAATGTTAACGTCGACCTCCTAAAGTTTGAACTCTCAACGTTATCAACTATTTTTCTTGGCATGCAAATACACTTACATATATAAGTAATGATCTTCAATGAAAATAAACAATGATATTTAAGAAGCTACCGTTATAAGTTTGTAATTAAAGAATATCTGAGATTGTATAATAATTTCGTAGTAAAAGATCTTTATAAATTTCCATTTTCTAAACTGACTTTCGTTTTTAAAAAGATTATATTTGTGAATCAAGAGAGAACAAGAGCGAGGAAAAAATGCGCTTCTCAGGAATGTAGTCGACTAGTATAATGCGTTGAATGAAATTCTATGTATTTTTTAATCGTTGCTATTGCATAACGCATGAAGTTGAAAACAGAAGAGAAAAAAAGAGCCGAAGGAGTGCGCAAGGTAAAAGAGTACTACAGGAAATTGAGTATTAGATATTAGATCGTATACCAACGCGTATACGCTTGTGTGTGCCTAAGCATCGCTCTCTCTCTCTCTCTCTCTCTGCGTGTGTCTGTGTGTGTCTGTGTGTGTGTGTGCGTGCGTGTGCGTGTGTGTTTGCGCGCGCGTGTGTTTGTGTGGGTGCGCGTGTGGGTTTTTCTTTGTGTTTATGTGCGCGTAGCGTACGTGTTGAGTGGCACCGCAGGAAGAAATATCTTTTTATCATATTTTGTTTTTGTTCTTTGATTAAATTGTAAATACACGCGTGTAGAACTTGTATTTTGAGGTTTGAATAAAAATATATCTTTCAAGACAATAGATGCTTGTACGTTATTAATTTCATTGGCGAGTCGCAGCGACGGGTGCCGGCATCAATTGCAACCTTATCAGAGACGCGCGAACAGATAATAAAGTGCGTCGCGTCTCGGCGCTGTTTTCTTAGCGCGTGTTTTCGCTCGACAACCTGCCCTTGCGAAAGCGATAACCCGATAATGAAGCGGGATGAAAGAAATAACAGGAGGAACGTCCGTTTCCTTCTCGCACCATGGTCTCCACTCCCTCGGCCCTTCTCGTCGTAGTAACCAATTGCTCTTGCAAAACGCTTTTCACTTGCCCTCGCAATAACAACACAGACGAGAGGAAGAAGGAAAGACGGCGCGTATGTATACACACGAGAGCCTTATCGGTCTTGCTGGGTTTATTGTTCTTTTTCCCGTCTGTCTTTCCTCTTCGCCCCGGCGTTTTTCCCCGGTCGTTATCTTGGGGAGATCGTAGTCGGGCGCAGGGCAATTCGCACGTCTTTTCAAAATCCATTATGTTCCATCGATGGTTTCCCGGCTTTTTATGATCCCGACGATAAAGCCGCCGCTACGTAGAAAATGGAAAAGCTTCGCGGCAAAAGCAAAAATACGCCGCCGCCGCCACCGCCGCTGCCGCTGCCGCCGCCGCCACCACTACAGCCACAGCCACCGACACCGTCACGGTCGCCGACGTCGGCTCGTAAATCGATAATGATTTTATGACGGCTTTTTGCGCCGCTTTATGCTCCTGTGGCTCCTCCGAATTATTAGACCTGGGATCCGTTGGGACTGTTTGCCGCCGCTTATCCCAAATCTTCGTAATTGCAGCCGCGCGATCGCGAAACTACGAGAAATACCGAGTGCGATGCAATTTGGACAGTGAGTATTTTAGTGCCATTGGCAAAGATCGCGATTAGCGGGTCGAAAAAGTTTTCGCGGCTTTTTTTCTCGCGGCTCTTCAAGTAGAATTGCAATTTTTATAGGGAGAGTCGTATTTGTAAAATCGCAAACGATCGGCCTGCTAACCTGCTTTTTACTTTTTGGTCTTTCCAAATGTGGAAACCAATAAGAACACGATGAAGGGTGCAGAATGAGGGAGGGGAGAGGCACAAACATAAAGAGAGAGAGAGAGAGAGAGAGAGAGAGTGAAAGAGCTGTGGAACAAGGGGAACGTCGTTTCTGTTTGCTCAATCGATCCGCATACAGTTTTACATAACTAGTGGGACATCGCTTAACCGAATACGACTGAACCACGATACACGCTGAGAGTTTGGTGTCGGTGGAGTAAAATGATTCTCCTTCACTTTTGATGGCTGGTCGAAAATTATAAGGAGAAAAATACAAAAAGGAAACCATTTTTTCTTCATATTTTTTCGTACGGCCTTAAGTTGGTTAATTTACATTCAAATACCTCAAAATGCGCCATGCAAAATACAATTTCAAATACCTGTTTTAAATGTTTGCTGTTTGCTTTG
>NW_011948413.1:4449313-4506813 GCF_000503995.2 Ceratosolen solmsi marchali
GACGCTCTTTCTGATACAAAATCCATTAAAAATAAGATAAAATTCATGTCCCGCGGACGTGTGTTACAAATTTTTCTTACGATTACACGTATGATTACTCAAGAATAATTATTAATGTGCCTTTACTACAATTCTTATTTTATCTCATGTCTTTCTTGCTACATCTGAAAATGTTTTACAATGTTAACGGCCATGAATTGCAATTACGTAATCATTTTTACCGATATTAATTAGCTGGCATATTCTATGCTTTAAATGTGTCCAACGTTGAATGAAGTATTGATATTAAATTATTAATGATTAGTAAGTATTAGCGTAAACTTTATTTAAAATTTTATAAATAAAATTCTTTATTTATAAAAATGAAACTGTAAATTATTTTGAATTTTTCCTATACCTTCAAAAGAGATTTTTACTAAATAAATAACTATATTTACTGCTCTGCTTTACAAAGGAGAGTTGTAAAATTAAATTTTATAAAAAGAAATTGATAAACCTGCGTTGAAAGTTAAAATTAATTTCAAATAAAGTTTTATACTAAGCTAATCTTTTCCTATAAATGTTATCAATATTGATTTTGCAGTTGTTTCCATAAATATATCAACTAATAATTTTTACTAACTTTTTAGATTTTATTTTAGATCCACATAACTAATTGTAATGCGAAAAATATTGTTAAAGTGTAAAAAAATGTCAGTCTGTACATTATAAGTTTAAGGCTTAGAATTAAAATTTGATAGATCTATTAGAATGATTATGAATAGACTTACCAATTCTACTCATTGTCAACTAGATATATTTACATAAAAATACGTAGATACTGATACACTTTGATTGGAATTTAAAAATTATAACATATATTGATAAAAAAATATATAATTACATATTCTTTATAATCAACGTCAATGTCTTCGGTAGGTATAAAAAAATTGTCGACAGAGTTGGTAAATTTTCGAAAAATATTATTAACGCTCACACATTATTTTTAGTCAAATATTTAATTTTAAAAGTGACGCACTTAAAATAAACCTTGAAAAGTTAAAAATCTTTAATATTTATAAATTTTTTAATTTCTTTTCAAAACTAAATTTTCCGAGATAAATTTTCGGAACTTTATTATATGCTGGAGGTACAATTTTTATTCGCAAGACGTACATTTATAACAAAGTCAGAAGAATGCTGTAATAGGTGAAAAAGTTTTGAAAATATCATAATTTTAAATTTCTGATCATTTTTTTAAGTTCATTTATTACATTAGATTATAATATTGTTTAATACCACTGGTGAACTTTAACCCAAGGAAAATTAATCTGATTATTAAATATACATATGTTTCTTAAAAAGAAAACAATAAAGGAAATTATGCTAGTATGAAATATTATACAATTTGAATAATTTATAATGTAAATGAATTAACATGATAATATATAAGACTACATCTAACGAATAAAAAAAATAACATTTAATGTACGAATATTAAAACATTGGTGGTGTATATACGGTACTGTTATACTATTTTTGATAATTCATAGGATAAAAATTGATGTAAAAGTAATATTAAACATATGATATAAATTTAAAATTCTAATGCGTTTCAATTCTCATTAATAGTTAATTTATTAAATTGCACGGATGCTATTGATAATTATAAATGAAAACGATAATTAGTTGGTATTATTTAATTTTTCATCTAGATTTGTCTCTAAAGTACCAATTTATGAATAATTTGAGATCTCATATGATAAAATTATAGAATTATAGTAGAGAGGCGAAAAAGGCATTTATAGGTGCTTATACGCTACTAACACGATAACATAAATGAATCGCTGTAATTAGGACAATAGATATTCAGAAAATGCATTATATTTTTATTGTTTACGTGTGGAATTATATTTCTACAATATTATCAGTTTTCAAGAAAACCAGATTGCTTTAATCTATTATTCGAAAATTTCCATAATACTATAATACCTTAGTATGACTGGTGAATTATCTTCGGGTCAACATTGCATTTCAGTGAAAGTAATCAGTAAGATATAGATAAATATATGAAAAGGAATGTCCTTTGGTACGATTGTTTAACAAAAATCAATAGACCAAATAAAGAAAGTCCATAAGTCCATAAAAACTAGATATGTCCTACATGACTAACTTCTTATTTGTCCGTAAACAGCGCGTTCGAAATCTTCAAAATAATCCAGGTCGTTGCAGCTTACATCTCAATGTTGTAAAATTCCAGCTCACTAGGAGTCTTATTAGAGATTCTCTCGCGGAATTTGTTATCAATTATTGGGGACGGTTATCGGTTCGATCAAAATCATGTTACTCATAAGAAAGTCTTTAAGCATTTTTCTCTACGGTATATCAGAAAAATATATACCAAATTGACATGTGGTAAAGTAAAGCGAAAACCAAAAGGCTTGTTTGATTTATTTGGAAAAGAAGAAGAAAATACAGATAGATAGATAGATAGATAGATAGGTAAGTAGGTAGGTAGGTAGGTAGGTAGGTAGGTAGATAGGTAGGTAGGTAAGTAGGTAAGTTGATAGGTAGATTGACAAAAGGGCGGAACGAATGAAGTAAGAAAGGATGGTTGGTTCGCGTGCGTAGAATTGCATTAATAACTCATGAATTTTAAAAGACTCGGTAAAACGAAATGCGAGTCACGTAGTTGTTACTTGGCAGTGTTATTGGTTGGTGAGAAAGGCCGAAATCTGTGTTGTTATCTCAGAGGAGCACTGCGTCGGCAGAATAAAAGTTGACACGTAATCCAGAAGAAATATCTACGAAGCATGAGCCCGAGTAGATTGTGAGAGTGGATCGCACTCTGAGGATGTTTTTTATTTTCTTAGTGCGCGTATAGGTGTGCAGTATCCGAGGGTGAACGCGGCTGAGACGGGGGAGTATATTATTTTTGCGTTGGCATGATTGAAGCGACGCGAGGGCCGCCGAGATACAGGAGTACTCGGCCCGACCGATTTGCGGGCGCGGGGGGTCGGTGGTCGCAAATCTGGGAAAAGTAAGAGGAGGCACGCACAACACGTGACTCTACGTCTGCGCCGCGTCGAGGGTGATAAAGCATACTCGAATCATCCTTGTGCCGTGCTGGACCCCCTCCGCAAGATCGGCCCTCGACCCACTCTCCACGCTATTATGCTTTCCCGACGAGAGAGAGAGAGAGAGAGAGAGAGAGAGAGAGAGAGACGGAGCGTCGCGACGGGCCTCATTAGCCCAAATGGCTATCCACGATCGAATTCCACCTCTGCTGATTCCCGGCCATTACTGTTGCACTCCCAGCAGGGATTATCGCGGGATTATCCGCGTCTCGGCGCGCATTCCTTTACGAACTGCACACGAGGAAAGGGGTTCGCGCCATCGCATTGGACCTCCGACAATTGGGCTGCAGTTCGCACGTCTGCCCTGGGCACTTTATCCGGGCCAGGACCATTAAAAATGCCCGGCCGACAGCTCGCCCGGCTTATAGCGCATCTACGGTCGTACCCTTTACGAGACTATCCGCTCGCGCGAATATTTCCAGGCCCACGCATCCCTTAATCCAATATAATTTACTCGGCACCTCTCCCCCTACCCCTCCCCACCACTCGCCCCACCCATATCCCAAATCGCCAATCTTCGAGTCCACCCTTGACTATACGTTTACGCGCGCCTGATTATTTCCCAATTAATATATTTTAAGGATAGGCGTTCGTCATTCTGTTTGTATTGTAAAAGCAGCTCGTGTCTCTTTATCAGCAAGGTTTTATTTCTCTAGACGGTTACAATGCACGACGGGAAGCGCGCGCTGATATTACGAGCGAGGGATCGATAAAATAATTACGAGAGCTATTACGATTCACGGAGAAATGAAGCCGTAATTATTAATCGGACGTTTAATAATTTAAGGAGCCGCGAGGAGAAAAATTACGGCCATAGCTCGCTCTCCTATCTTGGCAAATTTCACTTAAATCTCATCGGAAAAATTTACTTTTACCCGGTGGAAAACCGAGCGACTGCGCCCGCTTCCTCGCGATAATACACCAGCCTGCCTTACATATTTCTCCTCCACCTTTTTCCTCATTTTTCTCTTCATTTTTTTTTTCTTTTTTTTCTACTTTTTTTTTTTTTTAAACTTGATTTTAATGCAGCGTCGTACTAGCAATCTTAATATTTATTAATCGAAAAAACAACAAAAGAAAAAAAGAAGAAAAAAAGAGAGAAAAAAAAACGTAAGAAGCGTAGCGACTAACGAGCACCGACTTGGAGATTAGATATCTCGATGCGAAAGCGAATTTTGTACGTTTTATCTCGTACAAAATAACTATGTAAACAACATAGTTACGTATCCGTTATAAATTATTTTTTACACGCACCTTTGCAGCTCTTCGAGATTTTTCAAGTTATAATGTAACCGAGCGCTTTATCATTCCTTACCCTGCACTTTATTCAATTGTAATTATAACATTTTTGAATAAAGAAAAATATTTAAAATTAAAGTTTCCTTATACTCAGACTTACGAAATGTTTTTTCTACATCTGACGTTCGAAAATTTTTCTTTTACGTCTAAATATATTAGTTAGTCTAGATACATAATAATATTTAGCAAATATTCAAAGCATACACGTAATTTTAAGAAAAAAATTTACTTTAAAAACGACAGGCTAATATATCATTAATTTGTAAAGTTGCGCAATTAGCGGCTTAACTAATTAGAAACAGCTATTTGAAAAATGATTATAAAACGTATATTTATCCCCAAGTTATAATGTGCATTCAATTATCACCATTACCGTCCATTACATCAATGCTATTATTATATCCATAATTTCATAATAAGATATTATTATATTGCTTAATAATATTCTAAACATATATTCTGTTGTAGATAATATGAATGTTTCATGATGTTTTATCAACTTTTTAAATTATTCACATTTCCTTCATATTACGCTAAAACTGTAGCGGGTAAAGAAAAAAAAAAGAGCTTAAAAATATGTAACAAACCAAAAATAGTATTTTTTTTTTTTTTTAAGATATAAAAGTTTGTTTTTTATTTGTTTAATAAAACAAACAATAAACACCGTTCTCCTAGGAGTAGACAATGATGGGCTATTCACTAAACTATGGTATCTGAATTATTGTTATAGCATTAAGCAACTCCATTTTACGGATATATATCAATTAATTACCAATATAACTAATTGTAATGTAACGTGACAATCATTCAATAAAGCGAATGAGCGAGCCAATTTTATTCTTTTTACATTCCTTTTTTTTTTGTTTTTTTTTTGTTTTTTTGTTTTTTTTTTGTTTTTGTCTTTTGTTTTATCATACTTTTCTCGTTTCATCTCATAAACCATTTGATAAGGTGCGATGCACGTATAAGGAATTATAGATCGATAAGGATATTAATATGACTATTAAGCTTTCGTACGAATTCTAATTTTCTTACGCATGTTGTACAATCTTGATCGTGGTTTACGGCTTAAATAAGCGACAATCATAATTCATTGGATCGAATAGGAGAATATGACAATGGACTGTAACAAAGCGCGTGCAAAGAGCCAGAATGTGTAATCGACCATAAAACGTTGAGCGCGATTACGAAACGAAGAATCATAAAGGAAGAATCACACGGATGGCGCGGAGATAAAATGCTCGCGTGGATTTATAGGGATCGCATGCGCGCTTACGGCATTAGCGAGTCAGGTAATTATGGTTTGTTATTGCAAGCGAGCCAAGACGGAATTACGTGGCGGAATTCCGAAAGGAGGGCAACGAGTCAGCCGAGGCAGCCGGGGTCCCTTTCGGGAAAGCGGCAAATCGGCGCGCAAGGATCGGTTAAAAAAACAGGCGATTAAGGCCTCGTGGTCGGGTCCGGGGACGGAGCTACTGTTATTCTACGGGTTACGAATAACAGACAGGCACAGAGAGAGAGAGAGAGAGAGAGAGAGAGAGAGAGCCGGGCCTCGAGTCAAATTTCCCGGGCTCTCGAGTGCGACCACTCGAGCGGAATATCAGGTGCGCCAGGGCTGCGGTCACGTCCGAAAAGCACGCGAATCAGGACTATCGGAGGCGCCGGCGGCCACCCACGCGCACCAGGTAGCAGGCCGGCCGCGCCTCTTTATACGACCCTTATAACTATGACGGGACGCTTTTTATCGAGCGCCAGCTCAAACAGTGCCACCCACGCGATAACCTAATCGCGGCTATGACCGAGCTCCGATAATAAGTCCTTCAAGCCCTCTAGAATCGATGAGATACCCTGAATTTTACGAGCCGTAATTCGATATCGTGACTCCCTCTGTTCTGGTTGCCTCATCAATAATCTTTAATTGCCCCTTCTCTCGCACTCTCCGATTTCACATATAGGCCTTCTTAAATATCATTGCGAAAATAATTTGGCAATTGAAACGCATGTGTGTATTTGAGTCTCGATCGAGCACGTTGCCTCGACTAAACGTCAGGATTGTTAGAAATTTGAATGGAGCTGCACGACGAATGGAGCTCCTCCTCGATATTCAAAATTTACATTCGAATGCCCAAGCATAAGCACTTGCAATAATCAATAATACTAAGGGCACCGGCCTTCTATGTTTTACAATCATTTACAAACTTTGCTAATATAGCTCGATAATTCAAGCACTACAATCAAATGACGAGGAGAATAAAAGGATGAGAGAAAAAAGAGAGAGTATAAGAGACGAATAGAGTAGAAAGAGAAATTTAAATAAATGAAAGAAAATGAAGAAAAAAAGTTAAAAAATAAGAAGAGTAAGATAGGAAATGAAAAGTCGAGACTCGCGTTAAAAATTTTAAATTATTAATAAACAAGAGATAAATATAATTTCGCGCTCTTCGTTCGAATGAGCCTTACCCCTTTCATGTGCAGTAATTTTGTGAATTATCATGATGAATTATTTATTCTCGTGCGCACTTTGACTACAAAGAAACAATATTGCGGCCCATTAATCCAGACGAAAGATAAATATGGCAGATAAAGTACCAACAAGTACTCGTGCCTTTTTGAGTCGATAGCTTATAAGTTGCTTATTTATATAGAAAAGCAGTTTAAGAATTAACGAATGCAATATTTTTGTCAAGTGTTTCGTGTATTTAATTCAAGTGCCGAAACTAATATCATATTATAATTGTCAGGCGTTAGAAATTTGTGATATTCAATTAGTTGTGATAATATTTGTAAAAGTGTAAAGAGAGTAATGACTCTATTGATAAATCACGATAAGATTCAGATGATAGAAAAATCGATTTGTCTTGTGCGACGCGGTGGCTATGGATGTAAGCCTAATAAAGTACTCGAATGCAATTTCGATAGGAAGAAACAACAAGGCACTTGCCACCGTAGAGGATGATTCGTTATTGTTACAGTGCAGCCCGCTGTTTACAGGGACAATATTTTCATTCCGCAAACAATTCGTAGCTCGATAAAGAGCCGGTACAGGTGCCCGCCACGGATCTAACATCGATGCCCCGCGCGCCACCACTCCGCCCATGTATTTACGAATCTCCGTCGACCCTCTTCCTTTCGGCTCCCGGGCTTACTCGTACTCGCGGATCCCGGCGACACGGTCCCGCGAGCGCCTCCCGGGGCGCGAGCCGCGGCTTCGAGTCCCGCCGTAGCGTCGCCACGGCCTCATGTTCCGCTGCTCTCGCGCCGCCACCAGCCGCTAGCTCCGTTCGCGGTCGCGCTTGCGCGGCTCCGCCTTTCTCTCCGGTGTGTTCCGCCCCCGGTCGCCATTGGCCCGACACCACTGCTCCCGTGGCCCATTGGCTGGGGAGTGCGGGCCGCGCGGGGGCGGCGCCGCTTGGGCGCTTACGAGCCCCGATACGGGTGGGGGCTGTTTGAACAAGAGCCGCCGGCTCGAGTGCGCCGGGCTACACTCGCCGCGCGGCCTCCATCCAGGCTCCATCCACGCTGGAGAGCTAGTCCGTGCCCGAGGGGAGAGCGAGAGCGAGAGCGAGAGAGAGAGAGAGAGAGAGCGAGGGAGCGAGGGAGCGAGGGAGCGAGGGAGCGAGGGAGAAAAGAGTGAGTTGGCGTGTGCGTCGTCCCCCAGAGGTTCGCCGCAGCGAGAGAGAGAGAGAGAAAAAAGAGTGAGTTGGCGTGTGCGTCGTCCCCCAGAGGTTCGCCGCAGCGCGCGCGAGATTTAGCCGCGGAGCGTCGGCGCGCCCTCCGTCCGTCGCGATCCGTCCGGGCGGCCCAACAGCAGCGAAGTGCCGCGAGTGCGGGCCAGTGACCTTGGCGCGGCGGCGGGCCAGCCCGCGCTCCACTGACGCCCGCCCAGATGACAATGCTCCAGTCGCAGAAGCTGTACGGCGAGGGACCCATGAGCAGCGCTGCCATGTCCAACGTTGGCAGCATGGCGCCCACGTACAGCTCGATAAACTCCATGGGCTGCGTCTCGATGGGCATGTCGATGAACTGCAGCCCTCAGAGTCCTGGCGCCTTCAATATGAGCTCCGCAATTGGGATGGCACCGCTCGGCGGCGGTGGGATGCCGGGTTACGGAGGTGCCGTAGCCGGCATGGGGAACGCAGCCTCGTGCATGAGCGGATTGCCGAGCTACGGACCCTTGGCCGCGGGCCCCAACGCCGGCGTCCAGCGCGACGGCCTCGGCCTCGGCGAGCCCGACTCGCCCAACTCGGCCCTTCAGCGCGTGCGTCAGGACAAGTCCTACCGGCGCAGCTACACCCACGCCAAGCCCTCCTATTCCTACATAAGTCTTATCACCATGGCCATACAGAACTCGCCGGCCAAGATGCTCACCCTCTCGGAGATCTACCAGTTCATAATGGACCTCTTCCCGTTTTACCGGCAGAACCAGCAACGCTGGCAGAACTCCATACGTCACTCGCTCAGCTTCAACGACTGCTTCGTCAAGGTGGCGCGCACCCCTGACAAACCCGGTAAGGGCTCCTTCTGGACCCTCCATCCCGACTGTGGCAATATGTTCGAGAACGGCTGTTATCTGCGCCGTCAGAAGCGCTTCAAGGACGAGAAGAAGGAGCTTAATAGACAGAGCAGCAAGCACCAGCAGCATCATTCGCAAGGACCGCCCCCAGGACACGCGAGCCCCGAGCACGTCGGTCTCAAGAAGCAACAGCAGCAGCAGCAACAGCAGCAGCAGCAGCAACAACAACAACAACAACAACAACAACAACAACATCCTCACCATCATCCCCAGCAGCAACAGCAGCAACACCACGTAGGCCAGCAGCAACAGCAGCAGCCCGACGAGAAGGAACTCCACGGGCTGGTCGCATCGCACCAGCAGCACGCTCATCAGCAACACGCGCAGCAGCATCAACAGCATCAGCAGCAGCAACAGCACCCGGACATCGGTGGCCTCCTCGGACCGGAGCTCGGCCCCGCCCACGACGAGCTTGCCGCCATGGTTGGGCGCAGCTTGCATCCACATCTCCTGGCAGACCCGGCCGCCCTCCAACATGGCATGGCCGGCAGCCTAAAGCAGGAGCCCTCGTACGCCCCGGCCAGCCACCCCTTCAGCATCACGAGGCTCCTACCAGGCGCGACGGCCGCCGCGTCGAGCGGCGCCTCCGACACCAAACCACCCGAGCTCAAGATGTACGAGCTTCATCAAGGCTACGGGGGATACGGAGCCGCGCACCACGGGCCTGGACAGCACCACGGCCAGCACAACGGTATGCACGGGCAGCCCAGTGGCCACCAGATGGCCGGCCATCACCAGGACTATTACCAGAGCCCGCTGTATCATCACGCGGGTGTGGCGAGCGGTGGACCGCCAGGGGCCACAGTAACCGGGGCGCCGGGTTTGTGACATCACGCGGCCCACCCGTACGCCTTGGCCTGAGTGGCTGCGGCGGCGGCGCTCGTCCAGCGCTGCTGGCCCCCCGGGCCCCTCGACGACGAGCTCGAGGACTTGGAGGAGGAGGAGGACGAGGGCCCGCTCTTTTGCGAGCGCAAGCCCGCTTATTGTGATAGCCCGAGGAAGGACTGGCGGCCAGCGGAGGCCCGCGACGCCTGTGACGAGTGACTAGTGACTCAAATCTCGGCCCTTTTGTATTATACATGTAGATAGTGGCACGTCGTAACGCGTATCATGCACATCGGCACTATGTGTTTACAGAGGTATCTATCTATCTATCTATCTATCTATCTATCTATCTATCTATCTATCTATCTATCTATCTATCTATCTATCTATCTAATGTATATGTATATGTAATAAATAAATAAATAAATAAATAAATAAATAAATAAATGTGTATATAGATAAATAAATAAATAAATAAATAAATAAACAAATGAATAATTAAATGAATAAATAAATAAGGAGACGCCCGTGTATGTTGGTGGGTGCGAGTACGCGCTTACGCGGGTACCCACGCGTGCGTACCTACGCTCACTCACACGAACGCAAATGCGGGTACATGCATATGCGCGTGGGTGTGCGCGCGTAAGTGCACGTATCCGCGCGCAAATACATACGCGCACGCACGCGCGCACGCACACGAGATGGGAGAGGGAGGGGTGAGGAGGAGGAGGAGGAGGGGGTGGCACACAGGCAAATGGGCGCGCGTGTGTGCTTGCACAAAGGTGTGTACGCGTGGAGAAGCGAAAAAGAATTATAAATAAATGGAAAGTTGGAAGGATATATTATTGATAGGTGCGTATGAAGGAGAAGAGGATGCGATGCGTCTCGTGAAAAGCAATCTTGGCTAGCTCTGCTCGGTGGGCGCCGTTATGTAATGTTGCCGGGATGCTGCTGCTCCGATGCACATGGATCATCAATTTGTGCGAAAGCGTCGTATTTGCAAAATGCCACGCCAGGGTGCTATGCCGTACCGGGCGATACGTTCGCGGCTCCAAAATGCGAGAGCCTACGAATGCATGCGTTTTTGCGTGTTTATGTTGAGTCGCACGTGCGGACGTGCGTGGTTATGTGGTGTGTGGTGTGCGGGAGAGAAAGAGAGAGAGAGAGAGTGAGTGAGTGAGTGAGATAGAGAGAGAGAGAGAGTGAGAGAGAGTGAGAATACATGTGCGAAGGAGCATGTAACTGTAAATAAAAGACACGACTATGTTGCGAGAAATAAAACACTATGACTGTCGTCGCTATTATTATTATTATTATTATTATTATTATTATTATTATTTCTATTATAAATATTACTGCTATTATTACTATTGCAACTGCTGCTATTATTATTTTTTATTTTTATGATTTTTTTTTTTTAATTACATTTATTATTATTATTACAGTCTTCACGACCGTATTCTTATTATAATTGAAATTGTATTATTTCCATTGCAATTATCGCTATTGATGCTATTATTATTATTATTATTATTATTATTATTATTATTATCATGAATTATTATTATCATGAATTATTATTAATTATTATTAATTATTATTATTATTATTATTAATGCGAGGAAAATACCACGACGGTGGTAGTTTGTTTGTCGTTGCACCGAGTGCATCGTGGCCGATAGTTTACCGTTGGCAGGCAATAATTGTAGTCGCGTTGCGTCGACAGGTCACGGGTTTGTACCTCAACGGAGGCTGTCGGGCTTGGAGGGAAATGGAAATGAGCTCGAGAGTTGCTAAATCTCTCGTTTAATGTAAAGAAGGAAAGACTCGGTGCCTGCGACTGTCTTAAATTGGATCTCGACGGAATAGGACGAGGGAGATGCGGACGCCTTGTGCGCGCCTAGGCTGTCGACTCGAAGCTACGGCGTCCGCGCGGCTGAGGACGAGCTTCCTCTTCACGAACTTGTACATGTTTCAATAAACCAACGTATTTCTACGGATGAAAAAATGAAAATCATAATCGCCGTCTTGTTGTTCAATCACTTTCGTGACATTCCCAACACTTTTTCCTTATTCCTTACGCGTCCCGTCGCGGCGCAGCTGCGATGCTCCTTTGTTCACACGGAACACTCACTAATAGCTACCAATTCGTTCCTTTTTTATTCTCTTTTTTTCTTATTCTCTCACTCGGTTTCTTATTCCTTTTATTTTTTTTTTTTTAATTTTATTGTTTTTTTTTTTTATATTTTTTTTTTCGTTAACTTTGGTCTCCGCTGAGACATGTGTAAACAATTCAGGCATGATAATAATACTTTTTGATACCGCATTTAGTTACTAATCGTTAAAATTAACTTTGTTCGAATCCTATTCTCTTTTCCCTCGTGACCTCTTCTCTCCTCTTTTTCCTTTCGTATTTTCCTTCGTTTTTTTCACGGCGAAAATATGTGAAGAAACTTTTTTTTAACAGACATAGATTTTTCGTGTTATCAAAGAACAGCCTTTTCATTATTTGCTTGCGGAGTGATAAGAAAAAAAGATTATTAAGCGAAGCAGAAATATTCCTCTAAAAACTTCTTCGCTTGAAATACATGCTTACAGAACATTACTAAAGTTACTTAAGCACTTAAATAAGCTACGCGTATTTCGTAAAGTAAAACTGAATAATTAAAGAATATCAGAGAGGCGTACAACAGTCAAGCTTTTATTGATATCACATCGCTGTTCCAAACTCTTATTATTTAATTTCTCACGAAAATTTTTTAATATAATTTGTCATCGCAAAGTCTCAGTATATTAATTTCAGTTTAATATATTTTATAGCGGCAATTGTCATTAAATTGTCCTCTGAAAAGCGATATTTATTACAATTCTTATAAAAAAAAAAACAACAACAAATTAAAAATAAAAAAATAAAAAAAAAGTAAACATAAAAATATAAAAAAAATGGAATAAAAAAAAAAAAAAAAAAAAAAAAAAAAAAAAAAAAATAAATAAATAAAAAAAAAATAATAATAATAATAAAGAAGCGTACATGAATATTATATATTCAACGCGAAAAGTTTTCGTTAAATACAGATTCTTAAAATTACAAATTGAAGCAATTAGTAAATGCCTAATTTTACATTTACGCATACAGAATATTGTTAGCCACATCATAAATAAGAGCTAATGAAATTAACGCTCGTAGCAAGTTTTTATCTCGCGTTCTTAAACTCAAATACGTATTTGAAAATATTAATAGTGCATATCCTTCATGTTGAATATTTGAATTGTCAAAAGAAATCAAACTAGGCAAATCAAAGTCAATGTTTTACTGGCCAATAGAATTTACTGGTTAATAAGTATTTGTTCAACAGTCAATTATAATACTGTTTACAAAACTTTTATTATCTATGAAATTTGAAAACTAAACTTAATAAAATGTATATAGACCACTGAGATATATAAATTTTATAATGTGTTTTGTCATGATTAAGCGAGTGATAAGGATTTAAAAGTAAGCTCGTTTTTATATAGACGGTAAAATGCTGTATTAATATTTAAATGAATGATTCTTGTAGTACATGGTTCAGCTTTCTAAATATTTCCCAGTAAACTTTAATTTGAGATTCAAACAAGATTGACAATCAAATAATATGTACATGAAGAAAATATTTATAATTCGTAAATAAATATTGTTTAAGTTAAACTTACATCCTGTTAATTAACACTATATTTGTTAATAACAAATAATAACTCTAAGCAAGTATGTAAGTTTACTATCAATATTTTATGATTCCTTTTTAGTGAATGTGCAAAATACAAATTTAAATACCCAGTTATTTTAAAACAAAATAATTTCATTTCAATCAATTGATAATGGTGTAATTAAGTCAATATATATTTAAAATCCATTATACGTACAAGCTACTTTACATTTAATAGCACAGTTAATATTTTCAAATTCTGTAAGCTTCACGCTCGCAAGTTTCTAATCTAATGCAACGACACTCTTTTGAAATATATTTCCCTAATTGACCGCGAGGTCTTTTTACGGCGAATTGCCTATATTAGCTGTCGAAAATGGCGGTAAGAATATCTGATCGTTCGCTAACTTGATGAATATTATCGAAAACAATGTTAAAAACATTGCAACGAAGGAAAAAAAATGAAATAATAAAAAGTCATAAATCTAAAAATACATCTGATAAATATGACGAGTGAGAAAAGTAGAGCATACATTATTGCATCCACGCACTATCTTACGTAATTGCGAGTGTCTGATTCTTCAGATATATAAAATGAGAATACGTTTCAATTAAATTTTCTAAATTTATGAATATGAGGCTGTCGCAGATACTAGCGGGCACCGAGGCAAATTTTTACATCGAGTTTCATACGTAACACAGAGCATAGAAACTCATAAGACAGCTGTCAAGAACATGATGATCGGACGAAGCTACGGGAACACATGGATTGCTCATGCCTCATCGCGATGAACTCGGTCGCACTTGGGATTTTAATATTGTGATCCGTGGCATCTTGATTAATAACTGATCGACATCTTATCCTATAATTTTACGCATTTGTTACTGCTGCGCCAATATTATACACATTAGTGGCGATTTTAATAGAACTCCATTGTGATTGGAAGAATTTCTTGTTATGCAAAAAAACTTATCGATGAGGTGATTCGTTTCATTTATTCAAAATCGATCCGATGCCACGCGTTACCTAAGGCACAAATTATTTCATAATTATAACATCGCAAAAGGTTGCGTGAGCTATGTCTATGTGACGCTTCTACTTATATTTGTGAATGATAAATAAACGTGAATAAATGAGAGTGGAACTTGAGAAATAAATTTGATTACGAAATAATTTTTATTGTTTGCGCATACGCTCAACCATTATCTACAAAAAAGTCGTTCACGCAATTGTTGCCACTTTCTTTATACTGTGTCGATTGTATAAAATTCTTAATAAACTTAAATAATTAAATCATTTCAAATAAATATCGATGTTAATGAATTATATTCCAAATATTTTCATTAAATTTTAATGCATTTTTCAGTTACATACTTATCATAATTTTTATTTGCATGTTGTGGGCATAAAATATAGTTTACATATTTAAAAAAAAAATTTTTTTATCCATCCTAATAAATAAAAACAACCTTAAAAAATGTTTAATTTAACTACTTACCATATTTTATTAAATAAATTGTTTTATCATATATCACATATTCATAAAAACATTGGGGTACCATTTTTTTTGTTGTTGTACGTATTAATAACAACATTCTTAGTAAACTTTCAATACAATTTGTTCTATTTAGAAAGTTTATAGTTTCAAAATAGATTTTTTTTTTTTTTTTTTTTTTTTTTTTGTCAATTACGATAATAATTTCTCCAGGTGAATATTCTTTGACTTAAATTTGAAAATAGATATTTCAATTTTCAGACTCAAAAGTGCTAATTTTCCTTATAATATATTAGATATTATCAAATGCTGGAATATTTTTAAAATTATAAATAAAAATTGAAGAGTGTTAATTTTCTCTAGAATACATTAAATACTGTTCGATGACTATATTTTTAATACTGAATCTAAGCTATTTAAGATATGTAAAAGCTACTTAATGTTTAGCGAAGAATTTTTTTTTACACTAGAATATCGTGCATTAGAAAGTTTTAACGAATGAATTAATAAATTTCATATAATATCATACATAACATTATAATCAGAATGAACAATGTTAATTAGCTATTCTGATATACAAAATAATTTTCTTTATTTGACAATTGAGTTTTATAAAACTATCTCTACGAGATCATTATTGAAAATGCTTAAAATGTTAAAATTATTTATTTTAATTCATTTATAATAGTATATTTTATTGAATATTGGAAATGCTTTAAGCCCAAAATGTATGGACATAAATTTATCGTAAAATATGTTTGAATAAAGTTGCTTATAACTTTCAAAGTGATATTGTACTGACTATTCCAAATACATTATGAATAATTGAATTATTTTAAATATAATTAATAGATAATTACAATATTAATTATTAATATTAATGACGAGCAGATAATTATAATATGGTCTTTCATGGTATTTATAATATGAAGTGAGAATTATTCTTAATGCAGTAGATTGTGAGCTAATAATACTATTCTCCAAAATAGTATTAATTCCCTGTAATATATTATTTTACTTCGTAATGAAATCAATGTTTGTTAAGAAAATGTACTACTTTTTTCATTGTAAAAATTTTATTATTAATTTCATTGAAAAATATGTCACACTGTGAGAGATATAAAATCATTTAATATTTTTATAATGTATTTTCGGTAACAAGATAAATAGATGGGAAGAAAATTATTATTACTATCAATAAATATTATCTTTATTTAAATAAATATTTGTTTATATACTTAACCTACGGTATTTGGTGGTTAGGTTAATATATTATAATTATAAATGTGGTAGTTATAAATTTTGACAAATTCTCATGCCGATTACTAAGTTTATTTATAGATACGATTGTTCGTGAATATTTTATTTTATCAAGGAAAATTTATATTGATTAAAAGCAACGCAAATAGTATATCAGCCACAAGTTATTTCCTGTAATATTATGCTTATACCACTATACCGCTACTATTCTTTGTATAATTTTATAATACATGAATACAATAACGTATAAAGGTAAGTAATTCTAAAGTATAATATGCCTGTAAATTCAAGGCAGCAAAATAGATAAAGTTTTTAATGCTGAAAATATGTTGGCACTGTCAAAGAATTAAAAGTACAACCGAACGAGCTGTAAATTTAAAAAGTACGAAAAAACTGTATAATAATTATTAATATATTAATTTAATTGATTCGACTAGAAATATAATAGGTATTGTAATTAATATTACTACTTCTTTACCAGCTTATACTTATCGAATAATTCCTCATCTTATTCTAAGTGAATAATATTTGGTATGAGGAATTATATTAGATTTATCAATTGAGATCTTGTTACGTAGGCTTGCCTATGAAAAGTGTATTTTCCTAGATTCTATTACAAAAATTACAAATACGCATAATGCAAATAATATATATAAATGAAGTATTATATAAGAAGTGTGTATATACTATATAACAGATAGTTT
Organism: Ceratosolen solmsi marchali; assembly: GCF_000503995.2. Taxonomy (NCBI): domain Eukaryota; kingdom Metazoa; phylum Arthropoda; class Insecta; order Hymenoptera; family Agaonidae; genus Ceratosolen; species Ceratosolen solmsi. The sequence continues at coordinate 4,466,273 of NW_011948413.1, forward strand.
TTAACTTTAATTATTCAATAATAATATTGAAAAAGTAATTTAAGCAATCTTTATATTTACTAAATCTTTCAACTGTGGAAAATGAACGATGGCTAATATTTAATTAGAATAAATGTAAAAAAGTAATAATTGTAATAGCTGAATAAATGTAAGTTTTCTATATGAAAAGATTGAAATGTTAATTTTTATACTAAACTTATCGCAATTTTAAATCAAGAAAATTAACATATAATGTTTATAATCTACTTCTTTAAAATAATAATTCTATATTATTTAAAACATAAGTAACTCATTTCTCCAGAACTTTAAAATTATATTTATTATTAATTAAATATTATGCAATCGTTAATAGAGTATATCGCATTAATAAATTAATAAAACAAAATGTATGTTATTGGCGTCAAATGAATGTGTATACTTAACACGCTTTGGTAACGAATTATTTATTATATCCTATTATCAATATGACCTATATTGAGAAATTGACACTCGTGTTTTAGTATTTGAATTTTTACCTAAGACAAGTGTAACACTAAATTCGACTTTGCCGCTCTTAAAATTCATGATAATTAATAAAAATATAGAGCAATATTGTAGCTGACCGATTTATTTTATGAAAAGAAATAAAGAAAAAACCACTCAAATATACGATTATTAAAATTTATGAAATTAACATCTGGAAAACGTAACTGACTCTACTGGCTTCCTATTATTTGTTATAAAAAGAATTATTCTCCAATGCGTGATACTCTGTAAGGTTGGTCTTAATCTGCATTTCAAAGGCTTTTATGACGAACAATGAATGTAGAATTACGTGAATTATAAAAATGAAAAATTCCGATACATTTTGATACGCGTGAATTTAGGGGACTTAATATTTTAGGTATTTTGTGAAGCATACATGGAACATAAAAATAACAAAGGAAGCGTTCGGGCGCCGTAAAAATATGAGTCGTTCTTAAAGCCATTTGGTCATTCGTCTCTTTAAGTTCTCTATAGTTTTATATATAAATAAATGCCCATAATGCATTCATTCCTTACCAATAATTTTATAAATGCCCTATTTACAATCTTTTGTTTGTTTTTTCGTTTTTTTTTTTTTTATTTTTTATTTTTTATTTTTTTTTATTTTTTTCATAGAAACTCAAGTACATAAGAATTTATCATATTATTTCAACGAAGTTTGAAATTTACGGGACCAACAACAACAACGCTGTATGAAACGAATCCTTGATTTGCCGAAACAGTTGGAAAAAAGTAAAAATTAATAACAAGAAGTACAAAAACAAGAAAGACGTACATTAATCCACAAGAATAATAATAGTTGTGGAAGTAAAGCGATCGATGTGCACGTCATCTTTAAACGCCATCAATCCCTCCCCTCCCAATCCACTATTTTCCCTATTCCGAGAACATTTGGTTAAACTAATTTGAAAGAAATAATACGACGTGCGCGCGCGACAGAGCCACGTTTTTTCACATCTAACGTGACACCTTATCCTTCCGTTGTATTGTCCTATAAGAAAGGAAGTAAAGAGAATGGAGAATGTTTGACTCCGAGTGTATGGGTGATTATTCGTAGTGGAAAACAGTTGCGCCTCGTGCACGCCTAATCAAAGTATTCATTCGGCTCCGGTCCCTCCAACTTTCACCCGATGATTACCCTTATAACTGCCACTGCTAATCAGATTACATCAGCATCCATTCGCGCGTACGAAGCTCGCAATGTGCATCGGCTAAAACGCCGTCATTGTTGGCATTCGTTAAGTCGGCTCTGGACCTTACGTTACGTATGCCACGCATGCGTCACGCCAGTTGGCACGGGCTTCACGGCTGATATCTAATATGGCGGCGTACTGGCTGCTTTGCATATTCAAAAATACGCTTAATAATACGTCCTGCACCTTATCGACAGCGGCGTCGTTGTCAAAGCCACGATAAACGAAGCTCTTTAAACTTTTCGATCGGCGGGACGAGGATACAGAAATTGCCCCGAGCGTTGGCTTGCTTTCGAGAAAGTGTCGCGAGTCAAGTACTCTGTACATTCGTTACTTTCCCAACAAGTTGCACCGTGTCGATCTCTCTACACTTCCTCTTCGTATTCCCAAACTGCTGTACCTGCGCTGGAGAGTACAATATTTAACTCGGGCAGAGTGCCCGAATTCTAGCTGAATTTCTATCTGAAACTTTCGTTTTTAGTCGCGCGCACGACTCGATTGAATAAACGATGGGACAATTGTGAGAGAAACAATGGACCATCCAGTTGCCGGATTAACATTTCATCTCAAATAATCTGAAGTTTGATTTACATATCCATTAGATTTTCCTCCACGTAAATTTACCGAAGCAAATCCACCTTATAACCAATCGACACTTATTTTTTCTCAAACTCTAAGGATTTTCAGTACGATATAATGATGTCTTGTCTTTATACTTAAAGTGTCAATAACTTTCTCCTTTACAATGGTACAAAGACGCAAAAATAAAATTTTTAGGATTAAAACAAGTAAAACTCGTTTTATATTACTGTGACATTGAAGGGATGAAAGTGTAAAGTTAATTGTAGGAAACATCGATGTGTTTATTTAAGATAATATATCGACACATTAATAATAAAAATATTATTATAATTTCAGGTTGTAAACATTATTCAAGAATAATTAGATGATTTATGCTTTCAAAAGTTAATAAAGCGTACATTTAAGGTTCGAGTAATTCATTCAAATACTAATTTAGATGTTATTAGAGATATTGTAAAAAAAAAAAAAATGTAAATAAATAAATAAAATACACAGTTTTCAATTGAGAATAAAATAAAATTTACGCTAATGTAAATATTTAAGTTTCCCCAGTTAATTATAATACATTGTGAGTAAAATATTGTGTTTTTAAATAGTTCAAAGAGAATATTTAGTTTGAAGCTTTATAGATTGTTAATGACCAAATACCAAAATTGTCTCGTTGTTCTAATGCGTTTAATTAATTAATCATTTGTTCCGCAGTATGATTTTATATGTTAAAAGAATCAATTAAAACAGATTTAAATTAATTAAAAAATCCATTAATTAAGTTGAAAACTTTCGGATAGAATAATACTTTATGTCGTTGGTTGAGTACAATTGTTAACAAAAAAATTTTGTTTCATATATATGTACAGAGATAAAGATCTGTAGAATTTTAATCGAGTATTTCACATTTAATCTCAAAATAATAAATCTGATTATACTAAGTTTACTTGTAAAACATAATTTCTTTGTTCAATAAAATGATAATAATGCGTATTCTTTTTGTATGAAATTATATTTAAAATTAAAAAAAAAAAACACTTTCCCACAAGATCTTTCATTATCCGCACATAGATTAAACTTCTTTGTGTAATAATTTAATATATCGATACTTTGTTAGTGATTTATCGTACGTGGGAGCATTAAAATTCGAAAATGTTCAGATTAAAAAAAAAAAAAAAAAAAAAAAAAAAAAAAAAAAAAGAATACAAGAGTAATATATCAGAGTAGTTTTTATTAATTTTTTCTACATTACTTTTCAACTGTTAAACGTTCTTTCTTCAATAATTTGATGTTATAACATTTTTTGTTTTGTTTCATAATTGGCTCTTGCCGCATTAAACGCTTATAGAGAAATAGTACGAAGGTAACAAACAATATAACAGGCTTGAAACGACATTCAAAATTGAAATTAAAATTCAGACGGTTGTCTAAGAATATTCATAATACAAAGATAAATTGGTCTCAATTCATGTTTGTATGTCGATAAAATCAGTAGCAGCACCACACTCGCTTGGGAAAACCGGAGACTGCCGACGTAAACTCAAGTGGGATTGTCGAAGCGAGTGGACCTTTTTAATATTTGTGTGCACAACTGATACGCCTGTTACAAATGAAATGAAATGAGCAGCAAATGTAAAGTCGCGATGCGAATAAAAATGGTGCAGAGAAGAGTCGGAGACGAGGAGGCAAGACTTCGTCGGGAGCGTGAAAGAGTAGAAGATAGCCAGTCGTCCGGGTAAATAGAAGAAGGTAAAAAGGTACGGAGGGGCAATATGTAGCGGATTAATCAGTAGTGCAGTCATACTGCAGCATTGTCGTGCGCGGGGGTTGTGGAGAGCATCGCTCCAGCAAAACTACAAAGCTGTGTATTTTGCCAATATTTGAGCAAATGATGAGCAATGCTTGAATACCCGCTCACGGATAGGCTTGCTCGTTTTATGTGCATTTTACGGCGCCGCGTGCGTATTCGATCTCAGCCGCCGGCTGTCAGGAAAAGGCCAAGAAGAGAATCCTCACAAGGAGCCACGGAAATAGCGGCCAAATCCGCGGCGCCATTCCCGTTAATATGATCTTAATCCTTGATTTTGGGGATCGGGCGTTATAAAGGGGGTTCGGGCTCGCAGCTGCGCAAGTGAGGCAGGTAGGGCGGTAGGTAAGAGACGGTAAGAGAGCCCGAAAGGAAAAAGTCGCGAGGCCAGGCGATGATCGGCCACGATCGGCGTCTTGCGCTCGGTCGTCGGGGCGGGGGTGGCCGCGTTGCCATCGCTACGGCTGGATATCAGCGCGTCTCCTGGTTGGTTCGCGCGCGCCGCTCTTGCCACGGCCCCAGGAGCTGCTGCCGCTGCCGCTGCCGCTGCCGCTGCCGCTGCCGCTGCTGCCGCTGCCGCTGCCGTCGCTGCCGCTGCCGTCGCTGCCGCCGACGCCGCCACTGCCGTCGACGCCGACGCCACGATATTGACTCGTAAGCGAGAGAGGGACGAGGGCACGTGCGGCCATGCTGCTTTCTGGCCCCGCGAATGAAAGAGGAACGACGAGCGCGCAAGGGACGGACGCGGGAACATGGCCGCGCGCGACTCTCGGAAACGGCAGCTCGAGTCCCGCGAACATCGTCCCGCCGGTATTGCACGCCTAATGGGATCGCGGTTTTGCCATTGATTGACGGATAGGTGGGATGGGGCTGGAACGGCGAGGGGGAAGGGTCGGGCGATTCCTGTGGATAATATGGGCGCCGCTTGCGATGGACTTTTTGGGCCCCGGTAACAAGCGCGGCGGTGGGGCACGATTACTTTTGGCGCTTCATACCTTCTGCTAAACAAGCAATTCTTAAATGCTTAAATGACTTACACTTGCCGACATTGATATCCAACGCGAGAGACACGTCGCATTTGTAATGCACGCTTTTTACCTGGTCATTGGTGTTTGGTTTTTTGAACGATTAAAAGAATGACTAATATTTATCATCGGTAAAAATGAATATTTACTATATAATGATACTGCCAGTGGCAGAATCCCACTCTTTCGTTTCGGATAGCTGAATTTTCATAATATTGATTTTATATTTACACAAATATTTAAGCAAATACATTTATTGGATGTGGGTAATGTAAATAAGGTTTTCATCGTAATTGTATTTTCATTCGAGAGCGGATATGCGAAACACGTGCCTTTAATAATGGCTATTATCCTGATTAATTCGGGTTAATTTATGTAAAGACTTTTACTTTTTCAGCGGTTATTATTATTTTCGGAAAACCAAATATACGAGGAAGGGCAGTTTTATTTTTAACAACTAATTACGATAAATTGGCAATGATGGGCACTGACGAATCCGAAATCTTCGCTTTAATATTCATGTTGAAATCCGTGCTTTACATAATTAACAATTAATATTGAATCATCGTGAATTAAAAGCATTTCTATTAATCGTAAATATTGGCGAATACAGTTAAAAACACGCATATAAACTATTAGCATTATTACACTTTTAAAATTTGTTTACCAGATTAACAAATAAATATCTATCAATTTTCTGTAAAATTATACACACGTGTAAAGCCCGTTTAACTTTTATTAAAGCGTTTATTAAAAACAACAGATAAGCATCCATTCAAACTTTCGACCGTCTGTATGAAATAATAAAGGTATAAAACAATTTCGACTTCGCCATTTGAATACACAATCGAGTGCATATTGATTTGATAATCAACTTTTATTTTACTACGCGTTACTTTATCCAAAATTCTTTATTCAAGGAGGAATTGTTACTATTACATATATCAAACTCGCTACTCCTAAATTAGTTTACCAATTTCCTAATCATAATAAAAATTATTTTTAACTATTAGCGGATAATTAATTATATAAATAAATAATTTACAGTTACTCGTTAATCGCATTCGGTTTATTGATAAATAAAAATATATATTGAACGGACATATTGCCTAACTAAGCATTATGCATAGTCTTTCTATAGCTATTGTTTGATTATTTGAGATAATTCGATAAAATAACACCAAATAAAAGAATAATAGATGATGCGTTATTTATGGGGAAATAAGATCGGGAATAAAGACTATAAATGCGGTCATTGATTGTCACGATTTATCGTACATATCCTACATGAATACTGCTGACTATCAAAGCCGATGATGCGCATCAGGTGCTCTGTAAAAAGAAAGTATTTGTATTAAATACAATGCATAAAATGTGTCGATTACAAAAAGAGAGACTGGCTCATTGTATCGAACGTAGATAATTGCCTGCTAATACTTTTGCCGTGAATTAATATTAATTTATATTTATGTATCAACTAATTACGATATTGCGTTTACTTATTACGGTATTTTTTAGCGTAATTCATTAATCGTCGATATGTAAAGGAAAATTTTGATATTTAGTTATAAGTATAATAGATAAATTTTGACAAATTAATATCTGATTATTTGCCTAAATTTTAAATGACAATTATTTAAATATCCCCGTTTCATGGCTATTTAAAAATCTCAGGCTTCTTACTAACTTTCATTTAATATCGTTTTAATAAAGATATTTACATATTTATACTATGAAGTACTTCGCGCAATGTTATATAAAAATGTGCACAATTACGTTTTAGGAAAACATTGGTAACGTAAATAAGATTTTTACCAAGCGTTTATATAATATGTTCACGTAGAAAATGAATCTGTTCTCGACATTTATAATACATTTTACTATTTAACATTTAAACATAGATCAGTAAATATACAACCTTGCAACACATGTGGCAAGTAAAATTTATATTTATACATGTTAATGTGACATGTGAGAAAGGAGATCGAGAGAGCGAGAGAGAGAGAGAGAAAGAGAGAGAGAGAGAGAGAGAGAGAGAGAGATATTTGTTCGAATTCAATTACTTGTAATAGTTTTCGCTCGTCACTTTGCTTAAACGTACGATGAAATTTGATTTATCATTTTCTTGATAATAACAAGTGGCAACAAAATATTTTAATATTCCTTCGAAGTAGCTTTCTACGTGTTGGAAAATAAATTTTTATCAGCTAATTATATCGATTAATTATCTTTAAAGGAATTGTTGCTGCAGTATTTACGAATCTCGTGAAATTAAGAAAAATGCTTATGCACATAATTTTTTATTATTTACTAACCATATATTTAAGATTAAATTTTTTTTACATTATTATTGCATATAATTTTGTATATTTTTTATTTGAGCTGATATTATATTGAAATTTTGTATTTTAACGTTAAGTACATACAAAACTAATAGGCAGAGAAATGTTGAACTTCTCATATAAAACTTACTCGACGATTACGAAAAAAGGACACAATTTTATCAACAATTTTTACAGATTTTAATATACACATTTTGATAAACAGTATATTAGAAAGCGTTATTTGTTATTAATACTCTAAGGTGAATCTAAACAATAAAGTTGAATTTATTTGGAAAATCATTCGAGTACCTAAATTTTATACACAATTTTTATCATTCAATGTCGTTATTTTGTCTTGTTTAGCGGCGCAGTAACAAATTAAGTATATTTCTTTTAGTGGCAAACATAGTTCTTTTAAAATAATTGCCTTACCAATTCACCTATTGAATTAAAAATTCATTTTAAATTCTATACCTTCGGCACTAATCATTATCTATTTTTATATAATAACTACAACAAAGTGAAAATAGTTTTATTTCCAACATTGATTAAGAATTTGCAAAGATTTATCCTATATTTGAGCAAATTCTTATTCTCTTATTCGCACATTAAATAATGAATAGATATAAAGCCCTTAAAATAATGTTCATGTTGCTCTCGGATAAGAAGTAAAGGTCATTGAGGAGAGGAGATTTCGTTCGAACTTTGTTGAAAATATTTGAAAAAATGATGTGATGTATCGGTCGCTCCAAGCAGAGTAAACATGGAATTACGATATTCGCCAATTTCGTATAAACAGGCTCGTGCCAAATGAACACACGGATATTTGCGAGCACTCGTAATTGTAAATCGACGTCGATCTCAGAGAATGGGACACATAAGTTTATTGGCCGGTACGGTGGCCAGCGGTTTTATCGCTGCCACATCCGTTCACACAGACGGGGCGCGTAATTCAACGAGAGTAAAAAGGTGGCGAATAATGTTGGCGAGGGTTCGAGACTCGCATTGCCCGCCACTAAAATCGCAATGAAAAATTAAGGCACGGCCGGGCGGGCGTCCGAAGCGATCGATCCCGATGGACGTGATGAAAAGCGGTCCAGAATGCTGGCCGCAAATCCAGCCGTCGCTCGGCCTGACACGTTGCTCCCATATTATATATCGTTACCTACGGGGCCGCAGGCCATGCTACGATGACGGCAGGGGTTGGGCGGGGAGGGGTGGCGAGGGGTTGGTGAGTGGTTGGGGGAGGGAGAGGGTGGAAGTGGCGTTGACGGCGGCGGTGGCGGGTGGCGGGTGGCGGGGGGGGGGGGGGGGGCGGCGGCGGCGGCGGCGGCAGTGGCGGCGGCAACGTCGGTGCCGCGCCCTCCGTTCAATAAGCGCCGCGCTTACATTCCGCGATGGCCACTCCGCCAAATTAACGACGTCGGCTCCTTGACGGATTAATGCGCCGACCTCGGGGATCGATCGCGCCTCTCCTTCGCGTCGTCGAACCGGTGCCGAAGATGACGAGTTCGGGAGAGGGTGAGACAGGGCTGTTAAAACACACGCGGCTTATTAATCATCGTCATCGGCCGGTCAGTCAGCTATTGGAGCAATAATGGATTAATCGCCGCGAGTCTCGTATCGTCCTGGGGGAGTTGGTTCGAGCAAATCGTCGACTACATAAGGCACGTCGTATTATCGCCAATTGAACTGTCCCCGATGAAACGTACTTTCCACCCCCCTTCCTTCGTTCCCGTCGCGCTGCTCACCACTCCCCCGCCTTTAGCAATTCTGTCCTGGCTAATTCCCAGAACAATTCGACGAGATAACACCCCGTGTATACATACAAGCGAAGCCGCCCCACCGATCGTCCGAGTCCTGACAACTCAACTATGCGCCTGGCTAATACCGCGGCAAATGCGCACTATTGTGGGGCGGCGTGCCCCGGGGCGTCGTGAGCAACCGATACAATAGGGGCGGCCGGTGGGGGTACACTCCCGACGCGTTTAATGTATATTAATATAACGTAAGTCGGTGGGCGTTTAGCTGTAGTATCGTGGAGGGCCGCCGATAAGGGCCAGTGGCCGGGAGGTGCCGCGCAAATAAAGGAGCAATAACCCGCCGACGCGCTTTGTTCGCGGCTTTGTTCCCCGGAGCGAACGAGGGCTTGTCGCGTCGCTTAAGCTCCCCCGTTTTTCCAGGCGACTGTGTAACAGTGCAATGGGGTTTCGATGCGTTACCGAGGCCTTTCTCGGGTTGCTTTCGGCTCGGCCGATTGCTCGAGATTATGCCGTCGGGCGCCAGGTAACGCGCCGTCGCCTTATCGGGCTCGACAAACACGGGCTATCGCGCAGCTGGTGATAAATTTCACCCCTCGGAGGAATCGCACGGCCACGGTGAGATTCGGACTTCGTGGTTGCCCTCATCGTCGCCATCGCCACAGCAATATGATATATTAAACGGAGCTCGCTCGCTCTCTTTTAACGAGGAGGTGGTGAGGCGCGAGCATCACCCGTTCATCGATGACGCGACCTGTCGAAAGCCCCTCGCATACCGATAGGAATCCGATAAAGTATAGGTAGTCGGCTCTAACGGCTTCGCCACGGGTCAAGTCCAAGGGACTCTAATTGTCATTTCATGCATTAGGTTTACGGAAGTGCGGCGACTCTTATTTATAAATGTCGTTATCACAAGTCGCCTAAGAAGTATTGTCCAACCAACGATGTCTGCCCCGATTCGTCAAAATTTTCGAAAGTTGGAAGAACATTGACGCGTTACGAAATTAACAAAAACTCCTCGAGCACCCTCCTCCCATCCCACCATTCTCTCTCACTTACTTATTCAACCATCACGAATCTGCATTAAATAAGCCGTTGTATAAGAGAGCTCGACGAGTTGCGGATGTCTAGTCGACGCTCACTCTATCTCTCTCTCTCTCTCTCTCTCTCTCTCTCTATCTCTATCTCTATCTCTATCTCTATCTCTCTCTCTCTCGCTTCCTCTCCCTCCAATCTCTCTATTTTTCGCTGCTTTTGATGAATGCCGCGGCGTGCTTTTCCAGGTATGGATGGCGTGGCCCGTTAAGTTGGGCCCCAGGTAAAAGCCGGGGATCGACTGTTTGCCCCGCGGCTCGGCAAACAGCGGCGCTTTTCCGAAATATCCGGAACACGCAAGGAGTGGCGTTTCTACGCGTCTTTGCTCTGGGAAAGGTCCTGGTATTGGTACACGATTGGGTTACCACTCGATAACTTTCGACTTCTGTCGGCGTGTCCTTTTTACTAGGCGACTGGCAAATCCCATGTTCGTCGTTAGTCGTTGATAATCTATGTGAGAAGCGTCGCGAAAATAAAATTGAAACTATGTTCGGTGTCTTACTGATTCGCTTAATCGATATCGAATTCTTAACTCACGCACTGAAAAATAAATACGCAGTTTCTCTAACTCTTCGTCCTCCTACCCTTCCTTGCCCCTTACACCAACCCCCATCACCCCCTGTCCCGCTCGCACACTCTATCTCATCCTCACTCACACGATCGCGTAGGCACACACGCGTTCTCTATCACTCTGTTCCTCTCTGTTCTCATCTTTTTTCCTCCTGCGTGAAATTTTATCGTTCACTTTAACGTACATTGCTCGTGAATTTAACAGAGCCAATATTTGTCAATTCCAATTTGTGTGTTTCCTTTTTCTTCTTGTCTTCTTCTTTTTTTCTCTTTTCTTTTTTATTGACTCGCAAATGTTTGTTATCGTCTTGTCGTACTTACGTCGCACTGTTCATCATCCGGTCAATAACGCGTCAAGAATCAATGGCTCCTAGATACCTGCATTGCTGTACAAAAACAATCAAACGGCTAGCAGTATCGGAAGAAACGTCGACGATTGCCGACAAATTAGCGAGTCGATGATATTGACAAGAGAGGGGACCGATTCACTCACTTTGAGAAAAAAAAACAAAGGAAACGCAACGTGTAATTCGTTAAATAATTAAGCTTTTGCGCTGCTTTTGATAATCAACGAAAGAGAAACGTAAGCATACACAAGAAAGAGAGGCGAGGAGAGTGACGAAGAGTGAAGAGTGAAGAGAGAGAGAGAGAGAGAGAGAGACGTAAAGAGGGAGTGAGACTAAGTCAAAGAGAGACGAGGAAAAGGGATTGGAGAGGAATCGAAAGCGAGCCACCCACAAAGTCGGCGGGGTCCGACAAAGGCTTTGCCACACTTGTACCATCTTCAATCTACGCAAATAGAGGAAGAGAACAAGCTAGCTAGCGGTCCGATTCCCTCCTCCTCAATGCCGGCTCATCATCATTCTTTACTCTCGTTATTTCCTCGACGCTCCACCAACCCATACCGTTCGCTTTTCCTTTCGGCGCCCAAGAGCTTGATTTTTCATGTTTACCTTATAATCAAGTCGGAACGCACACATCGCGAAAAGCGTTCGCGAGATAAAAAGAGAAGGGGGGAGGGCTCGGAGCGAGGCAGGTAGGAATGACGAACGGTGTTGCTGTTTTCGTGAGATTGGTCGCTATTTGATAAAGTGAAACAAAAGGCAAAAGAGTTGAAAAAGGGATGAAAGAGGTGGGAACTTTAGAGCGCGCGAAACGCGCATCGCTTTAAAGCGGAATTTATACTGAATTCGAGACAATTCCGGGGTAAGTAAAGCGCGAACCCCATCCATTGCCAAGTAAACAGAGTATATCCTGTTCTATGAAGAAGCCGTGTATCGGAAGCCCGATTTTCACAAACGGTAAACCTACGACTTTGGCTTTCCTGCTCGATAAGATGTCGGCCAAGACTAGATTTAAGTTGCCCAAGGCTCGGCTTCTCACACCTTGCGTCTTTTGCCCATCGAGTTATCGCGGAGATCGAGGACGAACTGAATTACACCGACAACATTATGCGACTCTCATTCTCTCATCCGCACCTTGTGCTTTTGATCACCATTTTTATAACGCTGGCTTCGCGCGGGTCGAGGGACTGTTATCGGACGACGACGCTTATCATTCGAATCGCCGCTACTACCGCATCTCGGTGCGCGTTAATAAGCGATTACTGCACGACCGAGGAGGTGGACGAAGATGCTACCGCCAGGAAGCTAAGAGATGAAACAAGATCGCGCTTTACGTATTAATTCAAATGTGTATTGCCGTACAAACAAATAAATATTTGGCCACGAGTGCAAAGCGACACAAGTCAAATACGTCGGAGGCGAGCGTCTCTCGCGCGTATCTCTCTTTCCAGGACGAGAGAGTACGTGTATTACAAAGTTTCGTCCTCGCTTCATCCCATCTCTATCCCTTTACCCTCTCGCTCGGATGCAAACAAAAATAGAGAGAGAGAGAGAGAGAAAGAGAGAGAGAGAGAGAGAGAGAGAGAGAGAGAGAGAGAGAGATGGAATGACGACAGGGTGGACCGGGGGAAGGGGGGCATACTTTCATTGCAGCAAGTGTGCACTTTTTACGTCTTTATCGTCGGTATTGTCTCCTTTGTCGTCCCCCGGCAAAGCCACGAACGGGCACCAGCCATCGTGCAAATTCACGCACACGCGCGAGTTCAAGCGAATAATCTTGAGCCAGGGCGCAGCTGCATGGGAGCGAACGTGGGGGCGCGCGCACGCGCATCCACTATATGCGTCTCCCTCGCGCACTCCGACCGCGTGCAGTATGTACACGGCGTACATTCCCTACAATATGTACCGAGTATACCTCACGGTTGACTTTCCGCTGTTTGATTCTTGAATCACTCCGTATACGCGAGATGCTTAATCGCAGGTTAAATATTTTGGCCAGCCACGGCAATAGGAGCCTCGCCACCCCTTCGCTAATTATGCCCCCCTCCTCCTCATCATCATCATCCTCCTCTTCCTCCTCCTCCTCCTCCTCCTGCTCCATCTCTTCCTACTCTTCCTCCTTCTCGTCTTGCACATCCACCCTATCCCATCCCAACTACCCCCGGCAGGAAAAAAAAATAAGCCAAGGGTAGATTCGCAGCATCGATCCTCGTTCTGTACCTTCTTGCGTGGGAAAAATTGACGGGGAAAAGGGGGATTTTTCTCAGCCGGGATCTAACGAACTTTGCGCCCATCGATCGCTTTTGACGATCAAAGAATCGCCGTTGTGGCCGCACGTATTCGTCGTTGCCACGGAATATAATATTATTAAGGTGAAGCTACTCGTGTATACGAAGCGTGTATACGTCACCACGGCATATGTACGCAGGTTCCGGGCGATAAAGCGAGCAAGCGCCGCGTACGATGTAGGATCGATTAATCCGAGCTCAATTTACATAAGCCAATATTGTCCGGGCGAGTCTAATGATTGAAAATCGGCGTATGCCAGGAAGAAAGACGAAAAACAGACGAAGTTGTGAAATTCGCGCGCGGGATTAAGCTCGTGCATGCCGGCACACCTCGTAGCGTGAGGAGGCGGAGGAGTCAGGCCAGGGCACTTGTCCAAACAGAACGGGGACGTTTCGTGACACGATCGGGTCTCACGTCTGCGCAAACAGTTGTCCGGCCCCGCGAAAAACCAAGCTACATGACTGCAGCCGCACCTGGGCCGAGGCTGCGCCGCAATTATACCGCCCCGGCCCATAAATACGCGTCGGACGATAAGCGAGAGTGAGCAGTCAGATAAGATAGGCTCGGGATGAGAGAGAGAGAGAGAGAGAGAGAGAGAGAGTGAGCGAGTGAGTGAGAGGGAGCGAGAGAGAGGGGGTGAGAGGGAACGGGAGAGGGGATGATATAGAGAGGGGGGAGGGTGACACACAGAGGGGTGAAGAGGTGGATAAAGGGGCGAGGGTATGGGTGGGGAGGCGAATGGTGGAAATGAGGAGATATGAGGGGAGTGAGAGAATGGGCGAGGAGCCGCGGCTTATTCTCCTCGCCCCCTCGCGTCACGAGACAAAGAAGAGAAGCTACGGAGGCCTCGTGACCGCGAGGTGAGCTGCGTCACCACACTATCTTACGTGTTCCCGAGTCTTCCCGCTGGTGATTCCTCGAAAATGCATGAAAAATATACGAAGCGCCTTCTCGAGTATTACGACGCCGCTTATCAGGCATCTTTGAAAGAGAGTTGTACAATAGCGAGATAACCGAGGCAATCGTAAGCCGTCGACACGACCGAGCCTTAGAAATTATCGGGTTTCGTTAACTTCTTTCATTTCTCTATCTCTTCTAAGTGGTCACCGTGCACAAAAATTATGCCAAATCAAAGACTCCATTCGAATGTCCCGACTAGCCAATGAGACGCAAAGCCCCGCAATGTAAACTAGGGAGTAACTCTAGGAGATACAAAGATTCTCGTCGTAAATGTTTTTCATCCGATAATAAGTGCGTTACCTTTACTACGGCCATTATCGAAATCCGCACCTGTTTGATTTTCGCAACTTTAGATTCCAATGATTTTACTTACGCGACTATCCCATAGTCAAATAAGACAAGAGCAGTAGACTCTATAATCCTCATATTTTCAATTTTTCTACATTATCATTATGCGTTAAGAAAAATGATTTTTACACACGGCCACAATGTGCTTACAGCATTAATTATCACTAGCATGATACTATATATCGTAATTAAACGCTTATATCACACGATTATAAAAAAATTAAATAAATTAATTAATTAAAAACATTGTTGAATTCTTAAGGCAAAAAAAAAAAAAAATTAATTTTCAAAAATACGGGTAGGGTAATATCTGATCTTTCTCACTTCTGAATAATTATTTTAGTGATATAATTTTATGTGGCAAATTACTTTATTTAGAAAGGAGAAGCACGACCGATAATAAATTTTGTGCCATAGAGCATTAATATTTATCATTTAATATCTCTACGATATATACTTTAAAAATATAATTAAAAGCCTTGATGCGTAAATTTGCCAAAAGAATTACTCAGGATAAAATGAAAAACTAATTACAAATAAATATGTGTATTTTACCTAGTCACCCATATTTTTGAAAAATTGAGGACCCGTGTAATAGTAATAAAAGAAAAAAAAATTACTACCGAAATAATATTTCATCCAATTTATCTTCAATTATTATTGGTGAAACATTGGACAGTATTCTTATTCTTCTTCTTCCTCCTCTTCTTCTTCTTCTTCTTCTTCTTCTTCTTCTTCTTCTTCTTCTTCTTCTTCTTCTTCTTCTTCTTCTTCTTCTTCTTCTTCTTCTTCTTCTTCTTCTTCTTCTTCTTCTTCTTCTTCTTCTTCTTCTTCTTCTTCTTCTTCTTCTTCTTCTTCTTCTTCTTCTTCTTCTTATTATTATTATTATTATTATTATTATTATTATTATTATTATTATTATCATTATTATCATTATCATCATCACCACCACCATCATCATCACCACCATCATCATCATCATCATCATCATTATTATTTTCTCGATTATTATGGAACTCTTATAGCCATTAAACAATTACGACCGAAAAGCAACAATATATTCATTGTGACTTTCTAACCGTTTTACATTTAATTTTTTCTCAAATGAAAACTAGTTATAATGTATAAACATTTTACCTACTTAAACTCTATCAGTTTGTAAATATTATGGTTAGCATTGCGAATTACATATACATATTTACATATAAAATATTGACAAATTAGCTTTTTAAAATATTATGATATAAAATAATGTGTATTATTTTTAGAATATGTTCGTAAATGCCAATCAAACTGGAAAATTATAAACATATCGATTATAATTAAAGTAGATAATATTTTGTGAAAACTGGGAACAAGTAAATAATGCTACATTCATTATTCGTTTTAAAAATAGATTTTGTTGTATTATTAAATACCAAATACAAATTTAACAATGTATTATGTTTAATTTATAAGATTTATCAGATGTTTTCTACAATAATACGTAATGTTGTCATATAAAAAAGTAATTATATATAAACAAGGTTTTATAACAACATTCTCACCAAATATTGTCTTATGGAAAAGTTGTTGAATCAAAGCTACGTTATGTTTTATATTTATATTTCTTTTCTTGAAAATTGATACTAGAAATTATCTAATGTACTTGTAAATTAAATAATGTACAAAGTAATAAATGCCTTACTTCTTTACATTCATAGCAATTTTTATTCTATCTAATGATGGAGTATTTGTAAACAAATATTTTTTATTTCTCTTTGAGTTGGCAATATTTTCAATTATAGAATAAAATCTTTATCCTTAATATCAGCTTTATAATTGTTTAAAGAAAACATTAAACATACATTTATATATGTAACAACTTTGCTTTTCTCGCTGTTAAATTATATAATTACGTGCATTAATGGGCATTAGATGTTCAAACAAAATCTACTATGAGGACTGTAATGGATTAGTACAAAAAATTATCAAATAATTGTATTAAAATAATCAAATTGTGAAGGCATTATATCGTAAGCGCTTGTATTTCTATTTTTAATGTATATCTATATATGATAAAAGATATGTTGTTTGAATTTTTAGCCAGATATAAGTGAACAAAAGATAGAAAACTTTAAGAATCGCATGTTCACATATATACGCTGATTTATTAGACATAATACGCGCATAATACGTAAAATACATAATACACTGATATACGATGATACATTTATTTCCAATTGCTCAAGAATATGTATTCGATTGTATCAATATCTTGAGTCGAATCGTTGAATTGAGAGAAAATTAGTTTCTTAGTACAAATTAAAACGCACAAAGTACGACATTAATGCAATTAAAAATGTTAAGCTCTGCCCATTTAAGAGCATAGGCAATGCAATAATACAAAACTTTAAACTTTATGTTTCTCTTATTGTATCACAGTGTATAAAGGACATTCACGAATCTCCCCCACCCCGGCCGTAACGGCAACTCCCTCCATCTGTCTCTGTCAGACTCTATATGTCCGTCCACTAAATGTCTGGCAGCCTCGTCGTACGAAAAGGAGGACGGGAGCAGTGGGAGCGTTTCGTCAAGCGCAAGAGGCGAAAACGCAAAGCCCTGATGGACGAAGCAGGAGAAAAATCTCTGGTTCTCCATAGTCCACGAGCATGTTTTAAAAGTGTGCAAACAGCGGACCGTGCGAGCGACCGGCTATCCATTAGCCCTCTCAATTATTCGGAGTGGTATTCCGCGGAAGAAAGTAAAGACGCTCCTTGAGAGACTGCGTTTTGTTAGCCCAAGGAGGAGGAAGACGGAGAAACTCGCTGCGATGAAAATCGGGAGAGAAACTTTGAGGAAGAAGGGAGGGAGGAAGAGAGAGAGAGAGAGAGAGAGAGAGAGAGAGAGAGAGCGTCAAGATCGTCTGAGTGCACCGGTAACCCAAGAAAAATCAAAGCAGTGGAAGGGAGAAAAGTACCTAAATTATAAAGTCGATTGAAAATCGCCGCTGAATTTTCGAGTAATTAAAGTAAATATGTACTCGTCGCCTTGCTTTGCTGGTACCTACAAATTCGCCTCTCCACCCAGTGCCGATGAACTCGTTAATTACGTAGTCGGCCTGATGAAAATAAAGCCATGACGAGATTGCCAAAAGCACGGATGGTGGCTCGGTAGGAGGCGGGGATTGGTAAAAGGGAGAAAAAAATGGAAAAAGAAAAGCAAGGAGGCGCGAGGACTCTGAAACGAAAATCCAAAGGTAGAAGGACGGGCGGGTCTCGCTAATTTAAGAATTTGCTTCGTTAGCCAAATCAATTGCGACTCGCTGCCTACGCGGTCGTTGATACAATTAATTAGCGACGTCGGCGAGGGTACGCGGGATCGTCGCGAGAATCTAACAACCGGGCGATGCTCCTTTCTTTAAATCGAACCGAGCAATTAGTAGTCGCTTTATTCCGGATATCATTGCTACTTAATTAACGTCCTCGGAATTAAAAGGGAATTATCGGAGCGGTGCTGGAGGTGGCTTAGGTAAGGCGCAGGTGGACGCGGGAGGAGCGGTTGGGGAAACAGTTCATTTCGCGCGATATTCTTTGTGTGAGAGGCGCGCGGCGAACTCGAGCGATAATTCGATTATAGCTTCGGCCCGAGCGATGGGCCTTCGGCGTACGTCCCGGGGCCCGCGTTATTGCGGATCCTCACGCGAGCGATCGATCCGGGACAAATCGTCGATTTTACAACGCGTTCCGCGATTCGCGCCAGCCGCCGGCATCGGACGTACAAAGGGAAGTTCACGCCGTGAGGTCACCATCCTTCAACATTCTCCTACTCTCTCCCACCCCTCTCCAATTTCCTTTGATAACCCTCTTAAATAATAACCCGGCTCTCATCCAGGTCTCCTCCACCCTGACCGTGGATAACTCCGAGATCTCATGGCGGAAGGAAGTACTCGCGGCTCATTAGTCCGCCTGTCCTACCGCCTATTTTTTCCTTTATTTTTTGTTATTGCTTTTTGTTTCTTTTTTTTCAATAACGCGCGCGTTTGTGCGTGTGACGTATGTAAGGAGCGAGGCCAGCGCGTAAAAAGGTACACGTAATTACACGGGTTCGGGATCGATTCGCTGGCTTGGTAATGAATTTTTTACGAGCCCGCGAGTTGAAAGATCGTTCGAAGACAGCCTCAGATGGCGAGGACGGTGAGGACGATGAGGACCGTATCCGATTAGCCGCGGCCCGACCGCACCTCGCGTCGATATAGATATATAGATCTTCACGGATGGTTGCTCTTTCGTATGTGGCTGCGCTTGTGTGGATCGAGGAGTACGCGGACAAAAAGATCACGTACCCTTGACCTTCGGCACTTCTGAGGCCCGCGCGAAATGCTTTTATCGCTCGGTAACGATAGTGTCTACGTACGATATGTAATATCGATAGATAGACACAGAAAGAGCGAGAGAGAGAGAGAGAGAGAGGAAGAGAAAGAGAGGGAGATTGAGGAAGAGAGAGAGAGAGAGAGAGGGGAAGAGAGAGAGAGAGAGAGAGGAAGAGAAAGAGAGGGAGATTGAGGAAGAGAGAGAGAGAGAGAGGGGAAGAGAGAGGAAGATATATATATATATATATATATATAGAGGGGGGGTGAGAGAGAGAGAGAAGAAGCTGCGGAGTTAGAAATGGAGGAGTGGCGTCGGAGTCTCGTCGGTAATCAAGAGAGTACTCGGATGAGCGCCGGGCCGCGCTCCAGGAATCGCTGGGCCCTTGTATCTCGGGCGCCCGTGGCGAATTATTTACACAATCTATAGATTGCGAGATGACGCGAGCGGCTTTCCGCGGACAGCGGAGCAGCAACAGCGGCATCATCGACCCCAAGGCGGGTCGAGTCGCCTCGACCCTCGGCGCTGGCACTCGCCACTCCAGGCTCCGACGCTCCCTCCGCCGACACTCGAGAGCAGCGCCCACGAAGCCTCGATTATCGATTTCGTTCCCTCAAGGAACCACACCCCCGCATCAAACGCCACCGTACTCTACCCCCTCCCCCTCATCGACCGCCGCCCGTCCTCGTCGCCCCCACCCACGCGTGCGCGCGCGCACACACACAATACACGTGCGAATGTACGCATCACCATCCACGAATTTCTTTCTTGCACTGAAAAGCGTTAACAAAGAAGACGGCGTTCTCTTATCGTGAAGTTTCTTTCTGAGCTGTTGGATCTATAATACGCGAGTGACGGGAGCTTTACTGAATAATTCACGGTAATAAAAGGGGCATATGGCCGGTATCACGCGAGCTACCAGCTAATGTCCCGCGAGAATGGAGTACTCGCAATTTTACGTGCCCAACGAGTTGCTCGTTGGAGTTTACTCGCGAAGTAAAATGCAAGCCCGGAGGAAAACTCTTCGACGGATTTTGTGAACTATGTCGGGGTGGCGGATGGGGTGGTGGACGGGAGTCTGACGGGTCGTAGCGTAGGGAAAAAATCTCGAGGCGCTGCACGCGAGCATTCGTGCGGAGGGCACATGCCTGCATATTTCATGAGCAAACAAACTCGAGGACCCAACCCAGCGCCACCTAGCGTCGATTTGATCATGCGTTGGGTTGTAAGCCCCGGGGCAAGCTAGCGGCCCCAATGTAATACACTTCGTCAAATTCTAATGGCCTAGGATACGTAGAGAAGAGAAAGATAGAGAGAGGGAGAGAGAGAGAGAGAGAGAGAGAGAAACGAAAGCCAAGGTAGTTAGTAATTGACGGCTCCTCGAGCTCATTGGTGACATTCGCGCCCTGATTCAGTAAAATCGCCTGGGGCTAGGAAATCTGAGGAGGGTTGTGTACGAGATGCGGGTATCGCGTGATTCCCATGATTTGGCATGCAGCCGTTAGGTGCGGAATCTCGGCTCTCCGCGGAATGTTTTGACAGGCGCGCGCACGTGGCATCGGGTTGTTTGTAAAACATCGCCAGCTTCATTGTTCAGGCCAATATTAAAGCGCCTGGACGACACGTGACCCAAGGCTCCCGTTTGTTCGCGCTCGATTGCCGATCATCGAGTACTCGGACACAGCTCTAAGTCTCTCTCTCTCTCTCTCTCTCTCTCTCTCTCATATCTATTCGCACCGACTCGCGGACCGATGCGCCTCCCGAGGAAGCGGCACGCGTCGCCAAGTTAAAGAAGCGTCCCCGAAGGCATTGAATCGATCCCACGCACGACTTTCCCACACGACGGACGCATGTCGCGATTCACCCGATGAGTAAATAAACGAGCGCTTTGATCAACAAATGAACAGTCTCAACAATTAGCGCGAAAAATCATTTAAAAGTACATTTCGCGGGGGCGTCGATTGATTCGCGGAGGTCGCGATGCATTTAATGAAACTAGCCGCGGTACAAATATTTACCCGTTCGGTCGATCGTATCGTTCACTCGCTTCCGTAAAAATATGGAAGCCCACTCTGGTAGTTGCGCGCGTACTAATTCCGATTTACGGCCGCTAATTATGCCCCGTGATTTATCGTCGCGATCCCGGCCTAATCCTCCCGATCGAGCATCCCCCAACTCACCAAATCTTATCGCGGCTATCAGGCATCCGCATTGGATAAATGTGAGTGCCCGCGGCGCTCACGAGAGAACAGGTGGTAAGCGGCAGGGCTCGCACGCGTCGTCCTCGCAGCTGGTCACCGCTCTCCAACCCCCGCAATCGCTTCAACATCCCCCCTCTCCCTACTCACGTAACCCATTCCCGTATCACCCCTCCGCGATCCCCGCAGAACACACGGAAGGAAAAAGCCCGCGCTCTTTCTCTTTCAATTACGAGACGGAGTACTGACATCAATACAGATGCCTGTCTATCATTTTATCCCCACTCGCATGCACCCTACACGGATAAACTCCTCGATAAACCACTAAGAATTTTAAATTACGAACTTGCTACGCCCTGAGCTACGAACATTTTCTATGCCGGGACTCTATGACTTCGAAGCTCAAAGTCTCCCTCGTTCCCGGTATTCCAACTTAGCGCTTGATTGAAATTTAAAAAAGCGAATGTACCTCAAAGCTCACGGGTTACTTTCTTTCCAATGAAACTTCTGCTCCCCGTTTCGAGTCTGAATCACAAGCTTCCGGCTCTAAGCGACATTATGATTTTATGGATGTTCCCTTTCTTTCGGCAAATTAATACTTTCAAATGTAATGTTTGAACGGTAGGTGCGCATCTGCAATCGTTAGACGATTGCTAAAATAGTAATTTCATTTGTTCGAATGATTGCTTGGCTACGCGTGCGCGATCTTCGTGCCCTAAATGCCATGGACCAGCAAAACAAAAAGAAATAAGAAACAATGGCGCTACTTCAAGTGAATAGCTTTTCCCGCAGGAGCAATCGTTAAATGTCGCGAATAAAGGTTTATTCTCGATATATTATTTAAGATTATGTCACTCGACGTGGTAGAGACACGCTCGGGCACAGTATTATTCGTGAACCGGATGAAAGCGATCAACACAACAGCATGAAAATAGTACACGACGATGTAATCACATTTTATGAGTTCTGACGCATAAAAACGTGACAAAAAAATGTCGTAAAGCAATCGCATTAAACTGTTAGATGTCTTATTGAATCAACTATTTATTGTCAACTCAAACACTATTGTGTAAATGTACAAACAAAGTTTCATTCCAAAATAGTACAGAGATATGTGCAAATAATTGCTTAATGTTCATTTTCATAATTAAACTTTTCATAATCGAAATATAATACGTCAACATAATAACCTCAATTGGAACAAGCCGCTTTACTTATCCTTATTCGGCTCTTATCGTCAATTAAACGATATTTCATTAACAACGTGGACTTATTTATTTTTCGCTAGACCCGCCGCATCAAAGTCGCTGGCAGGATTCTCTGGAGAAGAGTGCGCGGGGAACATATCCGTTGGCAAAACCTCTTTTTCCACAACGCCTCGACGAGTGCCGAACGGCCACTTCTATTTGCGCTCGCGTATTATGGCACATCTGTAGCCATCGCCGAGCGAATATGTCGAAAGCCTCGCTCGCACGATGACAGCTCGATCGAACTTTCGAGGAGGCTATACGTACTTTTCAGGATCTGAACGAAACAGCGAACGATAAAGAAGGAGAGACAGAGAGAGAGAGAGAGAGAGAGAGGGGGGAGCGAGAGAGAGAGAGAGAGAGAGAGAGAGAGACGACGACGACGACGACGACGACGACGATCCTCGCTAACTTGCCACGTACATTTGACCTCGCGAAGCTGCGTGCGAGTCTCGCAGTAACGGATGGATAAAACATAAAAATGGAATTTAACAAAATGAGTTTTTCTGATGAAGGCTTAGACGCTATTAACGTGTTACTTATTTCATTAAAAATTGATAAAACGAGCCAGTCATCAAATTCTTCTTCCAATAAGCCTCGGGATGGCCAGATGAGTTACAATGACGTACATAGACAATAACCTTTTTCATGTTTGCATCATTATTTCCTAGACTCCGCCGGCCCCGTATATGTTTACGTTATATTTTGTCACAAAAAAAATTACAAAATAATAATTTGCTATTAGTTCATCAAAAATAGGGAAAATCGTTCGAAATAATAATCTTATATTAATAGTAAAACTATCTATTTTTAATGTAAAACCATTTTTTGAATGAAAATTTATTTGACTATACTGATGATGTAAACATTTAAAAGAGTAACTTTGGTAAACTGACGCGTTGCTGATAAAACAAATTAAGTAATGCATGAATTGAACTAATGTATATAAAAATTCTATAACTCGGCAAAATTTTAAACAAATCGTTTTATCGTCAGGTTAGCATGTAAAGTGAATTTGAAATTTTCACTATATATTTGAATTACTTTTTTCAAATTATTCATTGATGTATGATACAATATTTACAGAGATACGATTCGATCTGTAATAAAGCAAAATAATATCGCCGCTTAACTAGCATACGTTGAAAGCGAAATTATCACTCGCATAAAGCTTTTTTTCTCGCGGAAAATCTTTGTAATGTTAATCTTACGTCTTTTTCACGTCTATGACAGGGAGTTTTTATGCGAATATGCAGACTACGAATGTACATGATTGCCTATTATACAATACTATGGAAGCACTTGGCCTCACCTTCTCAACATCTTTTCCCTCTAGTATCCAAGAATTCGAAAATATTATTAGTCCTTCAAAGACATTCATGAAGCCTTAATCATTTTTTTCTTCTTTTTTTTTTAAGTATTTTATCTCCAAAGATAGTGTAATCTCATACGCATTTTATTACGTACGTGCTCTTTAGCACGAGATGGTAAAGAGTAGAACAATTTTTTTTTCTTTTTATACTAATATTACAATATATGAAAAAGCAGATGTTTATTTATTAGCATTAAAGAGCAAAGAACGCTTTAGCCGTTTTATTTACCTGATATAAATTTTTTTTAAACGGTTAAACTTATTTCAAATATTATCACACGCAATATCTTTGATAGAAGAATTGTTACCCAATGTTTTGATATATTTGAACAGAAATAAACGTTCTACGTGCCTGAACTGAAATATCTTTGAAATTATAACATCTTACAGTGCTATATAATACTAATACGTACAAAACTAATAACAAAACTAGCATAAAATATAATATTTTTGAATCATAAAGTCAAATAATTTTAATAAACCGACGAATGCCGACCTAGCGTTGATCTACGCAAAACACGTCTATTTATGGAAAAATAACATTTACAATTTTATTATTTCTAATCTGTTAAGTACACAGAGTTGATCTTTATTAAAAAAAAAAAAAAAAAAAATAATAAAAAAAAAAAATAATAAAATAATGCCTATTAAACTATCAGGGAAAAATATTTAGTTTAAAAAATGTGCGCAACTATGTAAATTCCAAGTAGAAGAGCAGGTCGATAATACTTTATTATCATTGCGCACTTCCATTACAAAAACACATCCGGACAATAATAAGAATTAAAAAGAAAACTAGGCTGATGAATAAGCAAACGCGATAATATGTTTGGAGTGAAATTACACAGAAGGCGAAGGAGGCCAAGCCTTTCGAGGATACGAAGCTTTTACTCGGTGATTGCGCAATAGCGCCAAAAAGCAAAACGTAACAGATTGTGCGTTAAATAATGCACATTGGGTATACGGAGGTTCGCGTGATTCGCGAACATTTGCTTTTGTGATGCTCGCTTGGACGCCGCACCACTCGACTGTCGATTTATTGAAAAAGCAAAAATCCTCGCGACAATGCAGGTGCTTTCATCGTAAATAATTATGGCGTCTGCAGTGTTGTAGGACAGCGACATTAGCCGGGCCTTGGCATTGGATAGAGTGCCGATTACAGAGCTCTATTAAATAAATATTAAAGGGATGTTAAGCAAGGAGTGCACGGATCCCCGGCTTAAGAAATACAAACATTTAATATTTGCCGTATTAATTGGTATTATCGGACTTGAGGAATGGTATTCGCAAGCCGCGTCGCTCACGTCCATAGAACTTGGAAGCAGCCGCGATAAAACGAGGAGAGCAGGGTTGAAGGGAAACGATGCGCGTGCGGATGATCGACGGGTGAAAAAGTCGCGAGGGAATGGCGGAAGGTCGAGGCTCCGCTTGCGCAGAAGGTCTGCGCGGCGAGTCGCGTACACGTTCCGTGGAATTTTTCAAGCGCGACGGCAGCGATGAGCGACGACTTGGATCAATATTTGCGCAGCCGGGACTGCTACTACGTCACTCGACCTTCCAGCGTCGTATGGATCCGGCGATCGATCGCCTCCACCCCGGGCGTGCGCTTATTTTTCGCGCGGACCCGCGAAACTCGATGTTTGCGCTTGGCGGACGACCGCTAAGTACCGCTCGCCTACTCGTAACGAGGGGGGAGGGGCACGAAAATTTTCCCGCTTGTGTTTGCCGGACACGTTACGATGCGCGCGCAATAGTGAACGGGGAACGAGGAGCGCTAAACGCTCGTAATGACTGATTATCGTCGTTAGGACGTTTAACGCCCGTCCGCTCGCCAAGACACGTGCCCGTGTTGCGCAATTGCGCGCGCGGGATAGCGAAAAGCCCGGGAAGTCGTGGAGCACGAGGATGACGAGGACGATTGGTGAGAATGAGGGGCGTGGACGACTTTGGACAGGCTCTTCTTATGCGCAGAACGTAGGGACTCTGGGTTAATAAGGTAGTGGCGGTGGCGGCAGTGGCGGCGGCGGCGGGGGCGGCGGCGGCGGCGGTGGTGGCGGTAACGGCGGGAGGAGGGCGAATCCGGGCTGTTTGAACGACAAATATTTTGTCGTCAAACTTCTGTCGCATGGGACTGAATGAACGTGTCTATATGTGTAGGGCTAATATAAAGCGTTTTGCGGGCATTTGCTAAAATCAAATCATGGCGCACGACACGGGAGTCGTGACGGAGACCCGAATAAGTATTTGCGAAAATGATCCGTCGCTGTGTACTCCTTCGGCCTCAATTAGTATTGTGGACTCGCGAGGAGCGTTTGGATAAGCGAGAGAGTGGAAAAACTACCGTTGCATTAGACGAGCAGGAGGACATTTCGCGCTGCCCATTGGCCGCCGGGAAATCCGAAGGAAATAGCGTATTCCATTTAGGAGCTCGTTAAGCATATTGAATCACGTTTCAACGGGAGAAAACAAGCTAAGCCAACAAGCGAATCGTTCGTTCCGTTCCTCCCTCTCGCGCCCTCTCATACACTTCCAAACAATTCATTTTATTTTCGGAGCTGATACTGCCTGTTTACCTGGCTGTTTACACTTTGATTGATGTGTTTGTTAGTCGAAAGGCTGTCGAGGGGCGCGCAATACGAGGAGCCTCCACGTAAGCGTGCAAGTGTGTCAAGATTCAGTGCTGGGCTGGAGGGAGGGACGGAGTAGTAAAAAATGGAGTCTTGAGCAACGTCGGCAAACACGAGAACTGGAAGAAGGAAGAGCGCGCGCGCGAAAGAGAGCGAACGAGTGTGGGAGTGAGAGAGCGTGTGAGCAAGAGAGCAATAGAGCAAGAGAGCAAGAGATAGGGAGAGATAGAGCGAGAAAGCGAGATAGAGTGAGTAAGAGTAAGAGTAAGAGTAAGAGTAAGAGTAAGAGTAAGAGAGAGAGAGAGAGAGAGAGAGAGAGAGAGAGAGTGAGTGAGTGAGTGAGTGAGTGAGTGAGTGAGTGAGTGAGTGAGTGAGTGAGTGGCGAAGTAGCATGGCGGGAGGGAGGGAAGGAACGATGGCTCGTAGGTGGTTAAGAGGGAGGAGGAGCACGGACGGGTACATTAATATTTCATCATTGCGCTTCGTGGAAGAGCCGTATTCTCGGAAGGCGGCGCCGGTTATCGATGCAGGCCCCATAGCGAGAGGCCCCTTAATTGAGTGCTAACGAGGGGAGTTCTCGGGGCCACTTCTCGAATGTCGCGGAAAGAGGTTGGCGACGGGGCGATGAACCTCGCGTTAATAAAAGCGCGGGCGGTAGGGACGTGTAAGAGTAAAATGTGGTGGTGGAAGTGGCGGTGGCGGCGGCGGAGGTGACGGAGGAGGGGGATGAGGGGGATGAGGGTGAGGAGGACGAGGATAAGGAGGAGGATGAGGATGAGGAGGACGAGGATAAGGAGGAGGATGTGGGTGAGGAGGATGGCGATGAGGAGGAGGAGGAGAAGGAGGAGGAGGAGGAGGTGGAGGTGGAGGAGGAGGAGGTGGAGGAGGTGGAGGAGGAGGAGGTGGAGGAGGACAGGTCCGTGGTTGTCCCGGCTTCGGGGCTTAACGCCCCATACGGGGTGTATTGGTGGGGTCGAGTGGTGCTTGGTGGGGATGAGGGATGAGGTGGGAGGGGGCTGTGATGATTGAGCGCGGGGGTCGGTACGAGAGACAAGGGGCTTACGAATAATAGCCGGCTAAACGCTCTACATATTGCTCGGTTTGTCGAGACTGTGTTCTCGCGGCGCGAGTCTCTCTTCCTCGGAACAATGAGGCGCTGAGCGATTGAGCTCCCGTCCCTTGCATAGTCTTTGTGGCCAGCTGCGCATCCCACGGGTTCGCACGGATTTTCGGAAAAGCCGCGCTCCGAGCTTGGCGCGACTAGCGAACCCCTCTCACCCGGAGACGTAGGAAACATCGCCGGGGCGAGCCGAGACCGTCATCCTTTAGCCATAATTCTCCTGCTTTTATTGCCGAGCTTTTGGATCATCGGCTCTCCAGCTCGGCTCGTTACACCACGATAATAATATTGACAAATGCTTGTTTTTACATCAAATATTTTCCGTGCTATTCATATTTATTCGCCTCTAAGTTCTCGGCAAACTAAACTCTCACTTCTATTACTTCTTTTAAATGTTTTATTAATATTATTACTAATGTACATATTTACTGATTGTTATTAATATACATTTTCTTGCTCTTTATAAGCAGATAACGGATTGCAAACTCAATGGCTCGTTTTATCAACCGATGCTTAATTACAATACTCTATTTTTATGTTGTAGTAGTGAGCGGTATCGATTACTCGCGTACTTGCATTTCTCAATTCAAAACGAAAAACAAAAGCTATACAATGACAACGAATGTAATGTAATGTAATGTAATGACGGTCTTACGAGTCGTCAAGGCTTAGTGTATAGAAGCAACCGTTTAATGCACTTGTAAGACTAACCAGAGGTATCGTTTTATTGTAGGTTCGACTTTTTGTTCATTCTCATTATATAAGAATAAACGATGTTTCTAATTTATAAAAATTTTCTCGTTACACTGTACATTTATGCGAAAGTCGGTGTAATTATCCGTGGGCAAATAAATTATTTTTCGGATAAATTTTTGAAAGATTTTTCTCCCATAAATCAACATCTGTTGAAATTATAGATTTAGTTGTGAAAAGAAGAAAAAATCATGCCATGTGTTATTCATACAAATCCTAATACAACTTTATTAGATAATTACATTAAAATAAATTTTATTGCTCGCAAATACTATTCACCTCATAATTAATATATTTTTAAACTCTTCGTTTAAACGTTATAATTTATAAGGCAGAAATATTGTACTGCGCATTAAAATTTCCAAATAATATTCATTATTCGAACTAATTTGAAAAATTACACAACTAACAATTTCCAAATGAATATATAAAAAAATTACTACATCATGCACCTGAATTTACTCTTATCCTTCTATAAAATAGAATCACATTTCTTTTTGAAAGGCACGATTTTTCTCCTCCTCCTTTTTCTCCTTCTTTTTTCCCCATTTTCGCCTTCGTCTTTTTCTTCATATTTAAGGAGGCTAGGCAGTCGTAAAAACTTCTTCTTTTTTTTTTTTTTATTGCACTTTTTGAAGAGAAAGTCTTTTCAAGTATACAGTCGTTGAATTTATATCAAAATTCATAAAAATGTTGATTTGTCAAGAGAAACACGAAGCGACGCGCGTACTCATGGGGCATTGTAAACAAAAACTTCAAACACATTTTTCAACGAAATTTTTTTTATTCTTCATTTATGCAACGTTATTTTCAAATGGAACCGTTAATTAACTCGAAGGAATTCATAAATATCTGAAACATGTTATTATCGGAGCAAGTTATACACGCGCACGTATACGTGTATCGGTGGCGACTCGCATTTTCTCATAAAATAGTCATAAATCGTGAATTTTTAGAATAACGTATTCAAAATTCTCTTTAAATTGTTATTTTTATTTCATATTGAGATATATATTTTGAAAAGTTGATAATTTATAAAGTTTTTTTATTTCACTTCAAAATTTTGCTACATAACTGAAAAACTATAAAAGGGAACAGTACAAAAAAAATGTTTATATCATAATTTTTCAGCCGATATATAACCCAGAAACCAACAAGTATAAGATAATCATTAACACCAAATAGCTTTGCAAATATTTGTATTTATATAATTTTTGCAATATTTTAAATTATGCAATAGCAATAGACAATATTTAAAAATAAAATGTATTTATATTTGATTGCGATTTTTACAATTCAGTTTCAAAAATAACTCTCTGTATCCCCTTAAGCCAGATCCGATGAGTGCTATTGTGCGCGCGTGTGCGGGAGCGTAAGCAAATTCGCGAGTACGTGAATATGAAGCCGTGTGTGCACACGGCACGTAACTACATTAAAAAATGAAACAAAACAAAACAAAACAAAAAAAAAAACCGAAAAAAGTAGAACAAGGTGTTTATTTGAGCCACATGAATAAACACCATTGCGTACGAATTGCACGCGCATGGTAATGAAATCAAGCAGTTGAATTTCCTTATAATTGTTGGTTCATCGGTGCCTCATAAAAACCTCTGGTTGCCGTTATAATTAAACGACCTCTCCCCAACCTCAGTTACCGTATACACGTACGCATCGAACAACATGATGGCAGCAAAACAACTTCAGGCACTATAGCTGTCGGGGAAGATGGAGAAGCGGCATTGGGAGAGGGTAGTAGTAATCGCGGCCGCATTGCGGCCGTCGCTGCGCCGCAACTTCTTTGTGACTCTCGAGGACGCGCTCTGCGGTCGATAAGGGCCGGAGACTCGGGGTGTGACATCCGATCATTTGTAGGACTCTACATGCCACTCGGCGCGTCGGGCACACGAAAACGGCACGAGTCCCACGTGGCCGTCGCGCACTCGTTCTCAAGAGCTCTCGAACGTTTGAAACCACGAATGCGTCCCTTATGACATCGTCAGATCGCGAGTTTTCCCGATTTTCGAGCTCGGCCGCGCGCGAATAACGCCTCTTCAGGGCTACTCCTAGATTTCACTCACGAGCAATGCCAAGAGGGCGTGGGAGTTCGTCCGCTCGCCTACGTGATATGAAACTCCGCATCGGTTGATTCGAGCACACCGCGACACTTGCTATCGAAAAGCATCGTAATGCTGTGCAATTATTTGTGAATATACTGGAATAATTAGGAGGCTTGTCTTTGCGAAACTCATTGATTAGACACGTGAGTCAAGAAGATATGAGCGATAGAAGACACCGCCAATTTCTTCACATACTAACGTATCTTACTTTCAAAAGCTCATTAACGATTAACGATATTATGATGTATTATTTTTGTAAGCTCATGATCCGCATGTTATTATATTTTTTAAAGAAATCATTGCAGCTACACGTTCTGTAGCTGTTCGCCAAACGTACATCGGCAATGTCAGAACAACAGTTTTATAAAACTTTGAGACAAAAACTTTGGCAGAGTAAGATAATGAAATATACTTGTGCTTACATTTTATCTTCTTTTTTAAACGAAAGAAATGTTTTCTTGCTTATTTATTTATTTATTTATTTATTTTTTTTTTATTTATTTTTTTATTTTTTTTTTTTTTTAATATTAAAACATAATTTTCGTAACGAGTAATCTGTTTGGTTCGGTAAATATCAGTATTCCATTAGCTAGACAAATTAGAAGTATTCTATAAGTAATAAAAAATACTATTTCACGGTTTTATTACAATATCTCATTAATCTCATTTATCTACTGTTGTGTATTTACAAATATGGGAAATTAAAACATTGATTTTTAAGTGCATTTATTAATAGAGACAAAATACGTTCAACTTTTATGAATACTCTTTTAATAATACTTTAGCCTCGATGTAAACAAACTCAACCTATACTAATTTCAACTTCTAGACAAGTACAATTGTTTACATTACACTTTTACAATTTAAATAATAAAAACGTGCTATATAAACCTATATGTAATAGTATATTGGTAATGTAAACATGTAGTTTTATTCATTTTATTCGTGCGCCAAATTAGGTAGTTCTCATTACCATTCTAAATATCATTGGGATTGATGTAAAATCAAGTCGTAGATACAACTTTCATTTACTATTGTATAAAAGCATTTCCTGTAATCGGAAGTATTAAACGTATAATTTTGTAAGCTCGTAGCTTTTGTAAGGGCAACAGAAAGTCATTAATTTACGACTATTCGTATAGCTCTTTTACTACTTTAATTATAGTTAAAAATACTAATCACATATTGTGCTTTGACCGCCTGATCATTAGAAAGTATTCATATATTATGCATCGGTATGTTAATTCCAAATGAGAAATAAATAAAATATAGGGTATTATTATTCAACAAAGCAATGGTAAAAAATGCTTTGAAAAATATATATTTCTAAATTCATTATGGCTTTTACAAATGCATGTATTTGTGCTTATAATGAAAGAGAAATATTTCTTGTTTACTTCTCCTTTAGTGCTCATTATTGAACAGAAAATAGTCTCCCATTGAGAAATACCGATATTGATAAATTCAAATAAATTTAACAATTATTTGGCGATAATAAAAATCTGATAGGTTTGCTTATGAAAATTGTGACATTTTATTGCTCATAATCATATGGAAATAATGGTTTTTCCTACTAACAAATATTGAGTTTATAAATTCGAATGGAAACGGTAGCGACAATCGATAAAACATTCTTTATAGAAGTAACAATAAATCATGATTTATTACAAAGTTTACATAAGCGCCTGCGAGCGTCCTCGTGCTCAAAATTAAGAAAAAATACAGACGAATTATAAATAAGAAAAAATTAGAAAAAGTCGGAGCGCGCGTATTATGCTACTGCCTAATCAATAGTTAATTTGGAACATAACGCATACAATTTCCAGTCGACGTAAATCACAAGCGAAGCGAGTCCATGTAAACTCCCTCCGCCATCTTGTTCCCTTTGCCCTTTATACCCGAGAAGCGTGATCTTACTGAAGCGCATAATGCGACGGTTACGCGCCAGTCTCGCATTATGAATTTCGTGATCCGACGGATAGAGGCTCTCTAAACCCTCGATCGAGGCGCACTTCTCCCGCGAGATCGAAACTCGTTACTTTATTAACCTGTCATTGGACGAGAGGCTGGCTGATTATTGCCTTGTTTAATCCCGTGGGGCTGAGAATCGCGATTCGACTCGCTTCTTACTCGTGTAATCCCTCGCCGCAACGACGACTTTATCTCGGCTCGTTGTCGCACAGACACGAATAAATTACGCGTCGGCGCATCGATCCCACCACCCCTTTTGCAACGTCCCTCTTTTCCTCATCCTTTCGCTTGTTTGCACTAGGCGACGCAAGTCTCCCCCCGCCCTCCACCTCCCTCACCCCTGCCCGCCGCCCAACGCCTCCCGCCCGTCACACCCCCGCTCTGGCCGCCAGCATCGTTGCCTTCATCCACTCTCTATCCTTCTCCTCCTTCTGCTCCTCATCGTCGTCGTCGTCGTCATCGTCGTCGTCCTCCTCCTCCTCCTCATCCTCCTTCTCCTCCTCTTCATCCTCCTCATCCTCCTCAGCCTCATCCTCATACTCTTCCTCCTCTGCCGCTTTCCGCCCGTCCTCTTCCGCTTTATCGCTGGTCTTCCCCCTGTTGTTCTTATTGTTATTATTGCGTTTTTCATCAACCGCTCGGGCGCTTCCTTTCGGCGCATCGCCGCTACTGTTTGGCTAAAAGATTTCGGAAAAACTCGCCCGCGGCCGTGCCCCGTCCTACATGTGTATCCCGCGTGAAATCCAGGATGTGCGTAACCCGAACGATGAAGAAGGTAAGAGGGCGGAGTCAGGATCGACCAACCAGCTCGCAGGATTTCAATTTCGACTCGCCGCTGGATTTTATCTCGCTCCCTCCGCCCGTATCCCGTGAAATCGGGGCGCGCGCAACGCCGGAACATGTCCAAAATTAAAGCAACAGCGGCTCCCGCTCCAGAGCTTTTTTCTCCATATTATTCTGGTTGATTGTTAATTAACGATCGCGCGAATTGGCGGGGCGGTCGCTCATAAATATAAATACCCGCGTTTGGCAGCCGGCGAGTCGAAAAATCGCAGAACTCTGCGCACAAGAAGAGCATTTGTTTCCGTGTATTATGTACACGTGACACGACTGCAGCGTTCAAGCTGGAGAAAGAATGGAGCGAGAGCGCGTAAAAAGAGGCCGACAGCTGAGTGTACACAAGGATCCCTCTCTTCCCCCCTCCTCACTATCTGTCTGTTTCTCTCTCTCTCTCTCTCTCTCTCTCTCTCTCTCTCTGTCCGTCTGTCTGTCTGTCTATCTAACTATCTGTCTATCTATCTCCTTCTCGACCTTTCTCTATCTCCCGTTCTCTCAGCTCACTTTCGATGCCTTTAACCTTTCAAATTTACCCCAGCTTGCTCGTCCACTCTCTCTCTCTCTCTCTCTCTCTCTCTCTCTCTCTCTCTCTCTCTCTATCGCTCCCGAAGCGTCCCTCCGCGCGTCGCGCGCCAACGGCCCTATGCAAACACGACCAATGAATTGGCCGGCCTGTATCGCCTCTCTATGATTTAATGGTAGGAGAATCTCGTGAACGTACGTCGCAGGTTCGATATCCAGATTGATCATCTGCCCGTCGTTCGGCTCCCGTGCCGCCCGTTATTTATCGGTCTGATAGTCCGCTTGTGACTTCCGCTTTTCCACGAGCGGCAGACAACGGAAAATAAAGAGAACGCACCGTTGGGCAAACGACTCGGGTCGAGATTTTGGCTCGACTAAGGGAGCGGCCCAAGCGAGGGGATGACGCCAGTCGCCGCGAAACTCTTCGAGTGCTGCTACAGAGGGGCGAACTCCGAGAGAACTCGGGGTGAACTCGGGGCGAACCCAAACTCGTAAGTGAATTTTATTGCGCGATTATATTGAATCCCTGAGAGGCGTATGTGGCGTCCGCCTCTCCCCAGCCCCCTGGCGTATATTCATCCTCGAGGGAGCGACTTGCCGCGGAAAACTTCCCCAACATTCGCCTCTATCTTAATGTAGAATTGACAAAGAACGTACGCCCGCGCATCTTCCTAAACGTAAAACGCAAGGGAGACTCAAGACTCGCGTTAATTAAAGTTTCTCGTAACATCGTCGTCGTCGTGGTCGCGTCGTCGTCGTCGTCGTCGTCGTCGTCATCGTCGTCGTCGTCGCCGTCATCGCTGCCGCTGTCGCCGTTACCTCCACTACAACCGCCAGTGCCACTACTATTGCTCTCGTCGCTCCTCTGCAACTTGTGGTTAAAGCTCCAGGGGTCATAAGGAACGGCTTTAAGAATTAATTTTCGCGCTCCCCGGGGAGAACCTGGGCGAACGAACGATGGCCCAGGGGGTCGGCGAGCCATGGCAAGGGTCTCCTCACCGTGAGCCCAGCGTCCGATACCTGCCTCGAGGCTTGCGCGAACAAAGACCAAGGAGCCGTTTAGTTCCGTCGACTCTTTCGTCCAAGTGGATTATCGACGGGGTCAAAACAATGCCGCGACCCATTGTCTCTAGACACAGCTTTTGTATCTCGAGTGGTCCCCGAGTCAAGTATCGCTACATCTGGTCTCCGTGATCCCGTTTAACAAGAGTCGCGAGGGTGGCTCGCGCTTTCCGCACTGGTGCGCATCAGCCGCTTTTTTCATCCTCCTCCGAATATCGCCGAGACGCGCGCCTCTCGTCATTATCTCATCATCATTATCGACCTACGCCTCCTCACCCACCTCCCCCTCCTTTCACCTTGACGAATCCGTGGTTTATCAAGGGCTGCTCGCGCCCGCGGGCCTCTCCTTATCTAACGGACGATCTTATCTCGAGTGGGCCATGTCCTCGAGAGCGTGGGACACGCTGTCGCGACATGAAAGCCCGTCGTTGAGGGCCGGACGGAAGTGTGAGCGGCGACACGTGTCCCCGTATAGATAATGCACGCGGCACAGGTAATAAAAATAAAACATTGGCGAGAGAGGACCGAGAGACGAGGTGACACCTGGGTGAGCTCGTCGATTCGTGTATTGTCGATGAACTCTTCGACGCCGTCGCCTTACACGTGCACTCGCAAGAGCCTACCGTCCACCTGCGACCCGACCTAACTGCCCCCGATTAGTCGATTTGCTCGGTGAATACGGAACCAGAAAAAAATGTGGTAGTCCCAATGTCTCCACGATCGGCGACATATGGCGCTCATCCGTGATTTTCTAGAAAACATCGTCGAGGCCTAATTCAGCGGCACTTCGGATCGAGCTGGACTCCCGCTAAACTTGCGATCTTGTTGCCTCGGCATTGTGACGCGCCCGCGCAACGTGCAATTTACGAACAATGCAACCGATATCGAGCCACCTCCCCTCCCCCGCCATTGTTGCAATGACAATGGGCCAACAATGCACAAGCGCCGACTCTTTAGCAGCCAATTTCATTTTGAAATATTTATAAGCGCTTTCGACCCCCGCGCCTTTGCACTAGCTTCATTATTATGCGAGTGCGTACGAGGGGTGGGATGTTACGATATTCGCCCCCGTCCACCATCGAGCAGAATATTGAGAAATTGTCGCGGAATTTCGCCTCGATCGGCCGAATCTGCATAAGCGTCGGAATTAATGTTAAGCGCGCTCGATTGAAAATCCGGGTGTTTGGACAAGCCGCAGTAACGGGGTGGCTTTGTCCCCTGCCTCGAGAATTATTAACCTTGATAACAATTAATTTGAAATTTCAAAGTTTTCGCAGGGCAAACGCTTTTGTCGGCGTACTTACTTACACTCGGGGCCGACCTAATCTACATAATTTGGCCGCAGCGCCGGAACACTCGAGGACACCGTCGGGCTGAGGAGCAGCGAGAAAAAAACATAGCGAAAGAGACGGAAATGTAATAAGATCGAGAAAGGGCGATCTCTCTCTTAAGTAAAATCCATTAGGATTTGTAAAATGTGGGTGAGTGTGGGAACGCGCTTTCGGCTTAATCGTGTGTCCCGGGGAGGAGATAACAGGTGCCGGATGTCTAGGATTACGTGTTCCCCCGCGATTAGCCGCGGCTATTTTCGGTTGTTTCACGCACCGTCCTCGATTGCTCGGGTATGTCTTGCGGTCCGGCGAATTTGCGGTCAATGCCCATTATCCTCGAGCTGCTCCGCCCCGAGCTCACCTCCGGGCAGCGTAAAATTGCCGGGCCTTAAGCCCCCCGGCCGCGGTACATTGAACCCGCGAAACGAGGGAACGAGAGGAGCAAGCACCTCGGTTAGTCGCATTTAACGAGCTCTTTATTTGCCGTCGAGAGCATTAAGAGCGGATAATGTAGCGGATCGTGTAACGGATCGTGCGCGGGAGCTGCCACGGTATACGTTTTATTGGTTTCTTCCTATTCTTCATATTCCCTTATTCCCTTATTCCCTTATTGTCGTGTCTCGAAAATGCGAAGATGCCCTAGATCTTCGATCCTTATTAGTACGCCTCTTTGGCTTTGGGAGCATTTAGTGCTTGATGACCTTGGCAAAGGGCTCCGTCGTGAGGTTCTTCGGCTTGGTATTCCAGTTGGGTGGAGGAGGTACAGTAGGCCTCGGTACCATCGGCAAAATGTTCGGTTTCTTCTTCTGCTGTTGTTCCTGCTGCTGCTGCTGCTGCTGCTGCTGCTGCTGCTGCTGCTGTTGTTGCTGCCGATGTTTGCTATTTAGCAACAACGGCTGTTTCTTCGAGCAATTTGAGCAGATCCACGTGTTAAAAGCCTTGTTAAATCGTGGCTTCGTCTTCGGGCTGAATCTTACGGATTTTATTATGGAGTTGTCGGGATTGTATCTGCAACGATTACAAACCCGTTCCCCGTCCCATCGTTGAGTTTCCACGAATATGTATATTTCTGTCACAGCTGTTAATTGCGTAGTTTAAAGAACCAATGATCACTTATGGCAAAGCAATTCTGTAAAATTATTTGTTACTTTTATTGGTAAGTACGTACGTGCTTATGGACGTACTATTAAATTACGTAGGTTACTAAAGTGTCTAAAGTGAAATTCTACTTTGTTTACAAATCCGAATAGCAGAGTGAATTAAGTTGATTACGAAAATAATTTAATTTGTATTAGGACCCAAGCACGAGCACTAAGAGTATTTTAATCAGAGAAATATAATTTAAGTGCCTCTCATCTCTACAACATCATGAAATTTTCAATCAACTTCGTAGCATGGAAAATATTAAAATTAATGTAAGAAAAAGGGCCTTTTAAGGAATTAGCACTCGTTGCTTTCTTTTTTTTTTTTTTTTTTTTTTTTTTTTTTTTTTTTTTAATTAGGCATCAGATACAGTTTCTAGATTATAAAAAGAAAATTAAAGTTTTTCACCTATATTTATTTTTAATTTTCGTTAATATTCCATAATTGACGCCGCGGCAAAGGGCTAATTCGACTTGTTTCCGAAGGGTTTTGTTGAGCTTAATGTTGTAGATTTTACTTATTTCCTTGGTAATACGACTGGCAGAGAAGCCTTGTTGGACATCATTCGCTTTGTATTTTCTCACTTTTGAAAATTTCATCTTCTTTAAAGTGTCGGTACCGGAATAATTATCGGTAACCGAAATTTGTGCAGGAATAAAAATTTAAAAACAGTCAAAAGATCATGTTTACGTTATGCAAACATATTTATTTTTCGCGTTCCAGTGACAACCAAATTAGAAGAGAGAAGAAACCAATTGTTTTTTATCTCTGCTACTTTCACGCTCGCGCCATATGCTTTGCAGCGCGTCGCGTTCAATTCACGCATTTGAAATTATCGCGGCGCACTCCAGTGACAGGCCCGTCGTTGCCGTTAATTTCGGGTAAAACTCATGTCGCGTAACCGCTAAACTAACAGGAACGGCGATGCAGCTCTGCAATAATAACCGAGGGCGTGCGAGGCGAGAAGAGTCGCGCTCTCATCTTTGACGTTTGATTCCGTTTGTAAAATGCTTGGGAACACAGGTGCTTGCGGGACAGGGCCCGGACCGAGAGAGGGTGAACGAAAGAGACGCGGATCGAGGATAGTCTTTGACAAACATCAATATTTGCGAGGGTCGCGTCAGGAAGCCGCCCGGATTCCGAAGGAGCCACAGTATCGCGATGCGCGTTGCCCTTAATCAGCGTGAAGGATTCTTCTGCGTCGATCGTTCATTCGTTCGCGGACAATGTAATTTTTCAACCGAATTTGCGGGGACGGACGGGGCAAGGGTGAAAAGGATTTAATTAAACGCTGTCGGAAAAGTGGGAAAGAAGCCAGGGAATGCCTGGGAGTGTGCTAAAGGGGACGCGACCAAAACGAGTGCTTTGTTGCTGAAACGCCTGAAATGTTAACGAATGGCGCACGAAGCAATAAATAATAATTAGAGTGTAATTAGCGCGCGCGCGACACCCGGCCTTATAATTAGCCGTCGGTTTGTTTCGACGGCTCGCGCACATCCGCATATCGATATCCTACGCTCGAGCGGTAAAAATGAGCATTTTTCCATTGAGTGATTAGCACCAGCGAGATTATGCCAATTGCGCACCGCCAAATACATGTACAAGGATGGAGAATAACAAATTTTTTGTAAAGGACAACGGCAAAAAATACATACGTTAGGCTAGTGCACTTTCGAAGTGGGATGCCAAGTGCATCGAGCGAGTAATCGACTCGAGCGGTGATCCGAAGTAAAATATTTATCTGGCCAAATAGGCAAGTGCGGCCGAGCAAGGTCGGGAAGGGGGGAGGGGGATGGGAGTACAGTAGGAAAACAATGAAGGGTAAGCTCTTTGTTTACGGCGCAATCGACTCTTACCGGCATTTATATTTGGAGTTAAATTTAAAAGCAAATAGAGGTACACGACCGCGGAATATAAACAGGCCGGGGCACCAGACGCATTTTAATTTCCATCTCTAATGATTATGCTCAAATGGATAGCTTTTTAAATGGATTAAAATGTACGAGCTGCACATTTTCGATAATTAATCGCTCTCGCGACTGTAAATGAGGAGTCGCTCGAGCTACGTGGGGCCGATCAAACTCTCGCGTTCTCTCATTTACTCATTTAAGATGCTTCCGCTTATCTACGCAGCGAATCGTGCCTTGCACTAACGAGGACCTACTCGTTAATTATATCGCGAGAGCCTCCATTTGCAATTACTCTAGAGACTTCGGGAGCAAAGCGCGCGAAAGTTCGTCCACGGGGTTAAAGGTCGGGATGAGGGATGAGGGATGGGGGTTGGAGTTGGGGTTGGGGTTGGGTGGGGGTGGCTTGCCCGACAAGACGAGAACGAGGGCGAATCTTGAGCGACAGACGGGATGCCGAGTTTTTTTGTCGAAGAATGGCGTCGAGTGGTTGAGCGGGTGGGTAACGCGTCGTATAGGTGCTTATTGGGTCCGTGGGGGGATGCTGCCGCTGTCGCCTCCCAAGCTTAGAAACAACCCTCTAGTTAAACATCGCAACATCAATCAGCACCAGTCGCCGGAGTGTAAGCCATTGGCGCCAGCGTAGCGATATTCCCTGTGCATTTACATTCGGGCAAGGAGAGCCCCGGAGCGGCCTTGCCGGCAAAGCTTTGCTTTTTGGTCGTGAGCAAATTTGTAAGCACGCCGATGCGCCCACCTACCTCTCTCATTCTTTTATTTTTTCGCTTCGTTCTAGCCTATCTCCTCCGCCGCTGAGACGCGACGCCCCAAAATGCCCGGACGAGGCGCGCGATGAGCCGCGTCCGAATACCGAAGTGATCAAGAGAGGCGACCGATCAGCTGTCGATGACGGCCCTCGCTTGACCCCTATTGTCACAATGACTCAGTATTTGTGGAAGGACTCCCTTCGGCCACCCCCGTCAAAGCTCGCATGCGCTACGGCGTCGGCGGCGGCGGCGGCGGCGCTGCAGCGAGTATCCGATCTATATGCAGCTCCGTGAGCTCGATGGGGTGGTGCGCCCAGCGCATGCGGACACCCGCTCCGGAAGCTCTCCGAGCTCCCAAGCTCGCAAGCTTCCGGGGATGGCTGCGGGTCTGTAATATAGAGCGGCCGC
>NW_011948413.1:4511813-4602647 GCF_000503995.2 Ceratosolen solmsi marchali
GAAGCAATTGAGCTCTATTGATAATATTTCTTAACAAATAATTAATATAATTATATAAAATGCAAAATTAAAATATTTAATATATCTTTAGAATAAATTAATATTGAAAAATAAATACTATGATATATTTAATAAATTAGCTTCTTATTCGATGAATCCATGCTTCATCAAAGTATTAATAATAAATTTTACAGACAAGTAATTCAAAATATGCGTATCACTCCGCACAGCGACGGCATAATTTTCGTATTTGCATTCGTATTTGTAACGTCGTTCGATACAATCAAATGATTGTCCGCTCTGAATTACATTAATCAAAATAATTTTATATTTAGCACTCGATTTTTATATTAAGCGATAAAGGCATTTTGATCTGTTGCAAATTTACCTTTAGATCATGCCAAGAGTGTGAAATTGTGTAAGTAGTCCATTCAATAAAATATCATCAAATATTTTATTATATAATAAAATAGAATGAAAAGAAAAATAATTTTATTATACTGAAGTAAATAGTCACGATAATAGTGCTAAAGAAATATTTACTCAATTGTAGACAAATCGTAGATTTACAAAAATATATTTTCAAATCAAGTTAATATAACCCCAACGTAAGTAAATATTTCTTTAATAATATTTAAAGAAATAATTACAGGAATTTTGTAAACCCCCCCCCCCCCCCCCCCCCCCCCCCCCCCCCCCCCCACCCCCCCCACCGCCATCCATCCACCACTGACATCATCACCGACCATCCCCACCACCACCACGACCACCACCATCACCAGTACCATCACCCTACCTCAGCGATAAAGATTGATTAAGGTGTTAAATATTTCACTCGGTGCTTTATTGCGTTTGCAAACATTGTAAACACAGATTCAACTTCATGTAATAACCAACTAGAGGATAGCGTTCGACTCTTTAATCAGTCTAATTCTATTTTGCTCGTGCACACGCGTTTCAAGTCGGAAGGGGCTTATCCTGCGCAACAAGAAAAATAACGATCTATAAAAGGTCCTACTGTCTTTTAGACATTACTATATGTATATATTCGTACGGACAGAAGAAGTGAGCGAGAGAGAGAGAGAGAGAGAGAGAGAGAGAGAGAGAGAGAGGTAGGAGCGCGTGGGCCTTGTTTTGAGTGAAAAGCTAATGATGCATATACAGATGTTCGGGTGACCGTAAGTGTGGGGCTACAACTGCCGTTAGGACGCTTAGCGCTGTAAAACGACGACCACCCCGCGCGACTTTCAGCAATGCCCCAGTCAAATTTCCCGATCTACGAGCAAAGAGAGGCGCGTGTTGGCTCGTGGTCTAGGAGCATGTGTTCTGGTGTCCTCGCGACGGGAGCCCAGCTCCACGTATAATCCTTAAGTAAGAACGGATCCTCGGCGGACGCCCCGTCGTGAGACATTGGGCTTTGCTAACCGCAGACAAATTTCTCTCCTCCCGAGCCTCATTTGTCTACCTGACTCCTTAATTTTTCTATTCAGCGCTCGCGTGCCGTCCGCCTATTGTCACCTACGACCCCCGCGTCCATAATTATCGACGCAATAATTCTCGGCTACGCATCCTACGTGATGCTAGCGACGGAACGAGAATCGTGGAGGAAGAGAGGACAGTAGTGCATGGAGCGCGTGTACGTAGTCGCCTTTGTGAAGCTCTCGGTAGTACGGAGTTTCGGGACAAGGCAGAAAGGGGCCGCCGTCGCCGCTGGCCTCGGATTCGATTGGATTGGATCGGCTTAGCGTTGATTTAAGCCAATCGGTAAACAGCCGGTCACCGGCCCCGGAACTTCGCGCTGATCTCGTTAGCCCTTATGCGTACTCGGCCTTGCGCTCGCACCCCTCTGTCTCCCGTTTCTTTCTTTCTTTCTTTCTTCCTTTTTTTACGGGGCGCATTTCTCCTTCCTTCCTCCTTATTCTTTTATTCTACCTACAAGCTTAACGTTCAACTCGGTCGCGCCCTCAGCCATTTATCTCCCCCGTATCCATCACCCTCGGCACTCCCCCCCTCCCCCTCCCCCCGGCCATCACATCCCACCAGCCCGCCGAGCCTCCTGCCCACCATGGTAATTGCGTGCCATCGCGTCTCGAAGAGCTACTCGAAGAGCAACGGGCCCGGCCGTCGGGATGCCGAGGGTGAAAAGTCACGGGCAAAGAGTTGTGGAGTGACCGATGAGCGAACGAGTCCGGCGAGTGAATTGCGCAGGCGCCTCGTGCACTCGACGGGACCATCGCGCGACACTCACCTGTTTAGCTAAGATATTTGGCCTCGCAAATATTTGGAGATCTTGGTGGCCCTGTCCCCCCGGTATTCTGCCCTGGCATCCTTGGCCTACATTTAATTAATAAAGACACGCGTCGTCCGGCGCGTAGACGAAAATTCGGGCTCGCGAGAGCGCGTGTATCGGGCGCGAACGTAAGCGTGCGCTTATTTGCATAAGGATCCTCGCTCGGCGTGCCCTGGAGATCGTCCCGGTTTATGGGCAGTTATTATGTATGGCCTAGTCAGGTTGGCCGCGCCCCCGTTCGGGGGAGTTTGGTTGACAAATCATTAACTATGCATCGAGCTGGCCAGCAAATACTCGTTACCGGTACCTCGGCTCTCTCTCTCTCTCTCTCTCTCTCTCTCTCTCTGCCCTTCACCCTAAATACGTGTCTCGACGAACGATCGGCCTTTAGGTGCTTCCACGTCAAGTCGCCTTTGATCGACGTATTTTAGGTCGGGAGGGGATGAGGCAAGAGGAACGTCCTTTCTCCCACCATCCCGCGCAACGAATGACTAATGGTTTTGGGCCGAGTTCGTTTCGGGTTTTTATTCCTTCCTGTCTTTTTTGCTCCTGGCTGTTACACCTTCGGAATCAGCGTTTATTTATTCCTTCGCGTTAAATTGCGCGTTCTTAGATAAAGATAAAAGAGCATTTGCTGCTTGTGAAAACTTGTTGTGGCAATCGTCAGCGGCGGCCACCTTCACGCAAAAAACGCAATCAGCACTCGTCGCATGAAGAGCATTAACGATTTGGCAACGCGCAATTGTCAACCGGTTAGCACAGCTTATACGGAGTTTTACTAAACAAATTTGCGTTCCAGCAATATTCCGATCGTGCCTACACGCGCGTTAATCATGAATTTTCCAAAAGTCAACAGATCGCTTCGATAATTCCATGATTTAGAGAGATATTGTACTTCCCGCAACTGTAAATTAAAACAATTATTTGCATGAAATTTCTTTCAACTCGTTATCTGCAATATTCAACCCTTTCACTGCAAAATATTAGTTGTATCGTTAATAAGTTTTCTAACACCACAAATTTTAACTTATTTATTGATAATAAGTAATATAGATATATTCAATTATAAAAATTCCACTACAAGTATAATGAGAAATTATCGCATTTATAATTTTCAAATATTTTTTATTAATATTATATACGCAAGTATGCGCTGACTCAAATTCTGATGCATTTTGACTCAAATTCATTACACATTATACGCAGTTAGTTATACTAGTTGTTAATTTATTTCTTCATAATTGCTTATATTAGACATTATATACACGCGTTTCACCTTTCATCTACGAAATCTTATTTTAAGAAAATTAAAATCTTAATGTGTACATTTAAATTCGTATACTATGTTTTTTACCGTCACAATATTTTAATATACAAACTAATTCAACGTATTAATAGAGTTTAATGAAAAAAATATCACGAAAAATAGGTGCAAACAGAACGAGACTTTACGGAATTTTAAAAAACGTCCCGTGTACACTCTTGTCTTTAAATTGCTTTCATGTAACCAATATTCTATCGATTGCACTATATTATAAAAGCTAACATGCACAATTGTTCACAATTCGGCGGTAAAATACCCGACTTAATTCTGCACAAGAT
Source organism: Ceratosolen solmsi marchali (assembly GCF_000503995.2). Classification (NCBI taxonomy): domain Eukaryota; kingdom Metazoa; phylum Arthropoda; class Insecta; order Hymenoptera; family Agaonidae; genus Ceratosolen; species Ceratosolen solmsi. The sequence goes on from NW_011948413.1 coordinate 4,515,706, forward strand.
AATGACAAGAATAACTAAATTAGCTTAATTAATACCAAGATCATTTTTCGTATTTGGCTCACACTTTAATAGACGGTAAAATCATAGAAAATTATATGACAATGTTCTTTAAATGGTAAAAATGAATTTAACCACATTTAAAAACATAATGAAATATTTTTAAATTGTCTTTGGAAGCTCTACTAAATAATAGTCGCCATTTTTAGATAATCAATAACGCACCTGTCAGTTTTATTAAGAAAACAGAACGTTTAGTTCCTTAGTCACATGAATGTCTGAGCGGGACTGCGTATGTTTTGCGAGTAAAAATATCGCCGCTTGAAATTCCAGCAGCGGTTTCACCAAACCTTTCATCCCCTCGCCGCGTTGTTGGGCGAGCGGCGCTTTGTGGATTTTCACGAATGCAAATACGCTGCAATTTTGCGAACTACGCGGCCTCGTCTACTTGTATTGCCGAATGCAATGCACGGCCAAAATATAGAAGTGCAGAAAAATCAAAGAGAGATAGACAGATAGAGATAGATAGATAGATAGATAGATAGATAGACAGACAGATAGATAGATAGATAGATAGATAGATAGATAGAGAGAGAGAGAGAGAGAGGGAGAGAGAGAGAGGGAGGGATAAACTAAAGAGAAAGTAAAAAAAAACAGAAGAGCGTATGCGTTATTAGCGCGTGCATTAGCCAGTACCGTAAAGATCAAACGCTTGTGCGCCGTGTTCGATTACGGAGCGGAAAGTCAAACAAAATCGTCCGGGTCTTTCTCTCTCTCTCTCTCTCTCTCTCTCTCTCTCTCTCTCCCTCTCTCTCTTTCTACCCCTCTCTATACCCCCCTAACTGCCTCACTCACTACCTCTCTCCCTCTCTATTTGCCTCTCTCTCTCTCTCTCTCTCTCTGCCTGTCTCTCTTTCAGTTTGATTGAGCTATTGAACACATCTTGCGAAGGGATAGAAAATATCAAGTCCGGAAGGTAGCTTGCGCCCTCGATAAAGGCTCGTTTTCCTTTGCCCTCGCGTACTGAAGATAAGTTAGAGAAAAAACTTTAGAAGGGTTAGTAGAACCCCCTCTCGCCCGTCCGGTTCAATTTTTTTTTTAAATACAAGGTATAGGCGGGCAACCGGTGCCAGCTCTAATTTATTTTTTATTACGAATCGAGGCCGCGGGCATTACTATCGGCATTACGTTTCCAAAATTTTCCTCAACGTTTGTGCATTAAGGGCATGAAAGTGCGAGAAATGACAAGCGCTGGCAGCTCGGACAGCTGCATAATTGAGGGCAACGGTAATTCACCTATTACCGAGGTGAGTGCGCAGGGGTCGCCCCCGACAGGGATGGACATCAGTTAAGCGCAATAAATTTTTTGACACGACGCAATTAAAGCCGTCGCGGGGGCGCGCTGCCGATGCGTGACGTTCGCTAATTAATAAGAAACGTTCGTCCCGTGTCTTGGGCTTTTCCTCCTTTTGCCCGTCTAGTAGGCGCCGAAAATCCCGTGGTTCGCTAATCGTCCACCTGTGCAAACTAACGGGGCTCGTAGTCGTCACGAGCGCGATAAGCCTCGTCAGTGAGATTTTAAGCGCGCGACATTAATGCTTCATAAATAAGAAGGAAATCGAGGTCGTTGCCGGAATGAAGACGGGACTCCCGGTCGCGGCTTCCGGTCGCGTGGACGTCTCTCTAGCGCCACGTGAAAAACAAAATAAACGAAGGGAAAATAATAATGATAAAATAAAAATGAAAGAGGAGAGTAAATGTAGGGACATTAAACGTCGCGTATATTTACGAGTGGCGCGTGGAGTTAAGCGTGTGCCGACGAGCCGTAATTACGTCCGTCGCGTAACACTTGTCCTTCCGCCGTACTTATCGTCAATCATCTCGGGCGTCGAGGAGCGGCAGTTTCCTAAAAAGTAATCGATTTCTTTATACATTATGCAGAATGTGTACTGGAGGCAAAAGCTTTCTCACGCTCGTGCTTTCTCATGAAATCGTCGACAGCGCTCTTCAACCCTCTCCCGCTCACCCGGGCGTACAAGGGGGTAAACAAGCAGAGGCGCAAGCTCTCTTTCGAAGGTCCGCGGGCTCGCTCGCACGTAGATAATTGCGCGGATAGCGCTGTATATCTTGGTAGCTCGTATGGATAGGGTGGAGGATGACTGGGCAACGAGGTCGGTGAATAGAAGGACGAGGACGAGGTGGAGCAGAAGGAGAAGGAGGAGGAGAAGTGGCGTCCGTTGGAAAGGAAAAACGCGCGTTTACAGTTATAAATCTATGCGCAATCGCGGCTAGGGTAACGCGCCGCAACACCCAGATAGACACTCGCTCAAATATTTTCCAATTAAATATTTGATCGGGTTTTTATTCCATTTATTAAAAGCCACGAAGCGACTGCTGCCTGCCGGTTGCTCAAGTGACAATCTAATTGCGATTCGCGTTATAACCTCGGCCATTCTCCATCCATTGCATTCACCCCTTGGTCGCGACTTTGGCTCGGTGCGCTTATTATTTTCCTTATTTTTTCCGCGAGATAAGCGCAGCGCCGAGACTTCACCTGGATTACCCGCGCGGACTCGGTCAATACGTCGCTCGCTCACGCGTACAAGGAGCGCGGGAAAATTGATGCGCGGAGAGCGAGCGAGAGTTCAGCGAGTGAGTAAGAGAAAGAGAGAGCGAGAGAGAGAGAGAGAGAGAGAGAGAGAGAGAGGACCGAGCTAGCGTCAGGGGAGTGGCGCAAACATTTGCCTGCCGCCCCGTAAATTAAAAGCACACAGAGCCGAGACCGAGGCGAGCACGTCAAGATCGGAGCCGACGGCCGATGCACGCGTTGCCCTCTTTTACCGCCTCGCAACCTCTTCCCGCCCCCTCTATCGCCTCACTCCGCCACGACACCCCGAGCCCCCTAACAGCCGCGTTATTCCCCCACCCAATTGCCACCCCAACCAACCTATCAGCTTTCCGAATTCAGGTTAAAACTCGCTAGCGAGAGCGAAAAGACGAAATGAGTACGCGTTTTTGTGCTTTCGTGTGTGTTAGCTCACGCGTGAGCGTGTATAGGCATGTTCGCGCACACGGCACAGCAACTTCAAACAAGAGCTAATTAAGTAGGAGTCAACTTCCTAAAAGCCCTTTTTCTTTCGTCTTTTTTCGTTCGCATTCGCGATTAGGCTTTAGCCGATTCTTGCATGATTGTCATTCGCGTGTAAGAGAGCGCGCGTACGCGCAAACACACGCACGCGCTTAGGTGTTCGCTCGCTCTGTATTTACCTCACCCCTTCTCTCGCTCCCATGAAGTCCCGCTCGCACGTATATGTTTTTTTTTTAATGCAATGATTAGGAATTGCATTAAAAATTTGCGCTTTTCAATTGTATTAATCAGCGCGAGGCATCGAACGAAATTGCCTCCAGTCTTTGGACCGACGGGGCTTTACTCGTCCGGGCAAACAAGGTAACGAAACTCCTCTTTAATAAAGGACCATTTTTCCATAATAATAATGAGGTAATTTCTGTTGTGGTACTATTGTGGCTTGCCTCAAGTAGCTTCTCCTGCGGCCGCATTACGTCTATGGGTGTACACCATCGTCGACTGCGGCTTCGGATTTTAAAGGGGACCGATCTCAAGGCGCGAGGTCAACGAAAAGAAAAACGATAAACGAAGAATGAACGGTAGTCGAGGGGGAGTAATATGATAAAAAAACCGCGCTTGGACTGGAATTTTTCGTTGCGCTTTTGATAGTAAGCCGCGACGCTCTACGTCCGTCTATTTGTCCTACGCAAACTTTGTTTTTGCAAATAAAGCGACGCTCGCGTTACCCTCCTTTATTCAGTTTGGTTGTCAGTGGCGGTCGCGCGCGCGCGCGCCGATTGCTCGTCAAGAACGCAATAATCGTGGCGCCGTAAGAGCCACGCTGGAGAGCGAGTGAAAGAAAAAAGGTGAAGCAAGCCGAATGAATGAAGAGCGAGGAACGGCCGGTTAAGGACATCGCGCGGAAGAGCTTGGTCATCGCGACTGAAAGTCGTAGATGAGGGGCAGAGTGGACCGCGGGGCGGGTGCGGTGCGGGAGGGGAGGAAGAGGGAAGGGGCTTTCGAAGTCATCGTTGAGAGCCGGGAAACAAGGGGCCCAGTGTACTCCTGGCCCGAGAACGGCTGCTCTGTCCTTGCTCGTGCTACCTCCGGGGATCGAGTGGGCCGAGGAAACGGTGGCGTCGGGACACATCGCGGACCCGCTGAATAATCGACGTGGGCTGCCGCGCACTAATTGACGCCGCACGGTAGTCGCGATTAACACCTCATCCGGGGCCCACACACGCCGCATCTGACCTTCGCTCCGACACGACGTGCGGTAGCGGGGATTACGAAAGATTAAGAAAGATAAAGGAGACGCGCGCGTCACCCTCGCGAGAGACTCTAAAAGCCACTTTCCTCCGGCTCCTCTCACTTTTCTGGAATTCGCGACGCCGGGAGCTCGCGCTCTTTTCCCCGTCTCCGTCGCTCCGTTGACCCGCTGATGGAGTGGTCCGCTCGCGCTCCCAGTCCGGCTCAACCCTTGAGGGTCCTCTCGAGCCCGGGGGACTCGAGCTCGAGAGTCTCCCTCCTTCTCGCTCGACCTGGGTGGTCCATTCTTCTAGCCCATACATTATATAAGTTGGGCCGACGCTTCGGAGGACACCTTTTTTTCATCACCCGTCTATATTTTTTCTTCCCCCCTCCTCCCCCATTCGCGGACGCGGACATTTATATTTTTTTGTATTTTTCTATTATTCATTCTCGCCCAACCTCCGACAGACTCACGCTTCAAGACGTTAAGGCATGTGTATGTGCGTGCACGAGTGCGTGCGTGTGCGCATAGTGCATACGTTATCTATACGCTCCTTTGGACGGAGGATGCGAAACTCAACACCGTCGGCGACAACTTTGCAGGCGAGTAAGGCAATATGGCCGAATCATCATGGGGCGTCGCAAAACTTGGCGCTAACATCCTTTGCTGCCATTCGCAGATAAGAATGGACCCTACATCCTTGTCCCCGTGTCAACCTTGAAATTTAAGCCTGAACATCGACGGCCTTGCTCCATCCTTTCCTTCTCTCGATATCGACATTTGCTTTCCTTACTTCCTTAAACGCGTGCCAAGTGCAAAGTGTAAGCAAATATCATTATTAGCTGGGAAGCAAACTTTCTTCACGCATTTTTTAACGTTACCTTTTCACAACCATCCTCTCTATCTCATTATTATCAATGCATTGGATTAATGCTTTGAAGAATAGGACGTCGTGGACAGCGAAGTTTACATAACGAGAAGCTCCTCTACTTCTATCGCGCTGCTTCTTACCGATACGTACCAACGCCCACTAAATTGTTGGCCCGTATTCTCTTAATCTTATCGGCTCGAGAACATGCCGAATTGTAAACCAAGTACCGCGTATACTTTTCCGAGAAAAATCTTCCCAATCTTCACTCCGGGTCAATACTCATGCAATATAAATATTACCGTATTCCGACCTGACCAATGGGTATATTTTTCCGCGCGACGGAACCTCGCACTTGGATTCCCCTTCGCTCGTTGGCTTACTAGCCAAGGCTTCGTATACGCTTTATCCGTAGGCCTAGACTCGCTACGAAATACAACCTACTTCCATTTTGCCTTTTTTTCCTTCCGTACCTTTAATACACGCGAGTGCTCGTACGCGCACACGCGCGCGCGCGCGCGCTCATACGTACATTTGAGTTCATTTGGTAAAGCGTAATCCCGAGAATAACGTGCAGTTGTATTCTCCTGCTCTCTTCTACGCTATCTCTCGTTCTCGTCCGGGGTTCACCGTTATTCACGTGACAAAAAAGAAAGGTGAATCCGTTATTCTCGTAATATTTATTGTTGGCTTCCGGCTGACAGGATATTTTGATGAACGTAGCTATTGCATTTGCCGACGACAATTTTCCTACTGACAAATATAAAGCTGCATGTTCCGGAGAGTCCCGCCTGATAAATAAAATAGTAACATATCCTTCTAACCCACGCAAACAAGAACGACACGTGCATATTAATAATATGAAGGGAGAATTTGAAGTGAAAAATTCAATCAATCGCGAGGCAATTGAAGAGATAGATCGTAACCGAAGCACTTAAGCCTTGGTGGGAGGATCGCTGCCGTCGGTTCGATGTTCCATCGCGATGCTGCCGCTCCGTTATTTCACTTTATTATGAACGATACTATCGACAAATATTGGAGTGGAGGCCATCCTCCTCCCTCTGCCCCACTCCCTGAATAGGACGTCTCGCGGATAGATTGGCGGAGATATGTCAACTTTTCAACGACAAAGTCAACGAGAAAACAATAAAATAAAATATAATGTGAAAAATAAAAAGAACATTGGTTGACATTATTGAAGAGCGACGTTAACTGCCGTCAAATTTCATTGAGCTGCACTGCTGCAACATTGTAATTAGGTTCCACGGCGCTCGAAACACGTACGTAATCATTTTTGTGTATTTGCATGTGACTGTGTCTTCGTATTGACCTGAACTATATTTATGCTCACGAAGGTCATTCTCGATGGCACTAGAACTAATTTATAATTTAATGAGAATTATCGTAATGATTCAATGACCGGGTAATGGACGACGATTTATAAGCAGCTACAAAGTCCAATTACATTGTGAATTTAATTTGAAAATACATGTCTTATACTTTTTTTTTCGCGTATTACATGTAATTATAATAGTAAAAGTTTGGCAAAAATTGATAGATAATAAAATCATATTCCTAACTTAAATATAACAATGTCAGATAAAATGCGTAAAACATTTTTAACCAATTCGCAGTTTTCTTTTATTAAAGATACCAAAAACTGGTTCTCTCTCTCTCTCTCTCTCTCTCTCTCTCTTTCTCTCTCTCCCTCTCTCTACGTAGAAGAATGTAAAAAATAATCGTTGTGCTAACAAGAATGAGAAAAAAAAGAATAAAAAAAAATGAAAGAACGAGAGTCTTACTAAATGTAAGAGATACTTGAGAAAAAGTTTATAAAAATTTACACGCGAAAATGTCAAAATTAACTTTCTATTATTTATTACAACTCTCAATGGAGTGAAAGGAAAATGCAACTTCACTAGCGACGAAAAAAAATTGGAAAATAATATTTAAACATCTAATTCAGTGAAAAACGTTCTTAGAAAACATTTCATTAACTCTTTATAATTCGATGTTTTTGCAAGGTGCAAAAAAAAAAAGTTTTATGCAAAGCATTTGCATTATATGACCACTTAGCTCCCAAAGTTGCAACATCTATCACTTAGCTATAGCCTCATGACTAGTGGTAATAAATTCAAAGAACAAATCAAACATTTACATGTTCTCAATAACCTCAAAGTGAAAAAATTAAAACAGCCAACATTATAATATCCCGCTGGTGCCTTGTGCCGAGCACAAGAAAGCTCAACAAGCACAAATTGAAAAATTTCATATTTATGACAATATTGTAAGTAACCTTTTTACACAACTCCTAAATTAAACAGCAAGTAAAACAATAGCTCTTAAATACTTCTTTTTTTTTTTTTTTTTTTTTTTTTTTTAAATAGAAAGACTCGATAGAAAATTCAATTACTAAAAGTAACTATTTATCGTAAAAAGAGACATCTCGCAATCACATTCTGCCTCTGTCCGTACAATCGAAAGCATGATTTTCACTCTCGGTTTACTCTCGACAAAACCTCTCATTACGTACTTCTCACACTTATTTTACAATTTTCATGCCCCAAATATTCTTTATATTCGATATTAGAGAATTGAGAATGAAACGTTCAGTGACGAATTACAAATACCAAACTCGACCGTAAATTTTTAAAGCTTTCCAATAAGAATAACAACAATCCTCGTAACATCGATACTAACGACAACGATAATAACAATAACAATGCTAATTTATTATTTAATAAATGATGTATAACGATGGTTCAATGCGAAAGGAAAAAAAAAAGGGAAATGATGTAGATTTGAAAACAAAAAAAATTTTACTTAAAATACAACATCAATGTTGCTGACATCGACAATGGTGACTATCGCTGCTACCTGTCGACCTCCTAAATGCCTATAATTCAGAATACCGCGTTATCGGAGCCACCTAACGTCACCTACAAATACTATGTGTACTTACCGACAGTCTCTTGTTGCTTTGAGCGCCTTTACACAAGCGTATGAATATACGATATACGAACATTTGTGTGCGTGAGGTACGCGAGTTATAATTGATAAATTGTTTATCTATTTTAGCCCATTATGTTTATTTATTTAGCCCGCAGCTTCGACATCTTTTTAAAATCCGCATAATTTGGCGTTATAATCAGTCTGCTATTAAATAAACGTTTGTGAATTCTCATTTGGAAGTAGCATGAAGTGAGCTGATGTACGGAACGATAGTTTTGGATAATTTTATAAATATAGCATGCGACATGGCGATTTTCCGAGCAAGCACATTGGAATAGATGCCCGCGCGTAAACCCGATTCCATACCCACACACGTGCAAACACAAGTATATACGTATAGGCGCGTGTATGCTTTTTCTATTGCATGCAGCGATTAGCGATATGGCTTATGCGTCTTTCATGCAACTTCACAGAGTTTCCTTCCAACTACCGTGTCGACCATAGTTATATTTCTGAATATTAATAAAGCTGTACCACTATTGTAGGTTATTTAATTATTTATAAGATCGTTAAATTTGCCAGTATAAGCAAAAATATCGAAAGTTCATAAACAATGCTATAATTGGTATTATTATCTACGCTTTTCATTAAATACTTGTGTAATATTTTTTTATAAGTTGAAAATGGATAACTTAGTATTTGTCAAATGTGTATTATAAATTACAGACTGACTTTACAAAATGCCTTGCTGGTATTATGAAAAGAAGGAGCTTCGAAACACGCCTTCCATTCAGGATGGAATTGACTATGATACAGAATGTCGATACAGAAAAGAGGGGGCTCGATTCATCATCGATGTTGGCACAAAAATGGACCTGGGCTACAATACAATGGCCACTGGTGTTGTGTATTTTCATAGATTTTACATGTTTCATTCTTTTAAAACGTTTCCACGATACGTAAGGATGCTCCTTTTAACTTATGCCGATAATATTTAATAGTAAATTATAAAACAATTGGATAGAATTGCGTGTTGAACATTTACAGGTGACTGCTTGCTGTTGTTTATTTTTAGCTGGTAAAGTAGAGGAAACACCTAAGAAATGTAAAGATATTATTAAGACTGCAAAAACATTGCTTAGCGAACAGAAATTTTTAACTTTTGGAGAGGATCCAAAAGAAGAAGTAATGACATTAGAGAGGATTTTAATGCAAACTATTAAATTTGATTTGCAAGTAGAACATCCATACAGTTATTTATTAAAATATGCAAAATGTTTAAAGGGTAATGTTTTCATTTGAAATCAATAGTAATATTATCTATTTGAAACAGTATTTTGTATAATATTAACTAATTTTTAGGTGATAAAAATAAATTGCAAAAAATGGTACAAATGGCATGGACATTTGTTAATGACAGGTACTGATCGCGTTGTTTATTTTTAAAAGTGAATTTGATTTTAATATAAATCATTATAAACATTTTTTTCTTAGTTTATGTACCACTTTATCCCTACAATGGGAGCCTGAAATTATAGCGGTAGCTCTTATGTATTTAGCAGGAAAGCTAAGTAAATTTGATGTTGTTGACTGGAATGGAAGACAATCAAAACATTTGAGATGGTGGGATATGTTTGTCGAAGATGTTACCATGGATCTATTAGAAGGTTAGATCTAATTTTGTTAAAAAATCAAACGAATATGTAGTTCCGAAATCAAAAATTTTACAATCTTTTAATAGATATTTGTCATCAAGTACTGGACTTGTATTCGCAAGCAAATAGTGCAAAAACACCAGATTCCCCACCTCTGCCAACATCCAATGAGCCCATTAGAGACAGACCTTCGATACAACCGGTAGTCGAATCTGCCTCAACTACACCAAATGGTAATAGATATTCATTATAAAATTATTAGTATAGAACATTAATTTATTAAAATTTATTAAAACTTATAAAATCATATGTGACTTATGTAGCAATGAATTCTGCAAAAATTCCAAAAACTGAGGCTGTATCGGTCTCCGCAAACGGATGTCCATCTACAGACGTACCAGATAGTACAAAGCCAATGGATGTAACTAGTCACTTTACACCATATTCATCTAGTTTTCCTCAAGGAAATACATCGTTCCCTCCTGTTTTCCCAGCAAACATAGCAGTACCACCACCACCACCTGTTAACACTTTAAATCACATTGTACCTCCGATGCATATGAATGTTTCTGGTCCTATTCGACCTCTGCCATCTTCGACAGCATCTACTCAACCGTCTTTTCATCCTCCTTATTCTTATCCAGCAAATTCAAATTACTTTACAAGTGGTACATCAGCACCATCTTCGAATCCACAACGAACATATTATCCGCCTCAATCGTAACTTAGAAGTAAATGTAGAATAAATACTAATTAATTGTATATCAATACAATAAGATTTTTTAGTAACATTGGAATTAAACTCTAATTTGATAATCACATTATTCATGAATAATTTAAAGCAATAGAGTGATATTAACCGCATAAATTATATAAATAAGCATATTTAATTTTCTTAAAACTCCACTGGTGATTTCTCTTCACATGTAAGTTTATTGGTAGTATTTTAATTCGATCATACAAAGATCAAATTTTTTAATGCGAAAAGAAAATATTAAATTCATTTTTAATGTAAACTTATTTTTTATTTAAAACTAAATCGTAATTTTATAAAAATTTTTAATTATTCTACTTGTATATTTTACTATTTTATTTTATAAAATCAAAATAGAGCACCAGTTTTACTTTAAACATTTGAAAATCATTAGTAATTTTTATGAAATTACAAGTTTGTTATCGGAAGACATTTATTAAAAAAAAAAAAAATCAAAAATGCATAATAATTACATGTACAAATTTCCTTTATTGAAGAAGCTTGAATTTACAGCTGATAAATTAGGGCGTTTTCCAAATAAGTCGGAAAATAATTCTACAAGTGGTAATGCATTTTTGGAATCTAAAATAAATGTATCGGTGTAAAGTATGTACATAATACAAGGCAAATCAGTCATCTCTGCATAGGTGAACACTGAAACAAAATATGTATTTTTATTTGCAAAATATAAGCTTATAAATATAATATATTTAAAGTACTTTACCTCCAGCACAAGCACCAGTAACAAAATTTGGCTGGTTTAAAGTAGAAATTTCACTATTTTCATTACTTTGTGATCTAGATGAACATAATTTTTTTAAGAAAGATATTGAATTCGTTTCTTCATCACTTTTAAAATGAAGCATGTGATCGCTTGTTAATGTGTACAAATTAACTGAATTAGATAATATGGGTGCAATCTAGAAAAGCCAATTTAATCGTAATATATATTATTTTAAATATTAATAAAGAGTTAAATTAAACGATTTACAAATAATAATATTTACAGCTTCTGTTAACTGTCCGGTATGTATCAAATCAAGCTTCGTACTAACAATGCAAACATAGATACTATTATCGATTAAATAAATTCTTGTACTATTCTTATCGCAATCATATTCTATAATACAAACGAGTTTTGAATTTTCAAGTATAGTTTTTGTAACAAAATCTGAAAAATTGGTAAATAAATTTTTAAAATAAGTTTTATAAAAATTTATTCAAAAGAATCGTTTACCTATCATCATTTCTCCTTCCACAATTATGAATTTGTCTAATTTCGATGGTTCAGACTCGATCCAGTTAATTACAAACTCTCTATACAAAATAATTATTATATAAATTTGTTCAAATTGCATTGCAAGGAATGATATACTCTAGGCATATACATATAAAAGCACTTAAATATAATTAACACATGCATAACATTAATAAATATAACAAAATTAATAAAGAACAATGAAAATAGCAACAAAATCGGTGCAATTTGAAATATTATAACAGTTTATTCTGGAGTTTGACAAACATATAATACTTTATATGTATAATATAATTCTTATGATATAAACAACCAAGAAATTTGAGGTTAGAATCAAGAATGATAGTATTCATTGCTTACCTAGTGTCTTCGGTATTTTCTAGGACTTCGTGATCATCTTCGTCATTCCAAAATGCTCTTGAAACAGGATATACGACCTCTCCAAAGAAACTGGCCATACTTTAAACTAATGAAATTATAAAATTGTTCTCAATCAGTGTTACGGTATTTTAAAATTACTACACGCAGAAAATATAATCTGACTGTCTTAAAAATTGCATCGCACCAGCGCCACTCGCGCTACATAATGACACCAATTTACATTCACACAAATCTGTGAATTATCAAAAAAATTAAAATTAAATAAAACAAATAAGTCTTACTGTAGTCATTTTATTTTATTCTTCTTAATTTTGGTATTGCAACTTTATTTAATTACCAAATTTATTTATGATGCCGCCAGTTTTACATCAATACTCATATATATATATTTGTATAAAAAAAGTATAAAACCTCTTATCGCTTATTTATAATTAAATGTCATGCACAAATACTTTTCTGAAAAATCTACCGATTTTTTAAAACATCCTTAACTTTTAGCTCAGGTATTTATAAACATTTTATGACGAGATCCGATATGCAAACGAGTTTGCTTTTTGATTATCTTAATTAAAAAGCTTCGTTTAACTTAGCACAGTCGATGCGACCCGTCTAAAGTTCATTCACTAAGGCCGCTAAAGGTGTCACTTCCGTCTAGACGCATTGAATCGCATTTATTTGTAATACTTCGAATAAAACGATAACTCCTAATGAGTTTCCGCTCATTTTGATGCAATAATTTAAGGAGCATCATGTCAATTAAATTTAAAAAATATTTATAATTCATAAATGCTTCTCAAAGTGTACATCGACGTACATGGTTGGTAATTTCTTCCTTTTTTTTTTCATTTCTCTTAACGCATTATTAAAATACCCGATTAAGAATCATGTACTTGACACGCGAACAATATTGTTTCCACGCATATCCGTATCGAAGTCCACATCGAGCGTTGTCTCTTACTGCTCGGTGGATCAATAGCAGTGTAAGTTGAATGGCAAAAATATACGGCAAAAAGTCAGTGGCAAAACTTAGACAAGAAATCGACCAATGCATTATAATATCACCAAGGTAATTCGGATGCCTCACGTGACCCCACAATCTGGAAACAATTAAACGCTTGCCACGCTTGGTCGGTATAGTTTCCAAATCTAATAGAGAAAGAATGTTAGTTATCCCTTCTACTCTAAACCTAGGATTAATGAAAGCATTAAACTGAAACTTACGGGATAAAGATGGTTCGAAAGGATTTTTTCTGAATTTATCCTTCATGGAATTGCTTACTCTATAGATTGCATATCCAACACAAAAGAAAACTGTAAATAAACCTATTAGATATATAGATTTGTTGATTCTGTAAAACAAATTAATTAGCAATTTCCTTCTTATAATAGATGACAATAATGATAAGAAATAAATTTGTTGACTTGCTTGTTGGTCAGTAAATATCTCGTTGTTAAAGTGGCTAAAAATGGATATGTTAGATATCTGGTTATCAACATAAAGCCCGTACCCTCGTATGTTATTTCAAAGGATGTAACTGCCGATGATTCAAATACCAGATTATCTGCTGCATGAACTATTTGTAATAGTGCTACCTCAATAGCGATGTAATTCAAATTATTTAATTCTGGAGCTATAGATTGATTAATCTTTACTATGGCGGCCAAATTAATTAAAATCTAGGGGGGGGAAACATTATCGTTAGAAAATTGGTGAGTTTCATAGAAATTATTTATATTTAACAGTATTATACCGTTCCTATTAAAGCACAGCGAAGAAGTATCAACTTAAAGTCCAAGGGTCCAAGTCGTGGATTTATTTCTCTACCTTGCCAAAAATCGTATATTATGTTATTTGTGGAACCATATATGTTAAGATTAGAAACTGGCATTCTGCCGCCTTTGACGTATAAAGCCACAGCAAGAAGTATTCCATAAGTCAATCCAGCTACTGATAATGATAGTGAATTTTTTATTAAAAAGTCACTGATGTTATAGCCTTTGTATACAAATCCTCCAAAAATTATTAATGACAAGATTAAAATCCATATCCCTGAAAGGTTAATAAAAAATATCAGACAATATTGATCTTCGCAATATACTCTGTTATATATGTAAATAATACAAAAATTACAAAGAAATAATGTACGAAAAATCTAATCTTGATGATATTACCATTGATTCGATATTGCAGTCTACCAATTATACTCTGTTGCCCATCGATTAGCCTACCAATTGGTAGAACTGATATTATAGCCACAAAACATAGAAATCCCGCGTATGATAAAAATGCTTCAAGATTTAAAAATAATTTCCACTCTTTATAAAGTGAAACATGAAATTTCTTGGAACTGCAATGGTTGTTTGAACAAGCAATTTGTAATAGAATAGTGCAAACTGGTATTGCAATTATAAGCAATAGGGCGCCAATCCATCCACCCCATTCTTGGGGTTTACTCAGAAAGTCTATTTCTTTAGTTTTTCCTTCAGAAAATGTTTCTAAATCAAAATCTTCATAATGAATAGATTTCATAATATCCTGGAAAATCAAGTCATTCTAGATAAAAATTTATGCAACGACATAATGATTGGAATTATAAACAGACTGGATTAATAGTAAAAAAAAATAAAAATTTACTTCTTCTGGTTGTACGGACAGTCCTCTTTCTTTACCATCCGATAATGCATTGTACTGAGCTTTTCTTTCTACTGGAAGAGATGCGGCTCTGTCAATGTTTCTCGTTAGCATCATTAACTTGTGATCGTGTTCTGCCTTGGCCACACCAGACATAATGCGAATAGAACGTCGGGTAATTGGTCCAAGTTCTCTTAATCGCGACTGAATGGGTGGCTCCACAAATTCATCCTTTAAGCTTTCAGATCCTTCCGTCCTATCAGTATCGCTCGAATTATCTAGGGACGAATAAAGAATTGTGCAGCAGTTTATATACAGGGACAGGAATTACATTTAGAATACGAATGAAATAGAAAAAGATAAATGAAAGCCATGATTAACAACGATGCTAGGTTAGCAACGACTCTTAAGAACCAACAAAGCTTTACAATTAATTTAATTCAATTATTTGAAGTACCCATATACCTTTTGGTATCTCTAATCTGGCAATAGAGATTTTAGCTTGTCTGGCATTACGTACAGGTAATTTTCTAGACTGAGAATTGGGTGATCTAGCTGGAGACTTACGAGCTGGGGATCTCCGACTGGGACTACTTCTGGAAGGGCTTTTTCCACTAGGTCTACCTCTACTTCTAGTTTGGCTCCTGGAAGTTCTTTGAGCCTGTGGCACAATATCCATAAATAACCAAAAATACACCACAATTTGTCGATTTCAACTCCCAATCATTCCGATACATTACCTTGAGATCTGTCTCGTTGACCGTATACTCCTCTCCTCCCCTAAAGAGTACTTTATATTTGTTGCCCTTAACATTTACAATTCTCGCTTTTTGATAATCGTCGCTACTCGGCATTTTCGCGAGGACTTGCTCGCCCTCTGAGAACTTCATCCTTTCTAAAAATACACAAGACACAACGGTAATATTATATGCTTAAGGCCACCAGTTCTTTTTATCATTTATTTTAGACAATATGGTTGAGTTCGCATTAGTTGAAGGAGAAAAAAAAATTGCAAATTCCTACGTGGCTGAAATTCCGAGGGAAACTATTTATAGACAGATTCGGAATAGTTTATATAACCCATATTAGCGCACATCCAACAGTCGTGCACTATTCAATAAAATAACACGTATTGCTCATAATTAACGTCGGCCCGAACAATAACGCAAGGTCTCCACGCGTTTGTTTACAGCACGTCCCGCGTATACATAGCCGAGAGCCGCGGGGGTTAATAGGCACTGCTAACCGACTTTCGGGCGGGAGAATGATCCGAGAAAGTACCGCGACTCCGGACAAATATATCGCCCACAGCGGTGTCAGTAGAAAGGGCCGAACTGCGCGACCCCACGACTTACCCTGATATGTGCACTAATAACGGATTCCTCTTTTTATTCGTAGCACTAGCTCCGAGGCGGGAATATATAAAGCGCGCACGACATACGCGAGGTTATAGTTGACGCTGTTTTTTTCTTGGCATAACCGTAAAGGACGCCAACTATTCGGCTCGCTTTCCTAAAGCCTCTACAAATAGACCACGCGAATCGTGTGCGACCGACTGCGGCTGCGGGGCGGGCGAGTCGACGCTACGCCGCCACAGCGGTTGCGCGTTCGCAAAACGATGCTTTCGGTGCCGATGCGCCTGCCTTACCTAGCCTTAACTCTGTCGGAGCCCGTGCGCCTCCGATCGTCTATGAGAATATAGCGGCACACGCATCGCCCTCCCCCACGACCCTCCGCATAACGGACACGAAATTTTCCGGCTTTTGTCCATCTCGACGAAGCAGCCGCCCGGCCGTTCGCCAATTTTTATTGGGTCCCGTAGAAGGCTGAAGGTGCGCATCGAGACCCGTTCGATCGCCGTGAGCAATATTTAATTGGTGTAAGAACGCTTTCGCCTAGTGCGCCATTTTCAATGTGTTTGGTCTTTTCGATGTTTTCTATGACGTCACGTCCTTTGCCCCTTTATCAGATCAATTGTAAAAATATTGTTTTTCATCGACGAGAGGACGGCCGAATAAATAATACGTTTACTTTTTCTCCTCTTGCACTCAGTACTACTGTCAAGTCATTGCTAATACTTTAAGTATTCTTGCCCAACAAGCTTTTCAATTCGATTTATCTTGTTTGCTTCTTCCTCTCTCTCCTCCCCTAACCCCCTTAAAGGCTATTATTTAACCAATCGCTTAAATTGTAAAAATCCATGATTGACGGCATTCCCAGGTAAATTTATACTTACACATACATCTTCCTTTTAAACTTCTTTTCGAACTAGATATACTCTAATGTGTATATATGCAAATATATATATATATGTGCGCGCGTGTGCGTGTGCGTGCGTGCGTGCGTGCGTGCGTGCGTGCGTGCGTGCGTGCGTTCGTGTGTGCAGGCGTGCGTGTTTATATTCAAGTATATATGTATATATGATTTTTTTGTGCAGAACTGCAGCCTCATATCGTATGACATTTCATAAATGCGCGTTTTTCCTATTGTGAGTGTGCACGTATGAGCATCATAACGGTAATCAATTTCCACTATTATAAATATAACACCATATGCGTATTCGTTACAATAAAAAACAATCAATGTTCGATATAATTTTGGCAATTGTACTACACAGATTCGTAAGGTAATTGAATATATTGTCTTGTGCATATTGATTAAAAATATCAATCGTATACGTAATAATGTGATATACCGTGCTGTATTTTAGATTGATTTATAATGTGTTAAAATACAAATGTGAATTTAAATATTTTCAATCTTTCGAAATTCTCAAACAAAAACATAAATGAGAGACACTACGAATAGTTTTAATTATATACAGGAATATTTGTATGTAAAATTTTGTAATATATTCCTGTAATTGGTGTTGATTGAAATTGTAAAATTTTCATCGCTAATTCAATGATTAAAATATTGATATACGTAAACTCCTGTATCTAAGATAACGATTTTATTTAAAAGTTTTAAATACTTAAGATTTGGGGTTTAGTGCGCTACGATATTTTCAATTTATGAAACTGTTGACGAACGAAAAATGAAAGCCAATACATATTTTATCGACACTCTTAAATAAATATGTACAAAATTTATACTCAAACAACATCTTTTCCGCCATTTTCACACTGCGTTACAATCGCAATATATTAAAAAAAATTGCCTTTTATTTATACAAAATGAATTCATATCAAGAAAATAAATTAATGGAATTTCTTACTACAACAAATGGAAATTTATTTCATTTATAAATACTTATAACTCAGCACTTCCTCAAACTGATAATGCAGAAAGTCAATTAGTAATGAGTTTACTAGGTATCGTATCTAACATAATTGTCAGCTTCGTTAGATATCATTTTCTAACTTTATTCACGTCTAGTATAGATTTTATACGTTTACTTATTATATCCTTTAATATCATGATTTGTAAATATTATTTAATATATATTATTATAGATTAATAATGTTATATCAATTAGTTCTTTCGATTTAGTTCCGATTGCACGTTTAATATTGGAAATATTATTTAATAGATTCGTTTTATTTTACTTAATACCATTTTAAATTGCCACTTACATAAACTGTTATATATGCGCAATGATAATAAATACGTAAACAACGCATGGTTTTATAATAGAAACGTGAAAAAGACATTCAATTAGTTAAACATTATCATAACCAATATTATAATTTTAAGATTATTTTTCATAATTATCTATATTGTCGTTAAAAGCAACATCGTGATGAATTTATTTTTTATCTCCCTCCTTTTTTTATTTGAGGTCGAAATTAGTAATACGAGTCCCTCTATTAAGCAGATATTTTCCCACTAGATTAAAAATTATTTTGTTTACCACTGTTGCATTCTCATTCATCAAAAAATTCGATCATGAAATATTTTGAACGGATGACAGCCCATAATTCACTATTGAGTTGGAAAACTATTGAATTACAATCACAAAACGCCATCGGCAATAGCTGAAGAAATAAGAAATAATGTAATGTCTGTAGTGCCACAAACCTACTCGATTAGTTAAAAAGTAAAAACAAAGCAGCAATAGCTCAAAATACATTAAAATTAACTTCTAATTAATAGATTTACCTATTATCATTGACTTGAACAAAAGGCTTCTTCGTATAAGCGTGTTTTATTTCATTGTTGTTGGCGAAGGAATGGGCGAGCTTCGTTATTTTATTAGATTGCGTCTAAAATTCAAGAACTTATAGTAAATGAATATATATATATATATATATATATATATATATATAATATAATATAAGACGACATAACGATATATCTCCTTACCTCTCCCAGGCAACTTCTGTCCTTCATTATTTGTAGTGTATGCGTGCGTGCACATGCGTACGTATGTATGTATAAATGCGGCAAGAATTTTTATGAGCTCGTCTTAGATGCTGGATGAAGTGCAGTTAATTGATCAATCTTGTGATTCATCGTGGGTACGTAAACATATTGAGGGGCCGTTAATGCCGAGAACAAACTGTATTGTCCAAGGTATAATAGCATGTGGTATTATTTTATTTGTAGCAATTGTATTGCCCGTACTCATTCTGGATTTTTCATTAAAGAAGCTTGCAAAAGATACCGTTACATTGTTGTGAATAATAGGAGAGTATTTCTGAATGTAAAATGATCCAGAGGAGAGGAAAAGAGAGAAAAGGAAGAAAGAAGCGCGAGCAAAAACAGTAACCCAATTCTCGCCTGACTCGTCAGGTTTATCGCTGCACTATGGTCTTCTTTGTCATTACACGAGATGCTGAACGTTTATGTACTGGCAACCAGAAGTGCGTGGAAGGCTAACAATTTACTTCTTTGTCGATTTGATACTGCGTCGATCATTAGCATTAGTATTTTTCTATTTGACTGCGAAATGATTCACACGAAGCCTTTATATATTACGTTCAGCTCGAGCGCAATGTGTGTGTGCGTGTGTGCGTGTGTGTGCGTGTGTGTCTATATATATATATATATATATATACATATATCGTGATAAATGTCGGAGACGCCTATGGACAACGGAAATCTCGATTTATTCATGTAAATTTATAATATGAATTTATGCGCTTGCAAAATAGTTTTGACCGCGGATGAGAACAATTCCTTTTCGATGCACTTACGCATACGCGGCTATGGCAACCGAAATAAATTATAATATTATAAATTTAATATATCGCGTACGTGTGTGCGATTGTAATTAGAAGCGGGCAACGCGGTTTTCTGATAATAAAATGGCGCAAAAATTAGAAGTCGGAGTAATTTTTTTCTTCTTTTTTTTTTCCTTTTAATCCCCCTGTTGAGAAGAATAATTTGATCATTCGTAGTACATTGTAACGACGCTCATCTCGCATATATTTTTAAGTTTTCATTAGAGTAGTTCGACATTTTCAATGCGTTTTTTAATGCAGTCAGACATATAATAGTTGGAAAATAAGTCCGTTGTACATGGAAGAGCTGATGTTCACATTGTAGGTGAATCCGATTTAAAGTATGTCAATTTTTCCCAGCATTAGAGCAGTGCGATATAGACGGAGGAGAGACGGCGGCATCTAGCGAAAATCCCGTGATTCACGAAGCGTATAATTAAATTCAAATAAAGACATTTTTCAACGTGAAAATATTTCAGCGCCTCATTGGAATGAGTGTAAAAGGCAGATGAAACGCCCGAGCATTCGAATGCGGACAGACCCGCCGAGTAATTGAATGATTTAAGGCACGTCTGTCCCGCATCTGTGCATCTCCTACGTATCAGCGTTCTCACATTAAACGTGTTTTCCATTGCTCGTGCATGGCAATAACCAAAATCTCCAACGAACTTTAATTATGCGTGCATTAATATATGAATTTTGACGTTTGTTAATAAACTATAACGATTGAGATAGGAGGATGAGAGCCTCGTTTGGTTTCGTTCCGTTCCTATGTCGATTCGTCCATTCCTACGATATGCCTCGGCAATACATAAAGTGTATCGAAGAGTCGATTAAGAGTCGCGCATAAGAGATTATATGATAATATAAGAAATGAGTAAAATTTATTCATTCTCGTTCTCTGCGAGTGGAAGGAAATTTTTTAATTAATCCATTAGTCAACCCATGAAACTCTTCTTGGTTTAAAAGCGTACGTTTGTTTGTAGACATCAAGAGTCTCTGGCTTCAGTATAGAAGGTTGAGTTGACGACTAACGAAAGCCGATTATCGCGACGTTTTTCTGGTATCTAGATTCGTACATAATGAATTACGAAATGTTGTATTCAATAAATGAACATTGACATATCAGTGAAAATGTTATTATATTTATTAGCGTTATTATAAAATATGTCAACGTTGTTTAAAGACCTTCGATCCCACCATAATAAACATTTTTACTACCTTCTTTACACTTGGTCATAAATGTTCCTCATACCTATCATTCGGTTATGCTTTTAACCTTGTGAAAATATTGATTAAAATGTTTGATTTTTAAGATAAAAAATAAAAAAAAATAAAATAAAATAAAAATACGCGCTATGAATTGAGCAGTCAGTTTTACGAACGAAATTTCTATAATGACAGAGAGCATTGAAATAAATTATAATTTAGTAGAAGACAAATATTTATTTGTCGTGTGTGATTTTATCTCCAGAAAAAGATAATGTAACTAATGCACTTAAATATACGAAATAGACGTATTCGAAACAAGTAGTGCCGTACGACTGACAATATTTTCTATGAATAGTAAAAATATTTTCAAGCAATTCAATAATTGGATTTTTCAGTCATTAGCATTACGTCAAAATATGATTTTTCCCGGAAACGTAATTGCCTTCGAAATTTGGTATTATTTAAAAATATTGTCAACTGCGTCAATCTTAATAATAATTATATTGCGACACTTCAAAATATTCAGTTATTGCAGTTTTTAACACGCAATTTTTTTTTTTCACAATAATATTTATAACCTTTAAATATTCATGAAAATAAAATAAGAAATAACTTTCAAATATTATTCCATTGTTCGTTATCTTTACAGTTGTTCCTTTCCCCGTAAATTCAACTATTCAACTGACAAATAAATTAAACGACAGATTTTAATTTATCGTTTGTGTCTCTCTCAAATAAAATATGCAATCACTAAAAGATCAGAAATTGTTTTCCAGTAAATTAAAAGTAAAAAAGAGTGAAAGTAGAAAAGGAGCTCTAAAGGAATTAAGGAATACTAATGAAAAATTAACGTTTTCATGTATAAAGTATGAACGATAACGACTGACATTAAAATTAATTATACGTATCAGGAAACTATTAATTAATAGAATTATTGTGAGAGTGCATATGTGATGTCGGGGGGGGGGGGCATGGTAACAAAATGGACTTTCTGTATGATTTGATAAATTTTGATAATTTCGGTTCAGATAAGAGTTGATACGAACATTAAATTCGCTCTTACAGATATAATTCTTCATTCGTGATTAATAATAGATAAAATCCTTTGTCCATAATTCAGTTGTTTGACTTTTCGTCGAAGGAAAAGTATATTTCACCAAATTAAGAGATAAATTCATTCGAGATAAGTGTAATGTAACAAAAGTTTCAACTCTAGGTAAACTGTACAAAGTAACATTAAAATAAATAATATGCGTTACGGATGAAAACGATTGGGATTTGTGTAGATGATTGTGTCATGTTGAATAATAGAGCAAATGAAAAAATTCCGTTGAGGGAAATACAGCAACCAAGTGCAGGATAGGTAATTGTAGCGCTCAAAAATCCGAAGCGAATCAATAACGGCTGTGCGTTACGCTGTAGGTCTTTAACGTTTCGAAAATTTCCCATTATGTGGGTTAACCTTAACGAACGACTGTCCGGATCTTTCTTATTATTATTATTATTATTATTATTATTATTGTGTCATTCCTCTGAAGATGAGGGCAAGGGGGGTTTGATACGTGGCGGTGGGAGATCTACGGTCTCTCTTGCCGATTCGTCTTGCTGAAAAAACCGACTTGGGTGAAAATTGAACGGCAATTAGCACAGAGATAAAAATCGATCGATCCACGAAGAAAGGCTGACTCCTCGGGCGAGTCGAAGGTGGTGGCTAGGAAAACGGGAGCAAAGAAAACGCGAGGGGGTGACTCGCGACCCTAAGGGCAGCAGCCGCGCGCACGTTGCGCGGGTCATGAATGGAAGGCTCGTCACCGGGAAGGGCACTAGAGGGGGATGTCAGTGGTCTCAGGGCGAGGCGGGGAGAGGGGGACCTCGACTACGGTATCGATCCCCGTGGACGTTGCGCCTGCTCGTTGGCCGGGCGCTGCCGGCGTCGCGGCGCTCGACTGTCGACGCTCGCAGGCACAGGAGAACCGCCCAAGGGAGCAGAACGAGGCGGGCGAGGTGGGCCCCACCAGCCCTCCCTCCTCCTCCACCGCCACCGCGAGCATCGAGGCTCCCGGGCCCAGAAGCAGCGGCGCACGGGGGCCACGTAGGATGCGCCCGGGGCGTTCAGCAACTGTGCGCCCAGCCCCCCAGCGAGGCCGACGATGGGCCCGATGAGCAGCCGCGAGAGCCACCTCGAGGTCCACGACGAGGACGGCGGCCTCCAAATTAAGTCGCGCGGCTGCGGCAGCGTCCACCACGAGCCCGTGAGTAGTATTACCGCGATCGATAAGCTTTTAGGGCAGCGGTTGTGGAGATGGAGTCGTGTGAGACGGGGGAATGTGAGACGCGCGGGGGTGGTTACGGCGTCGAGACAGTCCCGATTAAGTTCTCCGGCATCGACGACGACGACGCTGCTGCTACCCCCGCCGCTGCCGGGACGAGCTCCCATCAACGGGGACGGCGAGGGTAACGTCGACGGCGACGGTGACGGGATGACGGTGGTGGTAGGGTCGTCGGTGGTGGTGGCGGTCGCGGTGACGGCGCCCCCCGCGCTGATAAAGTGCTTCTCGCACTTTGGCGGTGCGCGTTCAGCCGGCGCTGCCACCGCCGCAACCGCTGCCGCTGCCACCGCCGCCGCTGCCGTCGCGGAAATCGGGCAACTAGGGACGGCCGCGGGCCGCAGTACGTTTTCCGCGCGCAACCCACGGCCGTCGCTGGAGAGCCGAGAGCGGAGGTCCTCGACATGCCGCCCAAAAATAAGGTACGATGACCCGATCGCCCGGACGATTCGTCCTTGTCGAAGGCAGCGCCGCGAGGTCCTAACCATCAAACGCACTTGTCATTTGAAACTTGTGCGTACTTGTTTATCGTTAGCGCCGATATGCGAAACGATTTTTCTGACTTGAAATCATATTGTATTGCAGTTACTGGACCAAGTTTTTCTTCTTCTTTTTTTAACACAAGTAGCTCAATTTATTTAAATTCTATATATACCGTGCGGATCGTTTAAATTACAATTGTAATGGGATTTTTCATTTTTGATTTATGTTTTTCGACGAGTAACATTGATTGCGCTCACGTGCACGAGGATCGGTTGATTATCTCCTAAATGTGTCTTCGCGTTTAACCGATTTGCGAAGCAAGAATTCTAACAATTAGTTTGAACTTACCAATGCTATTGTTATATTAAAAGACCAAGACTAGGGGAGTTAAAACAATAAAGCCGAAGATATAGAGAGAGTGCGCGCGCGCGCGCGCGTGTGTGTGTGTGTGTGCGTGTGCGCACGCGCGTGCGTGTGTGTGCGAGAGAAAGAGCGAGAGAAGGTGGGAGGGAGTGGATGAAAGAGAGCGACAGTGAGAGAAACAGAGATGGTCGGCGGAAAGATGGGAGGTGGGGTGGACGGGATGAGAGATGCGAGAATAAAACCAGAAGCAAATTGATAGATTTTTGTATGCAGTGAGGGTAAGGTAAAATGAGCTATTATATACTCCTTGTAAGGAAAGGCGATGAATAATAATTAAAATCGGGGAGTTGTAAAAGTTAACCGGAATTATTATCGGTAGCGTGGAGCATCGCTACGGAAATATTAAACGAGAGTGAAAGGATTCGGATTGGTGTGAAAATTTTAGAAGCATTGCATCTACTGGCAGTATACTTTCAGCCAGGACGCGCTCCGTCTAGTTAAAAGTGGTTTGTTATGCGACGTAAAAAAATAGTAGAGAGAGAGAGAGAGAGGGAGAGAGAGAGAGAGAGAGAGAGAGAGAGAGAGAGAGAGAGAATGAGCGAGCGAGAGAAAAGCCAGAAACATCATCGATGATTAGACTGGCGATTGGGCTTGTCTTATCGAGCAAGCCCGACATTTTCGGGAGACGCGAGGTGGTAGTACCACCGGTGATAACACAAAATTCATAGGTCGCAAGAAGATTGAAATTGTCCATTATAGACTTATCATTGAACGGCTTTGATAAGGACACGCGGGCAACGATCGTGGCAATCGATAACGCTAATCGATCGTTATCCCAGACGTCCCTCGTTGTTAACGTTCATCAGCCGCAGATCGCAATCGAAGGAGGACAATGCGCAACGGTGGATCCGACTCACAAAGGAGAACTACACACGAGCGCTTGACTCATTTGTTTGTGACTTTGAGTCAGCTTTTCCGTTTTCTTTTTTCTGCCTTACGCGCGCTCGTTTTTGTTGTCGCTCGCTGCTTTGCTTTAATTGTTTGTTTGGCCACGGCCGTCACTCGCGACACTACTGTGGACGCGCCACGGCAGATGCTGAATGCGCGTGACGTCTGCTTGGCTCGGTGCTCGTAATTGCAGCCGCTCGTTAATTAATTAAAATCAACGAGCCTCGCTTGCCGATATACGCGACCATCGGATGAACGAACGAGTGTTCGAGAATCGAGCCGTACGATTCGAATGAGCGCGCGCCGACGATCTCCTCGCGAGTCCGGACGAAAGGGAAAGTCCCCGTGGCTGCAGGAGCGCCTCCGTAGATGCCGTGGGTCGTCGTGCGCAGTTTCTGGCCACTGTAGTGGGGTAGTAGTGATGGTAATGGTGGTGGTGGTGGTGGTGGTGGTGGTGGTGGCGGTGGTGGTGGTGATGGCGGTGATAGCGGTGGTGGTGGTGGTGGTGGTGGTGGTGGTGGTGGTGGTGGTGATGGCGGTAGTAGTGGTGGTGGTGGTGGTGGTGGCTCTGTTGGCCGGGGCGACGATGGGCCGCGCGCGGCCGCAGTTCTGCCTGACAGAACGCAGGACGTCGGTGCCGGCGGCTCAAGTCGGATTTGACGATGCCTCGCGTCACAGTGCCACGGCGTCGAGCGAGCGTCACTCGTTGAGCGGTTCCGTTCCTCCTCGCGACATCGCGCGCGCACCTCGTTCCTCCTCTCCTCCGCTCCGTTCCGCCTTATTCCCCTCCCTTCACCCCTCGACGCCCCACCCAACGCCTAATCCCGCTCCTTTCCCTGCCTCCCTGGTCCAGGAGCCGAGTCCTCTCTCTCTCTCTCTCTCTCTCTCTCTCGGTGGCTTTTCTTGCGATCGTCGAAAGACGACGCACACACGCGCGGTGCCTGGCGTCGATTACCATGCACGCAACGTTCGGCGTGCGAGCGGCGGACGTCGCCGCTGCACTAGGATACGCTCCCGCCGCGGTACGGGGACGCGAGTTGCGCGCGTCCACGAGCGCGACGACGATGACGTACAGCGGGGCTCAGACGATGGGGGCCATCGCCATCGAGAGTATGGCCGACGAGTGCGCGGAGCGTCGAAGCTTGTCCTAGGCGGCGAGACGCCAGCCGGAAAACGCTGAGGTGCGTGCGTGCATGCGTGCGGGCGTACGACGGAGAGATAGAGACAGAGAGAGCGAGAGAGAGAGAGAGAGACTGAAACCGAGAAGTTCGAGCCTGGACAGCCCGAGGGGTGGGGACGACAGAACGTGAGGCAGACGGACAGAGAGAGAGAGAGAGAGCGATTAAACGAGCGAACGATACACGGGGAGAACGAAAAACTGATCCCGAGTGTTGAGGAGTCAGAGCCGAAAGTTCGTTATTAATAGACCGAGGAGGCGAAACCAAGTGCAAGACGCCTCCGGACGTGAGAAATGTCGCGGGTGTCGCTTAACAAGTCGCAGCCGAGCCAATACGGCTCGCGTCGTGTCCGAAAGATCAGCACGGTGGGTGAGACATTTAAACCATGCATTTTGGATCCTTTGCGCTATCGTTCTCATCTCGGTTCCCGTACCTATTCTCCTCCTCGTCCTCGTCCTTGTTCCTGTTGTCGTTCCCGTCCTCGCGTTCCCAATGCCGACCTTGTCCCTGACCGTCCGTATCATCGTCCCTTCTCTATCCCTTCACCGTTCTCATCCTCCCCAGTTATCCTATCCACTCTCACTCTAGCTTACTGTCACGTCCCGTCTCGTAATATCCCATCACGTCTCGTCCTGTCCTATCCTCTTCCCCATCTTTCGCAACAAAAGTCCAACCAATGGAGTCCTTATATGCTTTACCGAATCCTGCGATCTCGGGTGTGCTCCTCTTTGTTTAGTCGCTCAGGGTCCCGGGGTGGGGATCGAATGCGCTGACTTGCAGCAGAAGCTACTGCCACCGCTGAGGCCAAGGCCGCGAAATAGGCCACGAGGCCGAGAGTTAACCGCTACGGTTGGGCACACGACCGATCGGCATTAGATTTGAGTTGCGCGCGCTTGGCGCGCAATGCGCACGGGGTTGGCGCGCGACCGGGGGACGAGGAACAAAGAGGAATACGCGCCCGATTACGTAAGTCAGCGAATTGCGTTCGCCGCGGCAGACTTTACGTAAGGGGCGGCCGATCAGCTGACGGCCGGAGACCGTCTGTCTTCGCGGATCTGCCCTCGTCCCTATCCTAACGTCGACCCCGCGCGTCCTAGGCAGCGCCGATACCGCTCAAGGCACGAAGACGGCCACCTTCCTCACCTTGTATTTTGGATTACAGACGGAGAGCGAGTACTCCGTGGAGGAGCAGACTCGGCTGACAAGCGGCGGACCCGGGGGTGGCGGCCACGATGGGGACGAGACCTCCCCAGAGGAGGAGGCCGGCTCCCTCTGCGAGTACCACGATATACCGCCACCCCCGGATGGCGGCTATGGCTGGGTCGTTGTCTTCGCCTCCTTCATGTGCAACATGATCGTCGATGGGATCGCCTACACCTTCGGCATATTCCTCGGGGAGTTTGCGAGCTACTTTGAGGAAAGCAGCAGCAAGGTCGCGTGGGCGGGCTCCCTACTCTCGGGTGTCTACCTGATGGCCGGGCCCGTAGTCAGCGCGCTGACGAACAAGTACGGTTGCCGGTTGGTCTGCATGGCCGGGAGCTGCATCGGTACCCTGGCTTTCGTGCTCTCGACCTTCTCCGGCTCGGTCACCGTGCTCATGTTGACCTACGGCGTCCTGGGCGGTCAGTGTGATTTTTGGCGACGCGACTGTCCGACACCAAACTAGCGGAACAAACGGCCGCGCATACTATCCAACTACCACGACGACTGAGCTTCTTGTCCTTTTCCACCAGGAATCGGCTTCGGTCTCATCTACCTACCAGCCGTCGTCTGCGTCGGCTACTACTTCGAGACCAAGAGGTCTTTGGCCACGGGGATCGCCGTGTGCGGCTCGGGCTTCGGTACCTTCATGTTCGCGCCCCTTGCCGGCATACTGCTCGAGACCTACCAATGGAAAGGCGCGATCCTCATCCTGGCCGGCCTCATCTTCAATTGCGCCGTAAGTACCTACCAGAATCTCCGTGCACCACAATTATCCCCAATTACTACCGTATTATCTCACGTCTTCATCTCGTTTGCTCATTGTCTCATATCGTTGCATGTTACGCGTTACGCGATCGTTAGGATGCGCACGCTGATTAATTCTCAGCCAAGAATTAATCTCCATTAGCACGGCGATCGTATTGTACGAGCTCCGCGTCACGCCTGCGAAACGTTATTGCTTCGTTATTTCTGCAATTATATAAGAGCGTCATTGACAAAGTATAAACAATGTTTTCGCAACGGCGGCCTGCGCGTCCTCATCCATACCCTATGTTTTCACAATTTCAAGAACCCGCCACACCGCTATTATTACATCCTTCTCACTATACAAGAGTCATTCAATAACGAGGAGGTACAAAGCTTTTGCATATTTTTGACATTGAGAAGTAGAAAAATGAAGAAAAAGAAAGAAGAAGAAAGAAGAAATGAAGATGAAGGAAAGAAGAAGAAAGAAGAAAAGAAGAAAAAGTGATGAAGAGAAGTAGAAAAAAGAAGAAGATGATGAAGAAGAAGAAGAAGAAGAAGAAGAAGATGATGATGATGATAATGATAATGATGATGACAATGACAATGACAATGACAATGATAATGATAATGATAATGATTATGATTATGATATTGATGATGATGATGATGATGATTCTAAATAGTGGATGCGTTGCGTGTCATTGAAACGATTGTACGTTTGCACCTGCAGAATTATACATACGCTTCGATTGGGCTTGTTTGATGCATTGTAGGCGCCATGAGCGATACCGATATCGATTTGGGCAACCACTCGGACAATGTATAGCAGATCTATATTTATCCTCATATATTTTCTCCCTTTTTCTTTTTGAGGTAAAACTCATGCAGTCACCACCGCCTCCGTTATACCTCCCCCCCCCCCCCATCATCCCTCACGCAAACTGTACGCATCGTAAAAAGTGCAAATAACAATAAGCTAACAATGGCATTGTAGGGTCGATGTAAATATCTACCGTCGGGCATGAACGTGTTGATGCGATCCTGCAAAAATAGATCACCAAATTGCACCGGCGCGCAAAACTACAAATGCCATTAACGAACGTAGCGCGCGGGGTGGTGAGCGGGGGAAAGCTGCTTGGAACGAAGAATAATAAAAAAGAACGTCACTAGCTCGCGGTCGAAAGTGCGTTTACATATATTTCTCGAACATTCTCCGCGCGGCTTTACGGAAATCGAAAGGTCGCGTGGTGCACGAACGTTTTGTGAACAAGGACTTTCACAATTCGGTATAACGGCTGCGCTGGCATTAGCTGGTTGCCGCGTAAATTTTCGAGCTCGCGAGAAGCGAGGTGGAAGGATATGAGAAAAACATGAGTATAAAAGTCTCGGTACCGTGGCTCGGCTCCTATTTATGCGCCTTGCCGCGTTTTTCATTCAGTGGTGGCTCAAAGCTGTCAAGCAGTACGCGAAGTGTGTCGATGCGCTCTCTAAGAAAGAGGAGGGGGGGTGTAGCGAAGAAGCCCGTCAACTTACACCGCACGAAAAGATTTGGCAGCTGAAAATATGTCGCATCGATTCGCATCACCACTACGTATGAGGCGAATATTTTTAAGAAAAAAAAACCTTCAAGTACGCGCTCACGACCGCGAGCTTCGCCCCCCCCCCCTCCGGCAGACGCTCGTAAACACGCTAACCCATTTAAATAGAGTATTTGTTTAATTTCTGATTTTTATGCAAGCTTACTCGAGTCGTTGAATAAAATGTTACCTGTCAATTATCCTTCGCTAGTCGATATATGTATTTGAGAATGTGTGTGTGTGTATGTGTGTGTGTGTGCGCGCGCGCGTATAATATTCTTCGACTTATCCGACACATAATACATTTGTAATGGAATGTTTGCTACAACTTCTTTCTCTACTTATGCACCTTCAAATTATATTTTAATGTTTGACAATTTTACTTCGATTTTCTATTATTTTCCTCAGTGTATACAATGCTCGATAAAGCTTCACATTTTCTTCCATTGCCTGTTTATATATTTTGCAAATTCCTCGTATAATAACATAGTCTGTCTTACTCATAAAAGAGTAATAATTTTAATTCTGGGCTCAATCGTGTATGCCAATTAATCATTTAATTTTTGAATTTTTATTTTTTATGTAAATTGTACAATATTTACTTATCGAGATAAAATCGTGAGTATCACTTTTATTTCGTATAATTATGTTGAGTTTACTGATTACATATGTACACGTCATTAAATTTCATTTAGCGATGCTTCGACGGCACGTCGGTTGTCCTTTTTGAGCTATACGCACGATAACAAGAGCCATGCATTGTGTATAATGTGTGTACTGTGGACATTGTTGAGCAGGAGTTAAGCAGGAGCCGTACCATAGAAACGACACTAAATTAAATCTAATCACTCGTAATCACTTAATCGTCAAATCTTATACAAAATTAAATACTTTTAAATTAGGACGACAACGATTACTTTAAGCTGCGAGATTAGATATCTTTGGAATGAGTAGATAAACTTCAATGTAATAACTTCTTTGTATTGCGCTTATATTTTTCTGGATTGCTATTCTCACTCTTTAATTCATTCAAGGTTAACTGACGAAAAATGTACGTTTGCCTTGATGTTTGGACAATAGACGAAGATTTTTCGCTCGGAAACTTCGCATGGACGCACTCAACCCGAGAGTTATTATAAATTATCTCCTTTTTTTTATATCTAACTTTAAAATAGTTTGTAACTACCAAGTAGTCTGAACAAGTTTATTTGAGCGTCGGTAATGTGAAATGAAAATTTTATTTAACCAGTAGCATTAGTGAGATTAGCGAAGCGATGTACGAATGGAGGTCTTGCTTAAAATGATTGCGATTGGTAATGGAAAACAGTAAAAACGAAAAAATATGTCGATAAAAGTTTTTGAAAAAATGATGTCCTCGTGATTGCTTATTTAGTAAAAGATTAATAAATTTAACGTAAACGGCGTTGTTGCCCATAAGCTGCAATTGTCGCATGCGGAAGATAATGTTATCCATTTAGAAAACATTTCACTGCATTTTCAAATTCTCTTAATGTCTGTAGTACGACGCTGGTTGGCAGTCACTCGGTTATTTTACGAGTCTAGCTATTCGTAGTTTTACGATTCTATGTGTGGGATGCAGTTGCACATCGGTGTTTACATCACGAAGCTACCAAGCTTTATCGAGAATCTTAAATAAGTATTCGCAGAGAATGTGTTTTTATATGAATTAACGCGCCCGTTGAGCTATTATCTTGTTACAACCATGATAATGTACAATATTGGCAAATGAGAGAGCATAGTATGAATTCCAAAGGAATTGCGTCAGTGTTACCAACTTACGATGTCAATTCCTGTCAATTTTCATAGATTAAATTGATTACAGCGAGCAAAATCAAAATTCGCATCAAACAAATCGTCTCTTTATATAACCGAATACAACTAAACTCTCGATGCTTGGATATTTCCAGCTATGGAATGCTCTACCTTCGCTTCATTATTAGTAATTTCATACACGTAGATCTCGAATACGATATGATAACCACGCCTGTACTCGTAAAAGTGATAACGTCGTACTTGGGCCTCATCGTCGCCAACCTCCCGAATACCGATTTAATCTGATAATACACTCAAGATTTTACAATCGGTTACGCGTCTCTTTATTGGCATGCCTGCTCTCCGAAACGAGATACTTTGTTCAATTTTCTGACGAGCTATTTTTATATAAAATGTGCGTTAGCCGTAATTGGATCTTTCGAGCGACTTTTTTCAATTTATCGCCAAGTTCATAGTTAAAATTCATTTGATATAATATTAATGTTGAGAACATTGTTACTAAATGTATTAATTTCGTCATCGTATCCACCACTGCAATGTGGTTTCCACTATATTTAGCGCCTTTTAACCAAAGCAAAAACTTTATTAATAAATGCTTGGTTGATCCAATATTTTAAGACTCAATAATACGATCACAAAAGTCGATCCTCATTTCCAAACTATATACGCCATTAAACATATTATCGACAAGAATTTCAATAAAAGTATAAAACATGTTTTAAAAAAAAGACTTTGGAATGGACTGACGATAATTAGATTATGACATAAATCTACGAGTCTGTACTCCAAAAGTAAATTTGCAATACATAATTAAAAACAATCTTTAAAATATATTCGTAATTAAAGTATATATAGGACGCTCATAGCACCACGCGAATAACTTTTCAGATTTTTGGCGCATTGATGAGACCACTGGAGTACCCGAAGGCCTCATCCGTGAAGCCGCTACTGCAACGAATGGCAGAAGAAAAGAGATTCCAAATGGAGCGCGGAAGTATCGGTGGATCATACTTCATGGTGCAGCTTCCAGATGGATCGATGGAAAAGAGGATGAAGATGCCGATTAATATCGACCCTGGCGTTCACTCTAGCTTCAATTTAGACCAATTAGTGCCTGGTAAGGAAGCCAATATTTCATAGTGTTTTATTAACGCAAGTCGAGTCATAGCGACCGATTAGAAAATGATATTTTACAAATAGGCGTTCGTTATTGTGGGCGCCTTAAATAAATACGTACGCGCATAAGATAGAGATTGAGAGATAGATAGATAGACAGATAGATAGATAGATAGATAGAGAGAGAGATAGATAGAGAGAGAGAGAGAGAGAGAGAGAGAGAGAGAGAGAGAAGTCCGTGAGATTGCGATAGGGCGCTACGTGTCGATAATATTAATTGATGCTAATATTATGAAAGGAACTCCTCTGACGCCAGTACCGACCGTGCCGACTCTGCCCACGATATCGGAAGTCAAAGTGCAGGAACACTCGTCGAGCGGCGCGACAAGTAATAGTGGCAGCGTGGACATAAAGGGCAGCTTGGTGAAGTCACGCAGTAGAAAAGCCATCGACGATACCAAAGACGTGACCAAGGACATCGTGGACAAGCCCGAGAACGAGTTCAACAAGCCAATAATACCGCGTAATGCGTCGCAGCCGGCATTCACCACCCACGTCCAGGGTC
Organism: Ceratosolen solmsi marchali; assembly: GCF_000503995.2. Taxonomy (NCBI): domain Eukaryota; kingdom Metazoa; phylum Arthropoda; class Insecta; order Hymenoptera; family Agaonidae; genus Ceratosolen; species Ceratosolen solmsi. The sequence goes on from NW_011948413.1 coordinate 4,549,200, forward strand.
TACCAAAGAACGGCTCGGTGCCCTTCTTCGATAGAATACGTAAAACCAGCACTGGCGAGCGTTACAAGCCGAGTCTCAGCGCTATTAAGAACTCCAGAACGACCCTCAACTCCAACGGAGACATCCGTAAGAGCCTCCATTTACGGCTCTCCACCAGTAGTATGCTTGGCTCGCGTAATAACAACACCGAGATGGATGTCGGTATCATAATAAACAGCACCCGCTCTGCCCGATCGCGTGAAAAACCTCAAGTTGTATTATTTTCAGGACGGCGAGAGCATCACTTTCACCACCAGCACTAGCCGCATAGCCCGAGAGAAATCCATTATGGTACGACCACTCTCGAGAAAGGATATCTTCTACAGCGGCAGTATCATTAACTTGCCGGAGTTCCAGAGCCAGAAGTCTCTCGCCAATTATCGACAGAGCGTCCTCTCCATATCCAAGTCCATACGGGGCGTCGACACCAAGGATGGCGACGTCGAAAAGCAGCGTAAGCTTATCGATACCAATGCCGCTCCGCTCCCTATGTTTAACACTAAACTATAATTGAATACTGTTGATTTAGCGCCTCTTTGTCCCTGTCTTGAGATACCGGAGTCTTTTAAAGAAGCTTTGGGTACGATGATGGACATATCTCTACTAAAGAATCCAGCCTTTCTCTTAATTTGCATCAGTAACGTATTCGGAATGGCTGGTCTGTACATACCATTCTTTTATTTAGTTGACGCAGCCGTTCAACGAGTAAGACAATACCCAAATGCCATTGCATTATATTTATGAACGATTAGCGAAAAGTATAGCTTTGTATTATTTTTTAAGGGAGTCGAAAGAAAATACGCTTCGTGGTTGCTCTCTGTTATTGGGATAACGAACACCGTGGGTCGTGTCGCATGTGGCTACGTCGCCGATTTTCCCCAAGTAGATTCCTTACTATTAAACAACGTATGCTTAATTGTGGCTACGATAGCAGTTACGTTAACACCATTTTGTTACGCTACTGTCCATTATATGGTAATGAGTACTTTTTTCGGGCTTGCCATTTGTGAGTATAATTCTACAATAATGCTTCATTGCCATATCGCTTACTTTTTTTATTCTATAGACTTTCATTTGTATTGCAGCCGGTTATATATCGCTTACATCTATCATATTAGTGGATCTCTTGGGCCTCGACAAGTTGACAAACGCTTTTGGATTGCTGATTCTATTTCGAGGCGTCGCGGCCATCGGTGGCCCTCCAATTGCAGGAAATTTATACGATTTTACAAAAGATTACGGAATAACTTTCTACATGGCAGGATTTTGCTTTTTAATTAGCACTATTACGAGCTTCGTAGCTCCAACGTTGAAACGCTGCACTACGCCGCAGGTAAGAATGCCGTAGTTCATCTATCCTTTTCCCATATTGTTGAATAGGCTTTTCATTGTCGAGCACACACTTTTCAGACTCAGCCTGTGATATTAGATACATTGACGCCGATTGACGAAGACATCGAGGAAGAGAACGAAGATGATATTCCTGAAATTATTGAAACTGCACCATCGCCTCAAGAGCAGCCGGAGAAGGAAATCAAGCAGATCGAGTCTGTATTATAAGCGAAAAATCGGGTGCTTCTGCTACTATGTTTTGCAACAAAGAAAAAAAAAGAAAGAAAAAGAATTTACCGTCACTCCGAGCCATATTGTGATACGGTTAAAAATTTTCATCAAAACTTCGAGAGGTATTTCTTTTTGCATACCTCCTGATTGATATGCACAAAATAACTGATGATGACGACCGATGAATTTTTTGTACGATTATAGACAATTTCAATAATTACTTTAAATTTTATTTTTTAACCTTACAATAAATTGTATGGAAACGTGACATAGAAAAATTCTGTCGGACCAGCGCACTATTTAGCTCGTCTGTATTGATAATATGTATTGACTGAATTAGAGGCGTTTAATTAACTTAATCAGTATCGATTGTCAGTATGTGTAAAGAAAATCGCAAATATAAAAACTAATTGAAATGCGGCAAAATCAAGGCTTTTACGTGTGTACACAACAACAACAACAAAAATGTTTTTATTTCATGTAGATAACAATAATTATAATATTAATAATAATACTTAATAAAACCATCAGAATAATTAAAAAATAACAACAATAATAATGATGATGATGATGATAATAATAATAATAATAATAATAATAATAATAATAATAATAATAATAATACGATAAGAAATAATAGTAAACGCGAAGGGGAGAAAAGCTTGCATTTTATTACGTAAAGCTCTCGTCATTGGAAGCTATTTTTGGGGAAGAATTTCCAACAAGAGGCTTTTTATCAAGGTCAAAACAACAAAATGCAAAAATATATATTTCTTATGTACGCATGGCACATGAATCATATTAATGATTCAATTATATGGAAATAAGAGAGAAACGTAACTGAATGAAATGGCACTTTAGTTGTAAATAAAAAGGAGAACAGTACTTGTAAAATATAGGAAGGCGTTAATTGAACCAATCGCTGGAACGTGCATTATAGAAAGAAAATGCAACAGCAGAACCCAAATTTAGCTTAGTTATGTGTACGTTATTATCGAAAAATTAATATATTGATGGTCGCGAGCTAACGAGTGTATTAATTACACTAATAATTTTTCGTTCTTAAATATCTTACTTTTTTTTCATATATAATAACAATGTGTGAGAATAATATATATAGATTCTCAACTATGCAGATTTTGTTTGTGTTAATTAATGTAAAAATATAATAGTAGATTTATAACACTAGGATTAATTTTTTTCAATTTACATTGAGGCGCGTGCGAAGAAACGTTAGTTAACACAAACTGTCTAATAACTAATATTTTATTACTTAAAAAGTACGCTAGGGAAGGCACAGCGAGCACAAGAAATCACTTGTGTCACTTAATTTCCGCAGTGATCGCTGGTTAACTGATGCATCTGACTTAAACAATAGTAAGCGATTATTACAATTACGTTATATTGTGATTTATATAAAAAAAAAAAAAAAAAATATATATATATGTATAAAATAATAAAAGAAAAAGTGTATATATGCCTATATACATCGGTGAAAAAAAAAGAATGAAAATAAGAATTATTGTAAATCTTGTTAAACGCCAAATGAAATGTTACGCAGCGCGTGTGTCGTGTACGTAAAATGCGAGTTGAAATTCTGTTCTAATTTTATACGTCGTCCTTGCGTAGCAGGCATTACTCACATACACACGAACACGAACAAGAACAATATGCATACAAACACACGTACTCTCTCTCTCTCTCTCTCTCTCTCTCTCTATATATATATATATATATATATCTATCTGTCTCTAACACAAAACAGAAACTCCACTCGATCAGCTTTTTGTTTTTTGTTTTTTGTTTTGTCCTCATAAACAATGCACACGAACCGAAGCCACGACAAAGAATTGAAGAATTGCGTCGCAGTCCGACATAGCCGTTCGTTTGGTACTCCACAAATGGAATCTTTAACAGATTACAATTTGTTCGTGGATCCTATCGACCTAGAACGTAGGCGCTCGAAACGAGCCTAAAACCATATAGAGACATTTCCAAGATGAACCGTAGAAGATTATGATGGACGAGATTTCTACAAGTACCCCCTTTACTCTGGACGTTTCTATATGTTTCTACGAGGCTTTTCACGAGATGAACTAATCCACCTTTACCACTTATTTTCAACTTAAGCTTAATAATCATTAAATGCTACTATATTTACTACTGTACCGATAATTTCTATTACTTATACCATTTGTATGACATAAAGTAATTTTATTATCTTATCGTTGTTGTGCAGAAAAAAAAAGTTGAAAAAAAAAGAAGAATGAAATTGTGTATTATGATTTTATTTTCATTAAGTCTCTTCGAGTCAGGTACGTCGAAGACATATTTATGTAACAATTTCTTTTCTTTTGTCCAGTTTAGTATTTGTGTTAATTTCCTTCTATTTATTCTTTCATTCTTCCAGTACCTTAACTATGATAAACGTCATTTCGTAAGTTTTAAAGAGCGCGATTGCGTATGGGTGTGCTTGCGAGTGTGGCGCGTGCGTGTGAAATCATGTGAGGTGGCGCGCAGAGGCTTCGTTGCAAGACATGGAGACATGTTGGACGCCGTCGGTAAAGCGGATCGCCCAAGGGGATGACAACTGCTTATGCGAATACGGCGTCAGGCGCAAAGCAGCGAATGAAAGTGTGCTATGGCGTGTATATAACGACGAGCTTTTGGATTAATAGCGGTAGAGGAAAACTAAAGAAAGAAGCAGAAAAAGTATTAGATAGATAGAGAGAGAGAGAGAGAGAGAGAGTGAGTGAGAGGAGAGATCGCGTAGTAGATGCGTGTATATGTTTTAACGAGTCACGTTGTTGTATAATGTACGTACACGGCTTCCTCCGTGCAAAATATGTTAATATACGATATGGTACAAAAAAGGACGAATGTATTAGGTAACGTTTATCTAAATTCAAAGAGAAGAAAAAAAAATTTATGAATTTTTATTATTGAAAAATGAAAAGAAACTGTCTCATATTGTTTATATCTGATACTTTTCAACCCTAATCCCCTTTCCTCGTCAGCATCTCATATCAGTTTTATACCAAAGGGACTAACAAAGAATAGAAGGCTTTGAAAATTGCACTGAAAGCGACTGGAATGAAGTTCATCATTGGACCTGAATCCCGTGCATTCCAGTCACGCGCCAAATATATGAACCAAGTATAATAAACTTGTCGTGAAGACCAAGTAAGACGGAAAACCGATTGCCATCGGTTGACATGCGGCGTGACATCGCGGCCGGACATTGGCCGAATTGCCGGATTCACGTATTCCCCCCCCCCTCCGCCACTCACGGCGCTCTTTCCCCCACCGACACAACATGCGAAAAGCACTCGCGAGCTTTCGTCCCGTTCATAAATCTTTATGGAGAACATCAGCGTAAAGTGGCGGACTTGACTCTTTAAGCAGCCGCCCCCGTTCATTGCCGCGAGCGCGCGCCAAGAGGCCGAACGCGTCGGGCATTCGTTATTCGTTATAAAGCGTGTGCGGTACGACGAGCTACAACGGGCAAGATGATCGAGAGAAGAAGCGGTAATAGTGGCCGTAGCTGAGGTGACGGTGACGGCAACAACGACGGCTACGGCAGCGACGGCCTCCTCTGAAGATGCGAAAACTGACGTTTCCAATGTATTTTTAAATCTCGCGTCTTTGGCTTTATCATTCGCTCGATTCGTCGTATTATCGACGCTCGCCGTGGTGGCTTCGCAAAACTCGCTGACATTTCGCCACGTAAAAAGCCTGTGTGTCACAAGACGCGTAACCGCGGTGTACTGAAAGCGCCTCGTTCGAAATACCAAGGTCAATATTGAATCGCGCGGCTCCTTCGACCTCCCTTCGGTGCAAAGTTCGAGAATGCGCAGGGCCGTAAAGCCTCTGGTGCGCGCGGGCCATATGGTCCACCACGAGGCAACGTGGTGAAAGTGTTCGGTTATTAACAAAAATGAACGGGGGCGCCCTTAGCCGACTTTATTATCGAAAGTTGGCAGCTCGCTTTTCCAATAGATAAGGAGCGCATACCGCCTCGGCCGTCGTCAGAGTCTCCGTCGCTGCCGAGGGGAACGCGCCGTATCGATGAGAAGGAGCGCATTTGTCACACGAGGCGCCTGTCGGTCGAAATTCTTTTCTCGAGTCAGTCTGACGAGCGAGTGAGCGCGATAAAGACACGCGCGCGCTCTCTCTCTCTCTCTCTCTCGCTTACACTCTATCTCTCTCACTCACTCTCTCTTTATCTCTCTCTCTCTTTCTCTTTATCTCTCTCTCTCTCTTTATCTCTCTCTCTCTTTCTCTTTATCTCTCTCTCTCTCTTTATCTCTCTCTCTCTCTTTCTCTTTATCTCTCTCTCTCTCTCTCTCTTTATCTCTCTCTCTCTTTATCTCTATCTCTCGCTCTCGCTTACACTCTATCTCTATCTCTCTCTCTCTCTCTCTCTCTCTCTCTCTCTCTCTCTCTCTCTCGTTCTCGCCTCCTATCTCTCTCATAGTCTCTTTCAAAGTATCTTACTCACGCACTCGACACGCGCTCGTGGCTGAGACTCGCTGCCAGCCGAAGGCTCACCGCGACAGTCGTCCACCAGGTGCGCCTCGACCTCGACACGTTATTTTCGCGGCCTCTTGCTCTCGGCGTGAGGGGTCGTGAGAGAGAAGGGCTGCGATTCGCGGCTACGAGATTAGGGCGAGCGCCAGGAGGAGTCGCGCGGGTTACGAAATAGGAAGAAGTGCAGCGAGGTAAGTCCAGGGGCCGATGCCTTTATCCGAGTGGATAAGAGTCCCGGCGATTGTCCTTGGCCAGCTGCTGCACGGCGCTTGCTTATCGCAGCCGCGCGAGTTCATCGGCCAGATTCGCTCAGCGGCTCTTACGATGGGAGATCACGCACCAAATCCTCCAACAATTTCCTGAAAATCCCATTGGGATGCCCGCGGCAGCTTGGCATCCGACGTATCTAAATTGAATTATCGTGGCCGTGGCCGAGTGTCGTCGCCCGGTATCGCACATGTGTGTAAGTGCACGTGTGCGTGCGTGGGTGCGTGCGTGCGCGTCTATCTTCCCCGGTAGTCTTTCCTACGGCTACCGAGCTCGTGCCGGCTTCTCTTTCACCCCCTCCTTTCCTACCTCGACCTTGCCCGGCCAAAATCACGTTGACTTTGCTCTTGAACTCCAATGATCAGCTACTTGAATCGGACCGCTACACTTTCGAATTCACCGTAGCGGTGCTCGGCTTGTCCTATTCAAAGGCAATTCTAGTCGATAAGCAAGGTAGAAAGAGTCCGGGTGCGAGTTGGCAGGATCACGCTTTTCCAAGCGCTTCTCCCTTGCAGATTCGCTCGTGGTTATTCTCTTTCAGCCGATTTTTTTCTTAGATCGTATTGTGCTCTCTCTCTCTCTCTCTCTCTCTCTCTCTCTCTCTCTCTCTCTCTGTCACTCTCTCCCTCGGATCGTCACGCTATTATAGGCGCCGGACGATGGGCGGCTTTATTTATATATAGTTGATTCCTACGTATCGGCGACCTCTTAACGAAAAAGGGAGATATGCTGCGCGCTGATATTGACCAATACGTTTGACAGCCGGTTTTTAACGGGCACGTACACTCTCTTGTCCGCCTGCCCTCCCGCCAGCCCCTCCAACGCCGTTGTCCACCACTCCGTCCCGTGCCCCCTTCGTCCACGATCTATCAGCACTTATCTACGATCGCTACTAATTGGTATGTTAATAGGCATGAATCGCGCTTGGAAAATAATCCACTGATTGCTCTGGAAATATATGCGAGAAATGGAGGGAATAGAGCGCGGATGCATAATCGTCGAACTCGATTAATCTAATGGTCTAACTATTAAATACTTCACTGTTTACGGACAATAACTAACCGCCTATCTTGAAGCATATTTGTATTTTGACACATTAAGAGAAAACAACGGTACTGATTAGTGAGCGGTTTAGCAAATAGACAACAACAAAGACCATTTGTAGTGGCTACAAGGAAAGTTTGGTATTGCGTCCTAAATATTTTACGTGCGCATGCGCGAGGATAAAACGTCCACGACCCAGTATCTAATATAACTTTGTGTTATTGTTCTCATTTCACTAGACGATTTAACGATCCTGACTATTATTTATTATTTTCGGTTAATATTGATATATAAGCTTGTTATCGCCCAAACACTCACTCTTCGATGGTTAATCTGTTTTGGTCTAGATAATCTCACCGTAGGCATAGTTAAAATTGCAATCATTGTGTCAAAACGATGATTCTACACACGCACACGCGCGCGCACACACAAAAACATTCATCGTTACACGGCAATTGTAATTTCCACTTTTTTCAATAGCCGAGCCTAATAATTTTCCCCTCACACAACGTATATACACCCTGCGCGGCTTGTCTAATAATACACTTATTCGACATTTTTCAACGAACTTCATTCATGATTCAAATTTCATATAAAGTATCTTAAAAAGCGAAACGAAGCGCTCTTGGTTGATACGTACGATAAAGAAACAAGCTTATCACTGGATCGAGTGCGGCTTTGTATTAACATTATTGCATTACATCCATTCCATGTGGCATGAAATTTTTGCGTCATCTTCTTACAAGTATTATATGTATAAAATGTTGCGTAGGAATGGAGTGCTAATTTACAGGGTCAGAGTTCGCTCTCTCGTCCATTAAATATTTCTTGAGGTAACGACCGCTTCATTATCCACATAAACGGTAATTCGTTCAATGGTGCAAGCGCATGGTATGCCTCGCGATCTCAAAATATATAAATTTTTATCCGATAGCGAATTACGCAGACCTCGACAAATACTGTGCCGCGCGCACAGGCCTACTTTTAAAGTCGATATCGATTCTCCATCTCCATGTGTTTTCTTATCTATTTTCTAATTTATCGCGCTCTTCTCTATGACTTACGAATTAAATTTCTAAGAAGCTCGACTTTTATCGTCATCCCATTCGTGATTGTCGATCGTGGTGCACCTCCCCCCCCCCACCCCCACCCCCTTGCCGCAACCCCCCGACGATCCCTACCGAGCGGCTCTCAGCCCCTCAAACATCATTAATGATAGATAAAGAATTTTAATGATTCGCGGCTTTAATCGAAAATGTCAAATGCTACCTAATGTAAGTACGGGAGAAAAAATCACCCTGAGCCGACGCTAGTTCGAAAACCTTCTCGGCCAAATTCTAGGAGGGACGTGAGCACGTAACATAAGCGCGTGCGGTTAATAAGGCACGTGTCCCGCCGCGATGGTGACATAATTGATCGAGCAAGAAAGTGAAGAAATAGCGGAAGGGGCTCCAAAGCAGATCAGACGAGGAAAGAGAGCGAGCATCTCTAGACAAGAAGCGAAAGCTAAAAGTGGGAGAGCCGCTGCCGATACGGATTCGCGAATTACTATTTTCCATTATACGATTTTTCTCATTCTCCCTCTCTCTCCCTCTCTCTCTCTCTCTCTCTCTCTCTATATATATATATATATATATATATATATATATTTACATGTATGTATGTATGTATATCACGCATTCAGTCACACGCACGCGCACGCATGTACGCATGCACGTATACGCGCGCGCCTGCACATGCACTAGTCATATCGCGCACTACCATTATCTGAGTCCCATGATAAAGCCAATTTATTTACGTGTCGCCCCGATAAAGCAAAAGAGCCGCGGATGCAACGGCTTTAGTGACGAGCAGTTAATCTTGTTGGCTGCACTCAGCCACTCACGCGCATTTCATCTCCTGGCCGCGTTTTTTTTTTCTACCAACTTTTTGAAAGAAACGTGGAATTATTTGCAGTCGATTTTCTGCAGCCATGGCGATCGTAGAGAGCAGCAACGAGGATCGTAACAAACTGCCGATCCAACCGAACGGCAACGCCAAGAAGGAGGCGATTCCCCTCAAGGATGTCGACGACAAAAACGATGAGGTGAACCATCGTATTTTTTCACTTCCATACATGTATACGTCGTATCGGCCCTGACATTTCAAAAAAGGATTTCACCTCGTCTTAATAAGTTGTTTGCTCGTGCAAAGTCAAATTTAATAGTTTGGCGAGTTTCTCGAAAATACTTATTCCAATACTTATTTGTTAAATGCATTAAAATTGCTTTTAAGTTTCAAAAGTTGTGATTATTCTAGAAATGTTACGATACTACTTTGCGAAATAACGAGACATTATTGGTGTTATAGAATTATTTCGTAAATATAATAGCTTTTAAATTATACACGTATACTTTACTAAAGCGTTGCAACCTTAATTGACTTTAAGCGACATTGCGATCAAAATTTCATTTTCTCTCGGATTAATATAATACATTGGCTATTCTGTATATATTAAATTCCCGATTCTATAATAACCGATAGAGCATTTTTTATTCTAACTTATTTAATTGTACTATTTATAATGAAACATAATTATTTGAAGACGGCTTTACATTCAAGACAACAAAGGTTTTTATCATCTAACGCATAATTCAAAAACAAACTGTAGAACGCCGTCTTTTTTCTTGAATAATAACTGCAAATATAGACGAGATATAATTTTATGAAACATACTAGAAACATATTAAAAATTCATTGCTGTCTCAATTTGATTAATTTTTGTTAAGTCTATGAAAAAATTTACTCGAGAAAATTTATTGGAGAACATTGGAATTTTGATATTCTGCAAAATGGCCAATATGAAAAAAAATTATTTATTTAATATTCGAAATATTACGTAAAAATCATAAGGAAAAAGTATTTAAAAATTAAATAAATAATTGATTTATATTTTATGTCTTAATAAATAATATTGTATATGCAAATATTAGAGAGAGAGAGAGAGAGAGAGAGAGAGAGAGAGAGAGAGAGAGAGAGAGAGAAGCCGATAATTATATACGAAAATAATTTAAAGTTTAATAAATGTTTCGTAATATTTAATCGTATTGTAATTAAGTTTTAATTAACATTTGCTTAAGTGTACATTTAATAATTTTATTTATTAATATGGACAATATATGGTATTAGTTATTTTCAACAAAATTATAAAAAAATTGCCAATCCATTATTTTGATATATTTATAAATATCTGTATATTTGCGTTGTTGGAATTAATTAGAAATAAGTTTTCCACAACCTAGTTTAGTACATTATTCTCAGTTTACTACATAGTATATAATCTCAATATAAATTTATTGTTAGTAATTAGACTAATAGCATTGAAGGTTACATAAAATTTTTTATTCGAATGATTTGAATGAAATTAATATATAGTGGATTTATTATTTTTTTTTTTTTTTTTAATCGCAGCTTTTTCTATATAAAGACTTTGGAAGCTACAATATCGCAAGTTTCCATTTCCTAAAAATAGATGGTTACAAATTTTGTTCAATCTTTGTATGTCATAAAAAAATTTGTTTTAAAAAATATGAAATGCAATATCAATAATGTCTGCACGTATAACAATAACGTTGTAAAATTTACCTGAAATAAAATTTAATCTAAGTCTCATTTTACGTCAACGAAAAATATAAGTTTTATTGGATCATAAAGATTTTAATTATATAAAATGACTTTTATTCACAAAAACAAGGAATATGTGTATAGTGCAATTATAACATAAGGTTAATTAGAAAAAAAAATTCGTTTTAAATTTCTAAAAAATATTGTTTTAAATTCGAGAAATTAAATCTAATTTGAAAATTTTAATCTAATTATGTTTCAATAATTCTTGAATTACTTTCTTTTAATAGCAGCAATTAGTGAATTGAAATATTATCACATTATTTACAATTATTCATATCGTCTGATCGGCATCAATGAAAAATTTGAAATATTTGATGAAAATTATTGAAAGACATTAAACTGATACTATAAATATAATTTATTCATTGTTCCATTAAACATTGGTTTTATAAATATTTGCAAAAAATAAATGTACCTTCAATATGCTATAATGGTACAGCGGTAATCATTCAATATTTTTATTTTATCTAAAGGTTTGTTAACCTCTTGAATCTAAGAAACTTGACCGCTTTTTCGATAAGTCCATGGCTTAATTGATAATATAGATTTTTTTTAGTAATTACCAAATGTATAATTTACGTATTTTAAACGATATTACTGATTTTTCATCTTTATTTAATACTCAACAATTATACTTACAACAATACGAGTTTACAATAATCAATTATTTATTTTTGTCTACATATAAGCTTTCATTATCTAAAGAAAGTTCGTAATGTTAGAAAAAATTAATTTTAATTCTAGATAAAAAAAGAGTCAGTATAAATTTTATTAAAAGGCTATTTAACTAATAGATCACAAAAACAGAAAATAGATTTACATATAGATTAGGCTCGATATAAGTTTTGAAAGAATGAAGAATTGTAATTAACATCATGAAATTTTATTGCATGTTCGTATTCCTCTTATTGAAAAACAAGTTTTTTGCAAACTAATAAATATTATTGTTTAATATTGTGCAAATGACAACAATAATATTTTTTACGTAAATTAAACGATTCTTTCATAATTACAAATATGAAATTAATACTTACACGTACATATGAATTTTATTAAAAAATCAAGCAGTTTTGTATAGTATGGAAAATATCACTGCAAAGCTAACGAATTACTATATTCAATCATATGATTTGTATTTAAAAAAAAAAAAAGTAAAAATCAGTAATAATAATATTAATGAAAAAAAAAAGTAATTAGTAATAATAATAGTAATAGTAATAATAATAATAATAATAACAATAACAATGGTAAATAAATAGTCATGATAGTAAATTAATAATAAAAACGGTGCTGTGATCGATAAATATATTTAGATATTATTTGGTTGCATCTTAATTTTGTGACAATCATAGTCTATTGTAATTTTTGCCATTTTGCCAGACATAAAGTAATTATTATGTAGTTTTGAAACGTCAAATATGCTTGATATCTGCTTCTATCAAATCAAACATGTCTCTACTAAAAGCTACTAATAATAGTTTGCCAATCCTTAAGATGTCCATAGACACGTGATGTGGTCTTATATACCCATGTGAAATCGAACATTTTGGGACTTAATTATGCGCCAATTCAGCGATCATAAGATCTAACGAGTGTAAAATACGCCTTAATGCTACTATCATTAGAAAAGCCAAAACTACATCTAAATTAACTATGTAAACGTTTGAATCGCGAGCGACGTATAAAAGATTTTTATAATCAATATTCTCCATGTACACTAATGTTCCATAAATTGTCAATGCAAATATAACACACTTATTAGTTTTAAAATAAATAAGCAGATTGAATTCCATTCGTTGGCAAATATTTAAAGAAAAACAGGCGCTGAACGCAGATTAAAATATTCTCCATAAACCTTTATTGCACAACCTAGAAATTGATCCGAGCGAATTCATTGACGTCACACGATTACAATTGTAAAATAAAATTTCAATACTTGCGCTAATAATAAATTAATTTCTAATATTATTGTCTCGATACACCTGTGCAGACTGCTGGTTGGCTTAAAAATAAATGATCGAGAGCCTATGTTAGAAAATGAGATGTTCGAAGGAGTAGGAGGTGGGGAAGGCCAAGCGCACAAATCTTATTATCGACAGCTTCGCACATTATTGAATATTACAGAGAGCGTAAAGGCCACCCTGAGCAGCGATCGTTATCGCTTAAAGAAAAATAGCGCCTCGTAGATTTGTTATTCCAAGTGAAACGTAATCGGTGACGCTTACGTTTAGAAAAGTATGCGTAATAATTTAAAAGCGGCAGCCGAGGATCGCGCAGACATATCTAAAGCCGTTGGCGTGGAAAATTTGCCGTGCCTTCGGTGCTAAGACGATGCGTATGGAAGTGATGATTGCTCCTATCGGTTTTGCAATACAATGAACGATAGGCGAGAAGAGACATATTCTGGGTCAGACCGTTATCATCGATTGCTCCTTGTATCGCATGGCCCGAACTTTCTTTCTTCTCCCCCCGTCGATTCATCTCTCCGTTTGCCACTCGTGACCGCGTCGCTCGCTCCGAGGCGCCGCGCTCGCGCAATGGAAAGACAATGATCGGGATGCTTAAGTTGGAACTATTGCCCCAGGGCTACGTGGAGATGGTGGTGCCGCCGGACGGGGGCTGGGGCTGGATTATCGTCGCAGCCTCCTTCATGTGCAACCTCGTCGTCGACGGTATAATGTTCAGCTTCGGGGTGTTCCTTGAGGAGATGGCGCGGGGCTTCGGTGTGTCCGCGGCGAGGGTTGCCCTCGTTGGTTCCTTACAGACTGGCTTCTATCTCATGGCCGGTAAGTTTCTTCGAGGCGCTAACCAAAGACCTCCGTTATCCAACAGATTGGCTATGTGTGCAGGACCGTTCGTGTCGGCGCTGGCCAACAGGTACGGCTTCCGCTCGGTGGCGATACTCGGCAGCCTCGTCGCCTGTTGCGCTTTCGTCCTCTCCTACTTCGCCACTTCCATCGAGTTCATGTACGTGAGCTACGGGATATTAGGTAAGCCACAGCAGCGGGGCGGAAAATGAATTAAAACATTATGGGATTGGGGAGGGAGAGAGAGAGAGAGAGAGAGAGAGGGGGGGGCTTAGACACGCGAGCGCCTAAACGCGAAGAATGTCGCTGCTTTTAGGTGGCATTGGCGCCGGACTCATCTACGTACCCGCTGTCATCACTACCGGCTTCTACTTCGAGAAGTGGCGAGCCCTCGCAACCGGCATATCCGTCTGCGGCTCCGGGATCGGGGCCTTCGCCCTCTCGCCGATCTCCAGCCTCCTGATCGAGAAGCGCGGATGGCGTGAGGCCATCCTCTACCAAGCCGGTACGTCTATGTGTGGCCTTGGCTCGATTCTCCAATCGATTAAAATGAATGGGATCTCACGTTTGCTTCCTGCTTCGCGAAAACCCCGAGCCCGTGGATTTTAATCGTTCCGTATAATTTGTGTGCATCAATTCTGTTGCGAGTACGCTTGAACGACAGTGACAATCGGGGTGACGAATGAGAGAGGCCGGGCGCGGAGGAGGTCGAGGAAGAAAAAAAAAAATTATCGATAAACAAGCAAACTGGTTATTTAACCAGTCGCGGCTATATAAAAACATTTTCTATCAATTACTCAAAATGTATTTTACTGGCTTAAGTGCGTCTGACTTTAAAAGGCCGATCGATCGAACGCGAGTACATAAACGCATAAGCCGATCGATGAGAATCGATAATATGCCGCCGATAAAAATTTAATTAACTTTATTTAAAGATATGAAACGCTGTGTATCTGAAGATACATAAGCTCGTATGCTAATAAAAATAAGACCTCCGCTCTCAGCCGCGTGATTTATTTCCTAATGATTAATTATCACTATATTTATTATCTAATATCGTGGAATTTTCTACCTAAACGCGAATTCCTTGATAATTTTCGTTAAATGTGTGTCTTTAAAATTATTATATAAATACAACTTTATCAGGCTATGACCTATTATAAAATACGTTTACTCAATTAATCCGTGCGCGCATTCTTACAGATAGGCTATCAGTTGTGAGATTGCGATCGATCCATCTCACTCCTTATATAACTAGATTAATTGCAGGGATGCTATTGAACTGCGCGGTATTCGGTGCCTTGTTCCGTCCTCTCAAGCCAACGAGAGTGAAAGTAATCGGCAATGTGGACGCTGCTGCCGCCGAGGGAAAAACTACTCTGCTGATAAAAGGCACCTCGATGACATCGCTCCACGCAAATCAGCCCATCACCAACCGCTTCTTTGGCACCAACAACAATACCGAATATCCGACAGCCGCCCAACTCCTCGGCAGTAGTCCCGACATAGTAAAGTACGAGATACGAAACGACCATTCTTTCGTCTCCCCTAGTCCCACTCCCCATCTCTCCATTTAGCAGCTCGCAAAACTTTTCGCTTCTTTTCGTTTCGTTCTTCCAACAGTAGCAGCCGATCGCTACACTTGCTACACAAAACGCAAGAGCCGCGCATCCCCCAAAGGCAAATAAGCACCTCGGAGAAGCGGCTGTCGGTGCCGATTTATCCCGAGCTTGAGGTTGTCAGCGACGAGGAGCTCCAATCCGTGGAGGAGGAGAACAATCTCCTCGACGGCGACGTCGAGCGTCTCAATGGAAGAGTGCCGACAGTGAGTATTGGGGAGCGCGCATGAGACATTGCTCTGATCTTTCTCTCTTCAACTCGGCGACGATAGATAGGCCCTTATTATTATCGTCGAAAATGATCGATTTCCCTGGTCGAGCGCTCGTTGCCCCTAGCATTTCACCTCGTATCCTGACCCCGACCAAACATATTCGTCGATATTCCTCTTCCTCCATCGCCCCCCCCCATCCCCCCCATCCCTCTCCGTCACTCTCTCTCTCTCTCTCTCTCTCTCTCTCTCTCTCTCTCTCCCCCTTCTCTCTCTCTCTCTCTCTCTCTCTCTCTCTCTCTCTCTCTCTCTCTCTCTCAGTGTCTCTACGCGGTTTCGCTCCTATCTTTTTTTCTGTTTCCTATCGTTTTATCTGCTCTGCCGCAGATTCGCAGGCACACAATTAGCGATCGACGAAGCCGGGCCAACTCGGTAACCAGCCATAAATCGTTCAAGATCGAGAGGCGGCGCGGCTCGACAGCCAAGGAACCCCAGAGACCGTTTTACAGGGATGATATATTCTACGGGGGCTCGCTCAATAGACTGCCGCATTACAGGTCACAGGTAACGGCGTTGGTCAGCCGAATTAGCGAATTAGCGAAGTGTCCCTCGGGTGGGGCGAAAGAACCTATTCATTTATATCGCTTTCTCACAGATGTCCTCGGTGGGCTATCACATGTCGGTAACTAGACTACCAACCGCTCAAGATCTCGCCGAGGAGGAGAGCGGCAGCTGTTATCTCTGCCCTGAGAGCGTAAGGCGAATCCTGACGACGATGCTCGACCTCAGCCTCCTGAAAAGTCCGAGCTTCCTCATTCTAGCGATAAGTGGATGCTTGACCATGATGGGCTTTTACACTCCGTTCGTTTACCTAAAAGGTAAAGATCCTTAGGGAGTCTAAGCAGGGCCAACACTAACAAACGATTTTTTCAGACAGGGCAATAATCACTGATATCGACGCTAGCAGTGCCATGTTTCTCGTATCGATAATCGGTATCGGGAATACGATTGGCCGCGTTGCTTTGGGCTTCATAAGCAGCTTGCCAGGCGTTGATGCACTTTTGATCAATAATATATTTATCACCGTCAGCGGCCTTCTCACGATGTTTTCCGGCCTTTCTTTAACAAAGGAATATCAATTCTTTTACGCGGCTGCCTTCGGACTCAGCGTCTGTAAGTCTTGCACTTCCGTCAATACAATACTCGCTCTCGCCGTTCTACTCGGACATTCGATAAACTCATTGCATTAATTAAGTCTGAACGTTGATAATAAGCTCCTTCATTTTATCTTCCGGGAACTTGCCACAAGCCGGTCAACACTAGTCGCTCGCTCACTGACGACTTTAATACGTCTATCTCGACTTTTCAATATGTTTTATTCGCATGTAAGAAAACAGCGTCGCGAGAATATTTGCCAATTATGCACACTATAGGATTATCGTTCTGTTTCAGCTGTGTTTGCTTCATTGAGATCGATTCTCGTAGTGGATCTCCTGGGCCTCGAAAGATTGACCAACGCGTTTGGACTGCTGCTACTGTTCCAGGGCCTTGGCGCCACTGTCGGTGCGCCTGTTGCCGGTAATTATCGCCCACTCTCGTTCCTCACTCTATCTCCCGACATTCGCCGCCGCCAGGCTTTTTCACTTAGCCGGCCCCGCACTAACCAACGATTTACTGATTTCATGTGCAGGAGCGTTCAAAGACTGGACAGGCAGTTACGACGCCTCATTTTATTTCGCCGGCGCACTCATTGTCATCTCAGCTGTTATATGTTATCCCTTAAAGAAGATCAACATGCGGGAGAAGCAGACGGAGCAGACGACATTTGGTGAGACTGTGAAATCGTGATGCCAGGTAGACAGCCAGAGGTGCGACAGGGATATCGACCCAGCAAAGATGTACAAGGCTCTATAATGTATGGGCGGCGTGACGGCCTTACCGGACATCGCGCGCCATCTCACCTGACAACATCATCGAGACTCTCGAAACCGTAGTTACAAATCCAAGTGCCATTTAGTCGTCGCCTTGAGAGCGCAAACGGGACGGTTAATTTATTCTTTATCGTGCGTGGAATCGTCGCCACTCGATTATATGTAAATGCGTGTCGGTAGTATGTCGCCGACACGAGCGATATCCGCGTTACCAGAGCTACGCAACATCGCTCCCTTATCTTAACTATTAATTAGCAGCTAGATTAACATTGTACAGTAGAATTTTCGTCAGTTCGTGGATGTGTCTCATAGTCATCGTCGGCTCCACGCCACGATGCGCCGGACAAGTTTTACTATTTGACAATAAATCACAGGAGAATTTATAGCGAGCCATCCCAAGCGCATCCCTGCGATATTTCGTGCAGATCGTGGACGTGCAGAGCGTCACGGAAATGATATTTCTATTAATTTGAAACAACTTTTCGGCTGACATACTGATTATTAAAAATAGATCGGACGATACGTATCCTTAGATTATGATCTACAACTCGAAAAACGTATGCCTCGTTTTTTTTTTTTATTTTTTTTTAATTTTTTTATTGTAAATAACTGCATAACATGCATATGAATATGCGCGCGCACGTATCATCAATTTATAAATGTACTCGCGTGCGTATTACATACATAAGATATTTGTATACGCGGATATATTAATGTATGCGCGCATATAGCTCGATACGTAAAAGTGGATGTGCGTAATAGACGCATAACGGTGGATATTAGAATTTATCGAAATCCCGCCAATTAAAATGTAGCTCGGCTCTAGTTTTCCATTGGTAACGAGTCCGCGATTGTGTTCTGGCTTATTATTTATAAACGGAAGGCAGATAGCGCGAAAGCGCCCTGTTATCGGGACGAGGACCCGCTCGAGCACAATGGTCGAGCGATTTATTGTGTGTAATTCCGGTTGGACGATAGCGCTCTATCGAGTGAGACAGAAGCTCATTCGAGCGCAGTGCGTCGAACCATTCGTAATTACGCGCTTATCCGTTTTGCACGAGACTGCGCCCAATTAAGAAGCATTTTCACAGATTACAAACGTTGTGATCGCTCGATGGAAGATGAGCCACGTGCCTTTTCTCGGCGACCTCAACCATAGGATGAACTTTGCGATTTAAGC
Source organism: Ceratosolen solmsi marchali (assembly GCF_000503995.2). Classification (NCBI taxonomy): domain Eukaryota; kingdom Metazoa; phylum Arthropoda; class Insecta; order Hymenoptera; family Agaonidae; genus Ceratosolen; species Ceratosolen solmsi. The sequence goes on from NW_011948413.1 coordinate 4,568,055, forward strand.
GCCAGCTGCTATTAAATATTATCTTCTAGCATTATAAATTATTACAATACTAAAGCGTAATGATATGTTTTTAAATTTGTATTATGATATTTTACCGAGGCCGTAGTATTGATATTTTGTGCCTTCTATTCACACAAACCGTGTACAAATAAGAGCACAGTGGTGCTGCTACGTCAGATAAGTGAAATTTTACTTTGATACTTGATTGTTGTATCCCAGAGCTTCCAGTTTATAAAATTTTATATAGAAAAAACTGTGAGCATATAAACGTACAAGTGTATACACGCGCGAACACGTAAATGTCAACTTATTTTAAGTAATGTAGCGATAATGCAACGCAAAATTCGATACTTTATTTTCTAATTCTTCCGATTACATATACATATCCATGTACAAATAGATATATGTTTCTGTATGTAGTGTGTGTGAGCGCGCGCTATGAGCATGCTAATGTGTGCGAATTGATATACACACGTATGCATAATGAATACTGTTGCGTCGTGCTTATTACGAACAACCGTAAAACTGATCGATCCACCAGTCGATCAAATAACGCATTTTCCCGTATAGTACAATTAGTCTTGTAGTGACGATATTTAGGAAGGGGCGAAAGCTGCACTACATGCCAACACAATCGACCCAATTTACGCGCGACCATTGCAGCACAGCACATAATTATACAGTCGCACGCACGCACGCACGCACGCACGCACGCACGCACGCACGCACACACACAAAATTATAAACACAATATATCCTATAAATATATATATATATATATATATATATATATATATATTGAGACCTGTACGTATATATGTATATATATCATTATTTAAATCAATGAAAGCAAGAAGAGAGATTGTTGAATAAAAAAATTAGATGAAATGGAGTAGCAATGTAAAATAAATGGTATATCCCCTCCCGGATTCGCGCTTATCGCGCCAAGTCGTTATCGCACCCCGGCAATCTCCGTTGAGAATGAGCGAGCTTATAACGGCTGGCTGAGTGAATCCGCAGTCGATCGGTGTTTTTATGTGGACGATCGAGCGCCAGGGTCAGGCTCCCATCCGCCAGTGCATGGCGCCGCTCGAACTGCGGACGCACTGCGACACACCGGGGGTTGGTTGTCTTACGCCCTCCGCGCCCGCGCAGCCCACTGTTGGCGGGAGTGAGGACGGTGGCCGTGCTGGTGGGGGAAAGCAGGTGAATGCCGACGGGGAGTTTCTGATTAAGCGTCGCGGCGGTGGTGGTGATGGTTGCGGTGACGATGACGGCAGCGGCGTCGGTCGTTGTGGCAAGAAGGGCAAGAAGCCGAGGCGAAATTGGCGCCGCCTCGAGTGCGAGCGTCGAGCCCGCTCGTGCAGCCTCCCTTGGGATCGCTAACGAAATTTTGGCGCACTGTGGCGCCGTCGAATAGTGAGTTTTTGGGGGTAGGGGGCACGAATGGCGGAGGCTTGCGTCAGCGCCCGCGTTCATAGTTGAGGAGAAAGAGGAAGAGGAGGAGACCGTGGTAGGCAGGCGCCGCGAGAGACGCGATGCACTGCGGCGAGCCTCCTCCAGCCGCATCCCTCACGGTCCAGTGGCGGCTCTGCGCTCGGCCCCCGACGCTCGGCAGCCGGAAGTATTGTTGAGGCGCGAGCAGCTCTCGAGCCGCTCGATTCTCGGGCTTCTCGACCAGTTGGCCTTCGCACGCGAACGAGCGCCCATGGGCCCGCGCTGAGGATGACGAACAAGGGCCTTGTGTTACCGAGTCCGCGCTACGCCTATCTACCCTGTCCCGTACATGACGCCGGTAAGTCCAGTGGGACAAGAAGTTGCCGAGTAAAAGTGGTAAGAGGGAGGGGGGTTGGGAGTGTGGTTGTATGGTAGCCGATCTCGTCATCGCGGCACATCGATTAACTCAAGCGCACGCAATCACTATGCTCTGGTTCCACGTTGGAGCTGCACCGGGATATTGGTATCGCCTCGATGTCCAATAAGCGACGGGCACGTGCCGACCCGAACGATTGAACGAGACACGGAAGTAGAGTGACATCACCTCGCGGGCCGATAATAGAAAACCCGTAAATAATGTTTGAGGGCGCGTGTCTCCGTGGTTCGACGTCAATGAAGACACGAATCGATAAATCTAAGCAGCAAGGTAAATTACGAGTAGTACACAGACGTAAGATCGAGGAACGGCTCCGGCAGCGCGAACAACTCGGTGGAGGCTTGGAACTTTCGACGGGAGGCAATCGTCATCACTGGGCAAACGTCCTCATGTGCGGCAGTAGGTTCTTGTCTCGAGCAGTGCTTAGGAATGAGGACGCGGGTGACAAGAGGCTCGTCGAGTGGCCAACGCGCGAGAATGGGCTTTCCGAAAAATGGTGGAAAAGCTCGTAAAGCCGCCGGGTAGATGTAGGGCTTGAAATCCGATGTTTGTAGCTGAATAATTGAGGAATTGCGCGGGTCTCGGTGATTTACTCACGCTTCTCCTCTTAAAGAAACCAGCTGGGTCGCGAGCGTCTCGTGCGTCGAGCGTAAAGTGCTTTAAACAACGGGAGAGCGAGCAATGAGCAGCGCTAATGGTTTCTGGGGTGGGGAGCGACGAGGGGCGCCTTAGCGTAGCGCATCGGGGCAGGCGATGTGACGTCATTGGCCAACAGCGAACGCCACGTGCGTCGTTGCCGTCATTGTGATCGTTATAGTTACCGATTCGTTGGGAGCGTGGATTTTGGCAGAAATTCCCGAGGCACCCGACAAGTACCTTGAATTATTTATAATCGCGCCGCGACGCGTTATAAGCGAACTGGGATAACTTTAGTTTGCGGGAGCGCGTGCCAACGAGGAACGCCCCCGTCGTATCTCGGGTGCATCACTAGCAGTTGCGACGTCCAACTATTTCCCTTCCTTTTCCGTCGGCGATCCTTCGAAGATTCAGTTCCTCGCTAGGCGTAAACACCGTGCCACGGATTATCGGTGGGTAGTGCGAGGTGGGCGGCGATCGATGCACCGATCGGCTACTCGACACGTAGCGGCGGACGTCCGATAGCACCGACGACATGTGATCGCATCCGCGATGTATTAATGCGGTTAATAAATGTAAGGAGGCGTGTGGCATCTCGTTGCGCGCGACTGATCGCATCGACGAAGTTTTCGATCGCAAGTCGATGATAAATGAAGTCAAAGAGCTTTGTCGCGATCAATTTTGTGAGTGGCCAAATGGATGCGTGCACGAGTGCAACTGTAGCCTCATTGTTTTGCCACATTCAAACATTGAGATTCAAAACATTTCTAACATCATAAGCACATAAACGGGCTGTATTATTATCATTGTACATTTTTAAATAACATAGCACTTTATTAATTTATCTACTATTTTGTATTCATTTTATATGAGAACTGATGTCCTCTCTCTCTCTCTCTCTCTCTCTCTCTCTCTCTCTCTCTCTCTGTCTGTCTCTCTTTGAAACGCAGGATCGAGCGTCAAACTTGAAAATATAAGCTTTCGTTTCAATCTGTAAAAGTATTCATGTATTAAATACTACTACTAAAATTACAGCGACTACTAACGCTAATACAACCTTTATTGCTAACATCTGTAATAATTCAAAACACTTTCATTAATGACATTGGCATTGGGAAAAAAACAACTATGCTCATCATTCGTGATTATTATATTCTATTATATTCTATTATAATCATACAAGTTGCGAATTCGCCATTAAACTATTTGAATCGTTCCATAGGTGTTTTCATTCAACCGTTTACCGAAATATTTAATGCCATAGCATTTGCCTATACAGTAGTCGTAAAAAACCTTTATTTAAATTAATTTTTTGACTACTTTAAATAGTTGTTTAAAAAATTTTTCACAGTGAACTACTACTGCCACCACTACTACTACCGCCACTACTACTACTACTACTACTACTACTACTACTACTACTACTACTGCTACTACTACTAATACCACTGCTACTACTAGAACTACTACTAATACTATTACTACTACTACTACAACTACTAATACTACCATTAATAAACTACTAATAAAACTACCAATACTACTGCTACTACTCCTACTACTACTACCAATACTACTACTACTACAACTACTTCTACTATTATCATTGATTTATGAGAGCTATCGTTGTTGTTTATAAATTCAATAATATAAATAAACATACATAAAAACATTCGCCTTGAACCAGAAAAATGTTTTGTAAAAACTTAAGTAAATTCAAACTCAGCGATTAAAAAAGGAAATATACAAACAAACATCCAAGTCATACGTGATTTAATATTCAAAGAGATAGTCTACATATGGAAGTATAAAGATAGATGAATTAATAATAAAATTTTTATTGAATGACAGATTCCTTTTAAAAAAAAATCGCACTCGGAAATTTGATCATGTATTTGAATTTAAAACTAAAACAAAATTTTATTAACTAATATTTACAAAAAAAAAATTAATAAAAAATAAAAAAAAATCAATAAATAATTTAAAGAACAAACGTATAGGAAAAAAAGGAATTATTCAAATTACATCCATGATATCACAAAGTTATTAAAAATTTAAATAATACTTTTAATTTTTACGAATTGCATCGAATTAAATTGTTTATAAAAACTCTTAGAAAATTGAGATAATTTAGTAGATTACAATAACAGCTTAAAGGTACGTAACTGCTATTTTTAATCTAATTTAGAATATAGCATTTTTATGCAAGTTGAATAAGGAAAACATAAAATAATTTGCTGTAGATGTACTTTAAATGAAAACATGTGTATTATATATATATATATATATATATAAATATATATATATATATAATCACAGTTATATTAAGAATACCCATAATATGTAGGATTTTGACCCTCGAAACGGAAGCTTAACAATTTATAATATTATTTAACACGAACCAATAACTTTAATGTAAAATGTTTCGCCGCTACTAAACCGAACTTAATTAAATTAAAAACAGTAATACAATAATATATTTGATGAATTTTAATAGATTATTTATCACTACTAACAGAACAAACTTTTATATTTTATGAAATGAAAAGAGTTTTCTTAAAAATAAAATATCGCGAGTACTTTGTTTTTAACAACTTAATACGCAGTTATATAATTTGTTTGTCAATTACAATGTTTTTCCAAACTTTTTATCATAGCTATTTGTTATGAAGCTTTCCGAAACGGCACTCGTATATTTTACAAGTTTCCATATTTAATAAAATTATTCAAATAAAATTAAAGATTTTAAATATTTTTATAGTATTAACAAATAGTATTAGTTAATAAATTTTCATATAATTTTTAACATAAAAGAAACTTATTTATTTGAAAATATAAAGCTTTGATATTTTTTTAATGTTCATCGTATTATGCACTACTCTCACTAAAAGCTTATAAAATATTAAACTTTAAGTATTACAATAGGCGACAGCAATTGTGGCAATTTTAATTAGCATAATATTCTCACCTACGGCATTTTAGTATCTACGTCTTTGACAGTGTGACGCCATATTGTTTTCAGACTAAAAAATAATAAATTACTGTATGCAAATTAGAATAGTCACGAACAAACAGTAAAAGTATTTACGAGAGAAACCTCACAAACTTTGAATAATTCTTTATAATAAGAAAAACTTTATTTAAAAAGAAAAAAAAAAATTTCCATCCATATACGTTTAATGAGCTAGGCAAATTGCTATTAAAAACATGAAATTTAAAAAAGTTTTCAAGATGCACAGAGTGGAACTAGTTTAATGCGATCAGGTATAATACTCGAATCGTCCTCCGTATCCTTGATATTAGCATAATCTCGTAAAATGAAAATTACAAGCCTATTGAGATAACGAAAGTCCAATAAAAGTCTTATCAATTTGCACCTATACAACACCGCATATTCAAGGACATTGTATATGGCTCTGATAAAGCTGCGTTTTTTTTTTTAATGGAATAAGCAGACGCGATAGATAAATTGTATTTTTATAAAGCTCCTCAAGCCCAAGATAATCAACAAATTCTACTTAAAAACCGACCGATTGAATCGACCGATCTATTATCGGCCGTCGACGCTAATGCGCCAGGAGAGCCAGGAAACTCTCGGCCGCGTTCACAGCGACCTTAGCCGCGGTACGTCTGCCGCCTCTATTCTCAACGGTAAATTCAGCAGCCTCGGACAAGGACGTCGGTCGACCCCCACCCTGGCGCCCGGACGTTTATTTATACTCGTGTGTGGTGACGAGTGGCAGGCGGCGGGGGTGGGAGCCAACGCGGACGTAAACTGGAGTCACACCAGTGTGGGCCGCGCTGCCGAAGAGCTCGGATCTCCCCCGGGCGAGTCCATTGTCGTGCGCCGATGAACAATTGCACGTGAATAATTAAACGGGCATCGATCGAGGCTCGTCCTCCTCCCATCCCATTATCCCCCCCTCCCCTCCCCTTGTCACGCGACTTTCGACCTCCCTCTCGTCGTGGTCATCGGCAAAAGGTATCCAGTCCTTCGTTCGCGGATGCTATGTACGACGGCCTATTCCTTCATCGTTGCCTTTTACTCCGTTTTTTTTCCTACGAGCCACGGCCACCTTCTCCTCCTCCACTTCATTATAGCTACCCCCAGCCCCGGATGCCCCCATCCCTCCTGAGCCGCGTGTCCCTGTGCCGGTGCGCGCGGCCGCGATGCGCAAGCATGTCGTCGGCGGGTGGCCGGTGTCAAATACCCCCCACTCCTAACCTGCACCATCTAACGCACTCCCGTGTACGCACTCCAGCAGCAGCCGTGTTTTCCGACCAGACCTCTAATTAGCCGCCCCAGCCATGAATCTTATGTTCCGCAAGAACTTCGAGAAGGGTGCCGGGGTCGGTGGTGGAGGGAGCGTTGGAGGTGGAGTCGGTGGGGGCGTCTACGGAGTCGAGCGCTCGACGGTGGGCGGCGGCTCCGGGGGCGCCTCGGGTACCGGTTCCGCCGTCGCCGGAACCCTGGGTCGACCGGGTCCGGCTCGACGCAGTCGCGAACTCGGCTACTACCAGATGGAACACGACCATGGGGGCCACGCGTACCGCACTCACCTGTTGTTCTCCGCTCACGCAGGCGGCTCACCGCCCGAGGAGTACGGAGAGCGATTCGGTCCGGGACCAAGACGCAGCTCCGGGCCCCACCTGATTAAGTGGGGCGGCGCACCTGGGGCTGGGCTGCCCTCCCAGGCCCAACAGCGGCGAAAACCTAGCGCCGCCCAGAAGGAGCCCAGTGATCTATCCCTTGGATCGAATGCCGCCTCCAGACAGGTAAAGCAGTCGTTCATCGCGACATCTTTCTCTCTCTCTCTCTCTCTCTCTCTCTTTCTCTCTCTGTCTCTCTCTCTCTCTCTCTCTCTCTTTCTCTCTGTCTCTTTCTCTCTCTCTCTCTCTCTCTCTCATATTAATAATAATACTTACACTCATACTTATAATCATATTAATTTTGGTAAGTCGGAGCCATGATTGGCGGACAAACTCGTCGCGTGATTATACTTTTTTTTTATATTTTTTTATAATAATTGAAAGGCCTCGAGGTAAAATAATCTTTTAAAAATAATATAAAAGAAGGAGAATTAGCAGTTCTTTTCTATATTTTTTCCATATAAATAGTCTATTGTATACCGGCGGGCCGCTTCTTTCTGCTTCTTAGGAACTGACCATGCACCACACACCACACACCTATCGATGACAAAGATTCAATCTCCACGACAGAATTACCATCGAGTTATCCAACTGTTGAGCCCCAACCCTCCCTCCATTTCCCCCATTCTCAACCCCAATACCAACATTAAACATTTCCACTCAAAGGACGCAAGCATTTCCCATTATTGTAACGACTTGAGCGCCCGATGCTAGGAAGTTTCGAGATTGTTTATCGCGAGTCACTCGAGCCCCTGAGTAAGACACATTGTGGGCTCGTAATGGCGCGAGTCGCGTCAGAGCCGCGGATGATTGTAAAATATTGAGTGTCTGCGCCAATCCGATTGTGCTTGTGCCAAATGCACGGGCACGCCACTTACCCCTTGATATTAGTGTTGTCTCGTACCGATACTCGCTCGAGTGTCCGACTCTCACCGTCAAGAGGATATTGTCGATAAATGGCTAGCATATGACGGTTGCTTCGAAGAATTTAAGAATTCGAACTACGGGACTATTGTTAACGAGGAAGACGCGAGAGCGTCTTAAGTGGTCGTCTCGCGTCACGTAATTGTGCGTGTTAAAGTCGTAATTTAGAAATTATGATCGAATTACACGCTCGGCTTTCGCTGAGAGCGTAGGAGTGAATTTTCATAGAATATTGTTACCTCTACTAATGCACTTGCCAATATTTAAGAATTAATTGGCTGATTAGAGTGAACGGTCGATAATTTTGTGCTCAACGTTCGGCCGCGATACTTTCGAGCTTATCCCAGGATCATGGGAGTAGGAAGAAATTGTTCGTGCTGAGCGATCGTAGCAAGAAAATGGACGGAGGTAAAGCAACAATGACGAAGGTTGAGATTGTCTATATGAGAATACGCGTGGCACTAGCGTACCGAGAAATTACTTTAATGCCGATCGATCAGACATTGAAATGAGGAAAACATTGGTGATCCTCTCTTTTGAGGAAAAAGCCTCGTTAGGTGTAACGGAACGAGTGCACCTGCGTGTTAGCTGCCAGGTTTCATATTGGACTATAAAATAAAAATGGCTTCGATGGAGGCTCATTGTCAATAATAAAATTAGCTGTAAATGCATGCTAAATACCAATCGAAGCCATTAGCAAATTTTAGCATTGCTTAAGTAAAAGAATGCTAAACGACTACGAATACTCTATGCTTATTGATCTTAACAGCTCTTTATTATTCCGTATTTTTCAAATCAAATTTTGTCCAACTCCTCATTGAAAACTATATTTATTATTATGATTATCTTATAATGAGCAAGCAACGAAAGGGAAATCGATAATGTTAAAATTATCAATTGCTCGAAATATTGAAATTTATTTTTGAGAATGCACACTAAAGTATTATTTTTTCAAAATAAAAGATACATACTGCGCTTGAATAGAATCGTACAAAGACATTGCGTGCAATTTTTAATGATATCTGCTTAATGTACATTAATGAAATAATCAAATCTTTACCGAACTATCCACCGTCGTTCCTTTATGAGTAATATTTTGTATAATCAATGTCCATTATTAATCAATAACCAACATTATAAGTGAATGTAAAAAACGGCGATGAACTATCTTGTTTGATCTATTAGTTTAAATGCCTTTGTAGATGACTACAAAATGTATACATTAAAGCTGTCGGATAGCACGTAAATTGTAATAACTTGATATTGGCAATACTTTATTGTTTGAAGGCATGGATGAAACCCATACGATATAATCATACTAATTTTATGAAAAATACGAAACTATCGAGGCGCACAACTATCAGTTCCAAATGTTCTATTTCGTTAAACATTTGAGCTTCGTAGTGAGGGGAGTGGGGATAGGAATAAAAAAGAAAGCTACTTATACACAAATAAGTATAATCGTCGAATCCCTCTGTTTCCAGCATTGCAAAACAAATTGAAGAAATGTTAACTAAATATTATGTGCATACGATTTACAAGTTCACTTGCCAAATACGAAGGGCCGATATTTTTCAGATATTCAATGGCTATTTAATGGAAAGGAAAAGGAAATGAAAGGAAAAAAGCAGGGAAATATGGACTTGAGTAAGGCTCGATTTTTAAGCTCAATAACGCCAATTATTACTAAATGCCGATGAAGAAGATTAACTTGACGAACAGTGAAGAGTGTATAACGTAACGTTACAATAACAATTTTAATCTCATTTTGGTTGGCCAATCAGAATTTAATACAATCCAGATGTGAAATCGTTCGTATAATACAAACTTCCGACAAAAGTATCTTAATTGGTAAAAGCTCCGCGAAAGAGGCATAAATAACCGTGATCCAGCTTGCTTCGTACGCTTTTAACTTTGAACCGAAGCTCGGCTTTTTCGATAATTGGAAAGAGTCATGCGCAACCGAAAGCTCAAAGAAAGACTTATCGATGAGAGTATAGTGTTAATTTTTAATAAATTACGGCTCCGAGGTCTGTAATTAAGGATACGATCGCTTCTATTGCTCGACGCTTACGTTGTTTTGTAAAAGTGAAAGCGAGAGTTATAAATCAATAACAAGTCGAGGAATGGCAAATGCAAGATATATATTATGCAGAGATGGGCTATAAATCGTCGACCTTGGGACGAATAATAATTATACGATCATAGCCAGACTTATAGAGTAAACGTTTTAATGACGGCGCCCAAGTGCACGAGAAATATGTAGCACCACGGGCGACCTGACGTCCGGCATTTACCAATCATTCGAGCGACATTTTGTAAATACGCTATAAATATTGAGCGTATCTCGTTCGGTCAATAAGCTCGGCACATCACCCAAGCCATCTAACGCAATCGCCATTTATTTCGCCTTTATTTTTATTACGCAACCGTACCAGCGCCAATAGCGCTCGGCGTTAATCAGTAAAATATGTACAAATACCGAGCGCTCGTAATCAGAATTTGGCATAAACGAGTTCGTATCCAACCTTGCGCGCACATCGCACGCAATAAAGATTGCTGGCTCGAGGTGTATCGAGCACTTTATTCGAGCTTTTTACCGACGACTGAGCATGTTTCGCAGGTATCGTTCAGCGGTAATCGGACTTCAGGCAGTTACACGCCGCTGCTCATTCAGGGTGCAAGTCCCACGCGGAGCGAGCCCATCTCCCTGGCGACGCTCGATCGCGACTGCTTCATCATACCTCTGGCCTCGCTGGAGCGATTCCTGCCCGCGGGAGTTCCCGTTGAGTATACCAAAGTCGCGCTACCTCGACAATCTAATATCCCGACGAGCTAATAGCCACTTGACCTTTCAGAGTGTACCGAGCGCTGACAAAAGGCGGCCCGACAGTCCGCTCTCCGTTCTCGAGGTCGAGGACCCCAAGCAGTGTATCCTCGCTCACTTAATGACGCCAATGGAGTCTCTGGATCCACTCATCGAGTCCCCGGTCGCCCGGCCCCTCGTCCTTCAACGCGACACCGCGGCAGAGCTCCTGGCTGAGATTGCCCCCAGTGCCTCCCAGAGCATACTACTCACCAATATGGAGCGCAACGGTAGGGCCGAGTCATCGGTCATCGTCAAAACGACTCGCAGCGTCTCCGACTGCTCGATCAGCATCCGCGAATAAGTCTATCGTTAGCCGTGACACACGCGGAGTTTTTGCAATTTGGTATTTTTCTTTGACGCATTCTTGGCCATTATAAAAGTATCAGCAAAATGCTGCTTGGCCCCAGGTCGTCACATGCCTAAGTCCCGACGACGCTATGACCTCGGATGATTTTACGGTACAATTGCGGATATTGAGTTTTTGACTTTTGACCCACAAAGCAAGCAATCGATCGACTATCAAAATCGGCTTGGATTACGTAAGATTTCTTTTTGCTCGAATAACGAGTGTAATGTCAATTATTCGTCGATGCCCACTTCGTCGGTTCTTTTTTCCTGCTTGGCCGTATTTTCTATGTATAATGTATATGCTTTCTATGAATATTCATTCTTGTAAAAGAGCATTTTATCAATTAGATTAAGTCGAGTTTATCAATGCTTGAGTGCTTAAGCGCGTCGGTTATGATCAAATGAGAATTAAAGTAGCAATTTCAGCTTATTAGTAAAGATATTCTGAATAAGTATATCTATTACGTTTCTACCAAAAATCTTAATTCCCAAAAGGAAATAAAGTAATTGCAATATATGGAGCGCGTTATAATATAATTGTTGGCTTGGCTCGACTATACATGATTGATATTAACGATGCCATGCCAAGTCAAGACAAGTAAAAGTAAATGAAATTCCAGATCAGTAATCTAAATAAATTCAATTAAAATTGAATTTCGCCTTTCCCAACTTCAAAACTGCAAATTCTTATTAATCCTGACTTATGATCTTATAATAGCAAGCCAATGGCTTTTAGCTTGGGAAATTATCAAAGGTCATTGCCTAGAGTCAAGGAAATAAAGTTTTTAAACTATTTGCTAACTAAGCTTTATACAGATAGTCTTGTATGGACAGATAACTCAATTAAGTCGTTGTGTGCTGTTGAAATGTCGCTTTTAATAATTTCACTTTATTAAAGTATTTATAAAATAGCTTACGAAGCGATTAAATAGTTAATTATTATTGTTTATTTGAAATTATTTATATAATTTTTCCATCAAAAATTACTATTTAAATAGTGTAATCTATGAATTCTTATAATTTTTATAATTCAATATTTAAAAATCGATCGAGCAATGGATCGTTTAAAATCTTAAATTTAAATCGCCATTAATTCCAAAGTACGCTCAAATTTTTACCGTAAAATCCAATTACTAATTACTTTATTCCCAGTTTAACAATGATAATTCTAATAGATTCATTGTAACGTACCCATCGCGCCTTTCATTCATCATGAATATATCAATATTTGTCTTACAACAAACTTTAAACAAGCGAGTCCTCGTAAATTATAACCAAGCATTGCCCTTCTTTCAAACGATTTCACTACGACTTCTATACGAAAAGAGGAAAAAGCTAGAGATAAAATGTAAACGAGCATTTGTTTCAGTATTCAATTTAAAAAAATCGTACAGCTATTAAATTACCGAACCAGCTCGTACGAGGCGCTAGATATATATGTATGTTAATGCGTGATCTTTTACTTTCGTTCGAAGCAGCAGACTTTCCATTTATCACCTACTACATAGTGAATAAGCAGAAGATCGATCCCGTCGACTTCTATCAGGAGGTGCAGTGCGCGGCACTGAAGAAATTCGACCCACGGGATTTGCGCTACGCGGCTAACCACAACCTGGACCTCTTCAATGAAGTCGCAACGATTGCAAGGCCACCGCTAGAACCACCGGGGGGAAGGCCACCGATCCCGTCCACAGGCTATATCGTTTCGATATTTAAAGTTTTTGAGGGCGACGATCGCTTAAAATTCGAGCAAAATTGGCTTTACTGGACCGGTAGTGTATTTCATTGTATATCGTTATCCATTGTTGCAATTAAAAACAAAGAATGACTCCCCTTAGTAATCTCTTAATTTACCTAATATAAGAGCTTTTTCTTGTATTAATTAACTTTTAACTACGTCATTTAAATTCTTTTCTACTTGGGAACTCGGGTGACATTAAACTGCCGTAGAATATTTGGCTCATTGATTACTCTGACTTCCAGTAATCTCTTAACCCGTATAACAAAGTATACTTTTCATTTTCAAATTCTCGTTAATTTTTAAAAGTAATCTTTGCATTTCTATGGAAAATAATTCAATAATCTGCTATAATTTCATATAATAATTATAACAATATTTAATAATAAAATATATGACAAAAGATCAATGATAATGTAAATAAATAAATAAATATTTCTTACATGACAAATGTCCACAAAATATAGGTGTTTACGTATGAAAATAATTCGAAAAATATAAGAATTACTTTTACGAACGTGAAAATTCTATTCCCAAAAGCTTTAAAACTATTATACACGGTTATTATGCACTTACATAATGACATGATTATACGGAGAATAAATATAAGAATATAATCATAACGTATAGGGCGCACCAGCAATATATCGATCGCACAATGCAAGGTTGAAAAAGAGTAGACATTACATAGATAATTTAACTAAAACTCAAGAAATGCCTATTAAATTGTACGTGCTTGCGCGTGCGTGTTATAGGTGCTCGCATGATGTACCGGTATCTCCCAAAATCTGTGGGTCTACGACGAATCACCCTCCATAAATCCATGTCCCAAGGCGACAAAACTTATCTGCTGATCTGCGAATGCTCGGAGCTTCAAGAAAACTTGTCCGCAGCCGCGATATTACTACCGGCGCTCAGGGCACGACTCTGCGGTTACATCGGACTTTATCGACCGTCGGTGTGCTTTTAATTTCCCAAGGCACTTGTGAAACGAAACCAACGGGTTATCGACAAACAATCCCTGTACATAGACGAATAGATGCGATTTTTACATATTACATCATGCTCACATATCACGATTTTCCATAGGCTGTGATATTCGACAACGCATGATGAACAACAACACAATATATATATATATATATATATATATATATACACCTCTTGTGCATAGACCAATTAGGTAGGCATTACACTATATTCACTGTAATCAAATGTAATCATAACAAAAATAAGTTATACATCACTTTGGAAACACAAGCCACGAGTATAGGCTTTTTAAATGAGAATCATACTAATATCGACATTCTTCGTAAATAAGGCCCATCACTTTGGTACCAAAGTTTTATAGTGCAGTGAATGCACTGCCCTAAACAAACAAAAGAACAAATAATAAATTTCTAAAATGCATTATCGCAACTTGGCCTTGTAGTACAAAAATCTAAATAAATAGCAGTATGCTTATTGCCTACATTGACAATATAGTTCAACTAATTGCGCAGGCGCAATTTTTAAATTTTAATTTTAAATCTCACGTAGATTGTTATCATTGATTATTATTACATGTACATAAGTAAGTTATTTAACCTACATATATTTAACAATTTGAGAAAGAACACAAAGAACTCTTGAGAATGACAATAGATTTGCAATTGTTTACTGTGATACGTCATCCACGTGGTATTCTTACAAATGAATAATCATGAATGACAAAATCATAAACTATCGACTGTGATCGCATACTGTCTAGAAACAAATTGTAAAAGAATAAAAATTTAAGAAATAAGGACATTTTACATCGATATAATAGGCTTATTCGTTACTTTAAGATGACTAAATTTAAATTCCTATCAAATTTATTTAATAACTCAAATTGATAAAAAAAACTTGCATCACAGATAAACACGTTCCAAACATATTGGTAGTATGCTTTATAATAGATAACGAAATTATTATTAAATCACACTTTATTCGTATCTATAAATAAAGAAAAGAAAAACAAGCAGAAAAATAAATGAATACTAATATCATGTTTATTCAAGTACATTAAATATCCTATCGAATCCTAATTTTTTTTATAAGCCTATAATTCAACGACAATTATTATTGGAATGAGAAAAAAAAACAAACTAAACAAATAAAGAATTTTTTTCCTACATAAAAATCCTTAGATGTTACATTTATATTTTAAATATTTTAAATGTCAGATTAAATGTTATAATACATCTTAAATACAATGAAGTAATATGTGTGTTCATTTAATCATTAATTCATCTTGTTTTTATAATTATCAAATAACACCATATTATTTTATGTATTTATTTTATTAGTTTTTTTTTAAGAAATTTTTAATAAATTAAATTCAATATTCAAATATAAAGACATTATTGAGATATTCTGAAGAATCAAAAATATTTTTTAATCATTTAAATTAAACATTCTTATTATACTAAAAATAAAATTAAAGTATGAAGAATTTATTATTTTTAATCACCAAAATTTTGCACATTTATCGGAATTCAATATTTTGGTATTTACTGTTTTGGACCTCTAAATCTTCTTCTTGCATCAATCTGTTAGCAAAAAACAGTTTCAAATAAACAATTACATATATAAAGTAAATTCTAATAAATCAATCTGCTTCTACAAATAAAATTTACTCGGTTACTCACAATGGATCTCTTGCACTCAAAAAAGGTATTTTTCAAGATATAACACTGCTCGGGAACAGATTCATGTTTTGATAATAAACATTCTCGAGGTGTTATTTTATGCTGAAAGAAGACATAAAATAAAATAATTATTTTTAAATTACATACATAAATTATGTTTTATATTTTAATATTGACTAAAAGCAATAATATTTATAAATTAACTTATGAATCATAACAAATAATTTATATAAAAATTTCACCCACATAATTGTAAATTTACACGTAATTTTATAAACTAAAAAGTTAATATAAAAGTTTTAGGTTGGATTTAACTGAGTTTCTTACTACTTTACAGCAATCGGTTTGAAGTAAGCACATTTTTAATTGTGCACGAAAATTGGCACATTTTGATTTATCCTTTAATCTTTCGTTCGGTTGAGAATATTCCATATTAATACACTTTAAAAAAGTGATAATAATATAAATCTTCTATTTCTAATTCACGGACATTAATTTGATACGCATAGTCCTAACCAAAATCTTATTGAATCATTTGCGTATTTGATTTAATGCGGATACCACAATAAAAATAAAAAAAAAAAACAAAATAGCAACTCTCATTTAGTTTGTTACCATAAATTTATACAATAATTTGTGATTATAATTTATTCAATATTTTTATAAATGTTATCTTTTTTTGTAAAAGCATCGATTTTCAATGTACAAAACTAATACACAATCCTTGATTATTTTTATTATACCACATTGAATAAATAAAGTTATGAAGTATTATATATGATGATTGTATTATAAATAATATTTTAATTTTTATGTTTGTTTGCATTACATTAATTTAAAGTGCTTTACATTTGAATTAGTTGATTTTGTTATACTGTATTTGTAACTACCAAGTAGTAATAATTAAGATTTTGATTCTAATTTTACATAAAAAATGAACTATATAAGCGAAGAAGAAGATGGTTTCATACAAAATGATATTATGTTATCAACAGCTGTTAATCCTGTAAGAGAAAACTCCACCCAACAAACAGGTATAATTTATAATTTTTCCAAATAATTGTAATTAATTTATATATTTATAATTAATATATTTCTTATATCTCTTAATGTTTTAGGAATTGGCTTAATTGGAACAATTTTTTTAATAATAAATGCCACATTGGGTGCAGGTTTATTAAATTTTCCAGAGGCATTTGATAAATCTGGTGGTGTTGGAACAGCTATAATTGTTCAATTAATATTTTTAGTATTTATTACCTTTTCGTTAGTTGTTTTAGCAAATTGTAGTGATATTACAAATACTTCAACTCTGCAAAGTACTTTTGCAGGACTATGTGGACCAAACTCTTTATTCTTTTGTAGTTTTTGTGTTGCTACATATAGTTTTGGATGCTGTGTTACATTTTTAATCATTATTGGTGACCAATTTGATAGGGTCTTTGTAACATTCTATGGAATGGATTATTGTCACACTTGGTAATTAATAATTGCATCATTAATAATTATTAAATGCATTATTCAATATTAATTATATCAATATTATTTAGGTATTTAGCAAGGCCATTCATAACATGCCTTTCAAGTATAGTTTTTATTTTACCTTTGTCATTTTTCAAAAGACTCGATGCTTTGAATTATGCCAGTTCTATTGGTTGTATAACCATTTTATACGTTGTGTGGCTAATAGTTTACGAAAGTTTTGATCATCATAAGCTCCCATCAAAGCCAATGCACATATGGCCAGAAGAAGGATCGCAAGTTTTACAAATTATACCTATTGTTTGTTTTGCTTATCAGGTAAATATTATAATATAATACAAAGAAGTTGATTTTATTCAAATAACTAAAATGTACTTACAGAGTCACATGACTGCTATACCCACTTACGCATGCATGAAAGATAAGCAAATTGGAAAATTCACACTTTGCGCCATTATTAGTATGATTATTTGCTTTATCTTATACTCAACTGTCGGTATCTTTGGATATGCAACATTCGGTATTGGAAAAGTTCCAAGTGACATTTTGCAAGGATACTCTGATAAAAGCACAACTTTAACTATTGCAATTCTAGCAATAGCTATTAAAAATTTTACAACATATCCAATAGTGTTATATTGTGGGAGAGATGCAATTTTGAACTTAATCGGCAGAGACGTTGATTGCCATTACTTAATAAGATGTTCCATAACCATAATCTGGTTTATTTTATGTTTAGTAATTGCTATTATGATCCCAGACATTTCACCCGTAATTAATATGATGGGTTCACTGTCAGCTGCATTTATATTTTTATTCCCAGGAATTTGTTTACTTCAAAGCACATTACAGAAAGATCCTCAATTATATTTAAATAAAGATCGATTGATGATGTTTTTAGCTATTTTTTTAACAGCACTTGGTGCTTTTGTTTGTGGAATTGTATTTGTAGAAGCTCTTCAAGATTTAAAAAAATCATCTTCAGAGTCTCCTTTAATTACTGGATTTAAGGCACAAATGGGCGCAAGTTTATGTAAATAATTTGAATTGAAAACAGTTATAATTAAATACTTTGTGCCATCCTTTAAATTGATATATTAATAAAAGATCTGATAATACAAGACTGATGTAAATACATTCTTATTTTTATACAACATAAAAAATTGTTGTTTAATAATGTAAGAAATTTTTGTAGATTGATAATAAAATTATATTTCAATTTTTAATGAGTATTTTTATTTTAATTATTTCTTTTAATAAAATTTCACGCAAACAACATTAACTTCGTAATATAACAAATAATCCAGTTTTACGACTGGATTGAGTTATCAGATTCCATCGAATCTTGAATAGAAGAGTCGCTTGAAAAATGGTGTAAGATTTTTCCATCGGTAGTCTCAACTTGACTTATTGTTGTTTTACAGAAAAAACAATTTCTGTTATTTAAAAGATGTCGATCTATGCAAGCGCGGCAAGACGTATGATTACAAGGCTTAAATATAACAGAAATTGAAAAGGCATAACAAATTGTGCACAAATCGTCATCGTTACATGGTGTTTCAGCCGATGATAATTTTGTACGGTAATAATCTAAATGATGTATCATTTTCTTCACAGAATCAATTTCCATTTGCGATACGTCATTTTCGTCTGAAGCACGATTTAAAATATTCAATATTAAATTTATTATTAATGTAAAACCTTTTTTTATAAATTTACTTACAATTTAAAAATGAAAATGTTTTCACATGTTTAATTTTCGTATTTTTAACAGCACCCAATACAAAATGCAGAGAAGTCATTTGAAAGCTCGGTTCGGTTATAAATGCCTTTGTTACCTTTGGGATTTCATCTGATTCTATAAAATTAAATAATTTATAAGATTTTATAAAAGACTAGTTTTGCTTATTTAACTTGCCAGATAATAACATATCTTCCTTCAATAAAGCTAGAATAATTCCAATAACAGCAGTTAAAATTGGAAAATGATCGACTGACTGAAGCTCGGGTATATCTAAGAGCACAACATGCTGAAAAGAACTTGTCTGCATGCTTGTTCTATTTAATATTTGACAAAGCAACTGAAATAAAAAGAAAACGATGCTATTTACATCAATAGACTGAATTGTTTTTAAAAACTTTATAATTATATTTAACCTGACATAATCTAGCCAAAAGGCTTTCCGTGGATGTTAAAGTGACATCTGTAAAAACATCGTTGGCTACAGAAGCAATCATTTCTAAAACTCTTAAAAGTGATACAGCCAAATCAAAACAAGTAGCACAGATTCTCAATTGTCGTAATTCGATTAGAACGCGTTCTGGTCTTGCAGATGCATTATGAATCTCTTGCACCATTCCAATAAATTCTGAGAAGGCCCAATTCAATTGATTAAGCAATGAATTTAAAAACAAAGTTGTGGTTTGATTATTGTTCAATAAAACTTCTGTAATATGATTTTGATATATTAATGATGGACATGGTTCTGCAAAAGAGAAATAATTGATTCGATATAGTTACCCTAGCGACAAAATCAATTAACTAATGAATGTATCAATGTACTTATGGGTTGCGCCATAGATTCTTGATTTAAGATTTTCGGCCCTACTTTTTTAGTTACATGAGGACTTTTATCATATCGAAATGCAAACCCATGACCTTGCCAAAATCTTACTAAAATCCAATTAGATTGAGCCCAGGCTCTGTTTTCGTACGATTTTAATAAATTTGAAACCATTTTATGTCTAGATTCTCTTGAAACGCTTTCTAACGCATCAAGAGTCATTGAATTTGAAGCAAAACCAGCCAATATAAAAATCAATGTATCTTTTGAGTTCGCATTTACAATTCGGGTGTCTAGAAAATGATTACATAAAAATTCTGCTATATCTTGTAATATTTCTTTGAAGCTGGCAATATTTTCTATCGGAACTGTTGGATGAATGTGGTTTTTCAGTCCAGTGATTAAATCCGCTAAGACCTTTAAATAAAATTCAGGAATGAAACTGAATAAATTACCGCTTTCGCTTGTTTTCGTTAAAGTAAGCAGGACAACTTTTAATAACCACACTATTCGCTCTTGCTTTTCTTCCGAGAATACAACTGCTCGAACCCAAGCCATATGTCGAGCTTGTTCGGTTAATTTTTTTTTAAATATATCGATTGTTTTTACTAATTGTGTTTGAACACTTAAAGATTCCTGATCCTTCAAATTTTTAATTAATTCTAATCGATTTTTAGAATTCGACATTGCAATGGTATAGTCAGACATAAGATCTCTTATATATGCAACTTTTGCGATTTGCTTTTTGGCTGTTGCATGATAAAATAATATAATTCCATCTAACAATTCAATAAGTGAAATTGTTGAGTCTAATGTTCCCAAGTGCATTGCTGTTCTATCTTCTCTATTATTAGCAAAATAGCCTATCCTTTCTAAAATAGTAGAACCGCCTACGTTCATCGAATTCAAATTTAAATTTCGAGCAAAAACTGATATAACTGGCAAATCTAAAAATCTAGATGATTCTCCAAATAGACTTGATGTTAAATTAGAATTTTCATTTTCTCTTGCTATTTGATGATCCGTCCCAAGTAATTGAATTAAATCATTTTTAAATGTTTTATTAAGATGAGACAAAACTCCACCAATTCGATCGATTCCTGAATAATTTATAGATGAATCACAGAATGATCTGAAAAAGTCGCCCAAACAATTATATATATATATACGAATAAAAACAACTTAATTTAACAAATACCTGTATGGAATAAAGACTGGACTGGTTCCAATTTCAGCATCCCATAACATTCTAAACGCTACTAAAAGTCGATGAAAACAACATAACGTAATGGGTAAAGGTGTCTGGTACATTGGCATTGGCTGTAGAAATTCAGACTAAACTCTTTAAATTAGTATGATTATTATGATATAATAAATTAATTTTTCTTTAAATTACTTACCCGACTTGATAATAAATTTTCTTGAACAAACGTTCGAAATTTTCTTAGAAAAATTTCTCTCGATGTAGGTGTTGTTGCATTTCCATCTACGTTGTTTAAAAGTGTTATCAATAAATCAACCTGGAGTGTTTCTACTTCTATTTTGAAATAATATATTATCTATATTTAGTTTTATAAAGCACATAAAGAATATATAAAAATATTCTATAGGGTTTAAATACCTGATATCCAAAATTTAATTTTATCACAAGCATTCATATAATCCTGTTTATAGTTTTCTATCGATAAATCTATTGGATTGGTTTCCCACCAAATATCACCTATAAGATTATTCAAGCATTCTTCATCCAAAGGTTTGACATGAACAAAATTAGCAAACTTTACTTTATCAAATAAAATAAATTGCAACAAATATTGTCTAGTTTTTTTATGTTGACAAAGGCCATTAAGCAATGTTAAAATTGTACGTTGATCAGGATATTGAAGAACAACCGATACTTGACGAAATGCCGATGATAAATATGCTACGGTAGTTTCTAAACAAATTTTCATTTCGTTACTTTCTAAAAAAGTCCATATTAAATCTAAACAAGTGAATAGCATTGAAATATCAGTTTCTATAAGTTTTTTAATAAATGGAACAAAAATATCTTGAGTAATGTAAGGAATTTCGATCAATGGACCAATTTGTTTTAAAATACATCTTGCTAAACACGCCAAGAAAGTTCTATTAGTGATAATTTGTTTACTTTTACTCAAACTCTCTATTCTATTATATTGATAAAGAAGTTTTTCAAATAAATTAAATAAAATTTGAGAATTTTGTAGCTGATTATTAGGAGCTTCTTGAAGTAATTGATAGCCTTCAACTGGATATCTCATTGGTGTTGTTCCAAAATTTGCTGTTAAATTTTCAGCAAATGCTAAGCTAACTGTTGGAAAATAAACAATGCCTGGACCCATTGATATTTTTGAAAAGGCTACACCAAGATTTTTTCCATTTCTATAAAAGCACATTGTTCCTTCTTCCATATCTATTGTACAACCAATAATATCTCCTGAAAGCCATGATTCTCCATATTTGTGCGTTGATACATTCCACTTTCTCATTCGATTACCATCAAATGCATAAGAATTAACTACATCACCTAATTTTTTAATATTATGACAAATAATTTAAAATATATATATAATTATTTTTTAATACTTTTTAATATTATGTTAACATACCAACTCCGAATTCTTTACTAAATTTACATTGTATTGTACTCCAGCCTAGTTGCATAACTCCTTTTGAACCTAGTTGTACTTCGTACATCCATTTACCTCGGTAAACACCAGTATTTGCCCTCATCGTACCAAAATTACTTTGTGCAGTGACACTAAGCTTATCAGGCGATACAATAAATAAACCATGATGAGTGGAGGTATCTAATACTACAAACTTTGGTCCAAGTCTTCCATCTCTATTATCTTCTAACTTCTTTACACCACTTTCTTTTATTAATATAGTGCCAAATAGTTCATCAATTACTTTAATTATTTGCTGGATACTACATTATATAATTTTAATAATTTATATTATTTTTATAAACTAAATAGTTTAAAAAAAAAAACTATATATATATATATATATATATATATATCTATACATACTCTGCATTGTCTTCGCTAACTGTTTCATCATTTGGAGGATTAATTTGTGGATAAAAATATGATCCAAAGATATTGGATGCTACTTCCGTTAAATTCATTATCTTTCAAATATAGAAAGCTTTAAAAATGAAATTAAACATATATAAATGAACTAATATTACTACGAATTAAATAGCGAAATATGTAAAACTTGAATTATATGCGACAAAATACTTACTTGAAAATAAAAAAATGTGATTTTTATCAATTTGCACATTTCAGGTTAATATTCCAAATATAATGGTTTTACTAAAATTAAATATTGTGGACATTTAATTTGAATATTCATAATTGGTAATTTATGAAATAAATTATTAATTCTAAGTATTAAATTTATATGTTATGCAGTGTAAATTGTTTATTAAATGGCGAGTGACTGACATAATTATACATAACAAATATAATTCAAGATTTTGTACTACGCGGAATACTAATACTTACTCATCTTCAATTTTAACCGCAAGATGGCTACTACAAATATAAAAAATTTATGTACAAGAATTATAAAAATTATTAAGTCAATGTTTTCAAAATGATATATTTTCTAATCGTTCTACAATAATAATTTTAATAACAAGAAATATAACTGAACAAATAGTAAACTGATTGGATAAAAACAGGAAATAAATAAAAAGAGAAAGAAACAGTGAAAAAGAAATAGTGTATCAGCACGGTGCGGCGAAGGGGGGCGGGGCAGGAGGGTATATATAAAATACGTTTGTTTTTATGTAAAAATTTGCAAACTTCCAAGATTCTAATTCTTACATTTATAGCCGATATAAATGTATACAAAAATACCAAATTAGTTTTTGTATATTTGTATAATTAGAATTGAAATTTTAATTTATGTTAATGAATTTTATCATATAAACATGAGATAATAAGTTGTATACAATATTGTTCTTTTAACCTTTACATGAAATATATTCTTTAGAGACTATTTAAATTTATGACACATAAAATTATAAATATAAATTATTATTTATTCTTGAAAAAATTGTCATACGCTCGTCAATTTAAGTATTTTACATGAATTGAAAAATATCATTCTTACATAAGCAAATAGGGATAAAATTTATTTAAATTAACAAAAAAGCAATACTAAACATAGAAAAATAAGTTCACAACATTTTATCATAAATTATTCACGTTTTACAAAAATAGAATAAAAAATTAGATTATCACTTGCACAAAACCTATCAAGACTGAAGACCGCGAAGACTAATGAAACACTGCCAATCTCTCGAAATGTTATCTAGAAATATTTACTTAAAAAAAAAAAAAAAAAAAAAATTTAGTAGCAGTCAAGAATATTTATAAAAATTGGTTTGAAAATTGGGGTAAAACTTTAAACATATTGATTTTAAAATCAATGCCAATTCTAATCATTGAAGTGAAAAAGACTGGCAAAATATCCTAGATTTTATTTTAATTATCAGTATAATCAAACGTTAGTATATCGAGTAAAATTGTGAAATTTGTTGTGATACTTTAAGCTTGAAATTTATTTATCTTCAAATCAATATCGATTTATAAAATTATTTAGCAATTCGGACAGGCTTTAACGATCATATGCATTTAATTCAACGATAATTTTTGTTAATCTACGATTATTTTATAATAAATTCAATATTATTTATATATTTATGATCTTCTTAGGTAAATACATTATTTTTAATAATATGTTAAAACCAAGTGATAACTGTTATGGATTAACGCGACATACGACTGCCGCAACGTACGATCATCGCATATAACAACCACATCAAGTATATCAAAATATGGCAAAAGCTACAAAAGCTGCGAGAAAAATTAGAAATTAAAACGAACGCGATAAATAGAAATCCAAAAAGAAATGCAGGCAAGACTTAAGCGACGCCAGAATCGACGAATGAACAACATTAATCTCCAATCGCATCATCAGAGAGGCTTTGTTGAACGCACCCGAGGCATTTTCATTGTAGTGAAAGAGTAAATCAATGCCGATACATTCATTCATAAGAATTTGCGATTAAAGGTCTTATGATAAATTACTTTCCCACTAATACTTTCCATTATTTATTCCAAATCTCATAAAATTTTCCATCTCTCATTATCCAATCAATAAAATTCCTCTGCATGAATTAATCATTGTTATTACAAGTATCCCGCTCCTTATATTGCAAGTAGTCAGAAAGAAATTAACGCAATTGTAAAATAATCAAAGTAACAACATTAATGGTATAAGTAATATAAAATCCATGGGTATGCGTAAATATAAGGAAAGCAGTATATTATTAAATTATTAGTACTTGTCATGTTTACTTTATATAATTAATTAATGCGTTAGAATTGCTCGATCCTTTCTTTGAAAAATACCATAATTTTTTAATTAAAAATGAGCAAATGTATATGTATGGAAAGAAATTCAGTGAACGAAGGAATTAACCATCACTTCCGTGTAATAGCTTTAAGATCACATAAAAATGATGTCAAAAACTGGAACTTTCGATTTCTTCAATATAAAGAAAAATTTTTTTTATCAACGATCTATGCATCTGCGGCAAAATACATAGACATATTAAAATATTAAAATTAAAATATTAGACATATCAAATAGACCTATTAAAATATACATATTAAAGTATAAGCACATAATATTAAATATTTAATAATGTGATAAAATTACGTTCAATTAACGAAAAGACAATTATAATTTTTTCATACATTTCATATTGATATATTCTTCACCTTTTTTTTTTATTTATTTTTTTTTTAACAATTACTGTTATCTATCGATATTTTATCAAATTTTTCAATATTCCTATTAATTGTATATAATAAATAAACGATGAATGTAGTAAACAATTAAAATAACCTTTCAATTTATAAATCCATGGACATTTCATGTTTGAACGTGGGTGTATAAACCTGGTACCATTGAAATTTTATCAATATTTAATACTCCAATATATATTTAAAATAAAATAAAAAAAATTTTAACGCAACGAATGATTACACGATACCTATCGATTAATACAATTAATTTTTTCGAACGATATAATTAATATAAAAGTATGGTGATGAAAGCATAGGTGATAATCGATTGCCTATTATATGACTAATAAAAACTTATTAATCAATCAATCGATTATAATTATATTTCTGATGCATGTTAATTGATATTCATAATAATGAGAACAAAGATGGGTAGGAAGATTGAACAAAAGTTAGAATAATCCTTTTCAAAGTATATATTTATATTGCAGATCGCATATGTCAGGCATTAGGTAAAACTGGCAACCATATTTTTATCATAAAATCTTGTATATTTATCACGGACTATGCGCGTATATATTTTAAAATTATAAAATGAAACAGGTACTTATTCGATTTTGAAGGAAAGCTATAAGATAATTGCCAAGCAGTTCGCCAACTACTTGTACTGCAAATATTTAAAAATACACGTTTTTTATTGCCATTGTATACACATAAATTTTCACTGAGAAAAAATGAAAAATATTCTGTTTACTGACGATTTTTTGTTTTTTTTTTTTTTTTTTTTTTTTTTTTTTTTTTTTATTAAGCAATCATTGAAATATAAATTAAGCCGTTATGTATATAGGCCGTTACGGTATATAAACATAAAATTGGCTTAATTATTATAGAAACCGGTTGATATTAAACTTCACAGAGGAATATGAGTAATTGCGTTTTAAATTTTTAATAATCTTAGTGAAAACGTATTTAAATTTTATACGCTAAAAAATGGCAATAGAAATATATACTTAATATAATCATTATTTAAATAATTTTAATTACTTTTAATTTTCACCTATAAAATGTTATGGAATTATAATGTTATGTAGATACTGAATTTAAGTTTTTATATAATTAATTTTAAAAAACTTCAGTGGATTTCAATAAATTATTTTGTATTAAGAACACAGTAAATGTTTAATAATAATAAATTGACGGTAATATACTTACGTGAATAATGAATTTGTTAAATAAAAGAAAATTACTAATTGTTTTGTAAATTTTTTTTTTTATTTTATCATTCAGTTATACATATTTACTTTTTTATTTTCTATCTTATTACTAAAATGTTCGTATTTGAGCGTTTACGTTTAAAATTTATTTTTATTTATCGCCTAAATTAATCATTATCGTAGTGGTACAAAGTATAATTTCATAATTATATAGTCTAAAGAAATTGATGTACTTCATCTGAGTTAAAAAAAAAAATATATATATATATATATATATATAAATCATTGACGTATAATTAAATAAATATATAACTTACAGATGAAATTCTCAGAGAAATATCAATTATCACTATTGAATATATAATAGAAGTACAATCTGATATATTTTTATAAAATCTACGTATATTTAAATTTAATAATTATAAATGTATATAACTATGAATAAAAAAATTTAAAAAAAAAAAAAAAAAAAAAATCTTATCGAAATTTGAAATCGCAAATAATTATAGTATTCATTCCTCGTTTTTAAGTTAATACACTTATAAATAATTTTATACAATTAATAACAATTAAATTAATTGATGACAAAATTTAATAACTTTGCAAATATATGAAAATTATTTGGCATAGCCTTATTACTTCATGTGATTTAAACGAAGAATTATTTTCGTTTACCAAAATTCCAAAATTCTTTATTATTTAAATGTAATTCTGTACAATCTGTAATACAATAAAAATGCAATAAGTAAATTAATCGTAACATTGCATCTAATAATATATCCCATTAGTGATAAGGTAATAAATTTACATTGGGCAATGATTAATGATAAGTATACACTGCACATTACGGCTGGTTTATTATTATTTCATAATTAGTTATACAGTTTGTACGCCTGTGTATTATCGTATCACGATAACATGATAATTTCAAACAACTTTAAAGAACGAAAATTGTAATTTGTGTTTTTCATAATTCTCTTAAAAAACGCGGAATCAATGAATTGAGAAAGTAATAACTATTTTCAATTTTACAACTAGTAATTAATTTAAAAATTAATCTTAAATCTATATTTCATAGGTAGAAAATTACTATACAGATATAATTTATTGATACATATTTTTACTAAGAAATACTTAAAAACTCAATTCAGAATTGTGATTAAAAAATATGTTACAAGGAGTCAGCTTTTCTTAACTTTGGCATTTTGTATTGCAGTAAGGAAATACTTCATTTTGCCTGCATTATTACTCGTTCGTACCACCAATGAGTAACGATCCTGGTTATTAACTAGGAGTATTATAATAATAAAGCTATTGCATTATCTATAGTTGTCTCGTCACCCTGAACCATAGCACATTAATTCATACATACCGTCAGTGATCATAAATCCAAAGAATATTTGTAAAGAATATATGCGTTTTATATTTCTACGCATACACGCCTGTATGTAGTAGCTATTACATCACGGTACATTTACTGTCTCACGTACGGCAACTGTCGTTGTTATCGCGATAATAAGGAAAGGCATGAGTATACTCGAGTAGCTATAATGCTCTTTGTCAAATTCATTACCACAGTTAACTAGTACGATGCTTACGTGTTGCGATTCTCGCATTATTGTACATTTGTTCCTTGGAATATATCTCTATCTGTGTATATATATATATATATATATATATATATATATATATATATATATATATATATATATTTATATATATTTAAATATGCATACTTCTCATACGCCCGTATACACATATAAGTATATACACACACACGGTAATATATGCGTAGGTGCACATTCATATATGCGTATTTATATTTAAACATAAACACACGCGCACATACACTTTACGTATCGAACATCGCTTGCTGGGATTTTCTGTTAAAAACAGTCGCTAAAACTTTTAGCGCGAACTTAACTAATTAGAATAAGACATGACAATTATTTTTTGTGTATTCGCACCTCAGATCTAATTTAACGAAATGCACACGATTTTTCCTATTTTCTTTTATTAGCACGAACTCTTCAACGAAATTATCAATTGTAGTACCTTAAGTTTAAACTTGCGGTTTCTAAACCTTTCCCTGTATACACCAGCATTAGCTTACCATTAAAAATAATCTCCTTTTCAAAACAATGCTTTACGATTCACACACTCTCACTGGCAATAAAGGAACATCGAACGTATCTCTGGCTTAGGAATCCTTAAGACGGTGAAACATTTTCAATAATTAGAGAAAATTAACTCTTTCCAACCGTCTTTCCAAGCACACGCACAAAATACAAATAAATTACATACATTTTGCAAATTCCTTTTGGCTATGAATTATATCAAATACTAATTCGATGCTAATTCTTGTATTATTCTCATTGCCGTTTCTTTCGCTCACATTCCTGTCGATTATCTGCGGCTGTGCCTCATCCGTCGCATATTTTGTTCCATGACTAGAAACATCGTTTCATCCGTCATTTGGTAAAAAAATAATGTATGCGTAAGGCGAAAAAATATCTTTAGACAAGTAAATCCAGAGCCGGGAGAGGTGGGCCGGAGACCGTCCGTCCAATCGATTAATCGATAAATCGAGCAGCCCTCGAGGAAGCACCCCACCCAATCTCCGGGCACGGCTAAATTCTAAAAAAAACTTCTCTTTACGCCCGAGTGTACATTGAACGGTAGACTTGTAACAGCTGATGGAATTCGGGTTTCTCGTCGGCTAATCCATCTCTCAATTGCAATGTAGCAGCTGAGCGCAATGGCGGCTAAGCTTGGAACGATGAGGTTACGCATGAAGAATCGAGAGTGTCGCAGAGGCGCGCGGTCGTGCGGCAGGTAATAATCGCGCGTAAGGGAATCTCCGGATTCTAGTTGGCCTGCTCCGTGCTCTGGGCCTGCTTCTCGATTTTCCTAGCGAGCTCGGGACTCATGTGCGGGTGCGGGTACGGCACGATGGGCTTGCGCAATATCGTCGGTTTCACCTTCACCTGCGGCTTGAACGATGAGACCTGCATTTGGCTACCCCCGGTCAGGTGCATGTCCGCGAACTTGGCCGCGATCTTGGTGGTAGAGCGCGAGGGCATGGGCGATCTCAGAGCCAAGCTGCCCTCTGAAATCTGAGTCGAGCTCATCGAGCGCACGATGTCCTCGGATCCGTTGTTATCAATCTCGGATTCGTTGTCCAGGCCGTGCCGCGGCTGCTTCCCGTTGTCCACCACACCCTTTGTGTTCTTCTTCAGCGTGCATTGATTTTGTTTAGCGAAACGTTCAGCCGCGGTGCTCATGTCGGGGGACTCGGGACCCGGGGTCGCGAGATTGGCCCCTTCGGGGAGGGAGGCGCGGCTTGGGCTCTCGTCATCGGAGCCGCTGAGGCTGCTCGTCGAGGCAGACTTGTTGCCGGGATCCTGTGCCGAAAGTGGCAGATCCATCACGAGATCGGGCGTGTGTTTCTGGCGCATGTCGCGGAGCTCTTGATACGCCCGGAAGAAATTTGAGGTGGATGACATGGGGGGGTTGAGGTGTGTTTGGGAGGTAGCGCGTCTCTGCCAGAGTTCTCGATTAGCGGAGAAAGTCGTGTGCTCCTGGAAGTCCTCGGAGTGGCTGGTAGTGGAAGTATTATTGGCGTGACTCGACTGTACGACTCCGGGGCCGCTATCACCGACACTCTGCGACTTCCAGTGCTGTTTGCGCGCCGCTCCGCGCTTCTTTTCGGCGTCGATGAACGACGCAAGCTTCTCCGACTCCTCGATTGCTTCGTCACTGTCCGAGGGCTTGGGAGACGACACCGAGCTATTCGTTGCCGTAAAATCGACCGTATCCTCGGTATCGGTGCCGTTATCTGTGGATGCTAATGCACTGGTCATCGACTGATCCGGTCCATTGCTTTCCTTCCCAGGGCTGCTAGCCCTAGCTCCCCGCGTTGTTGTTGTTGTTGTTGTTACATCCTAAAAATAAGAAGAATTCTCGATTTTATATGGTTGTCAAGGGAAGTGGAAAGTGGGGAGCGAAATTTGCCTTGAAGGGCATACTGGCACTATTCCTATTGCTTTACATATAATGAACGTCATAGAGGGCCAGTTGGGGGGGGGGGATGTATCTTTTTTCTTTTTATTTATATATTAATGTGCGTTTGTTGGCCTTGAGATGACGTTACATATTTGATCGTTGATACGATTATAAAGTTTGATGAATCCAGCACTGTATGAGTTGTAATTATGAGATCTTAAACGTATCTTAGACGATACTGACAAGGTATTAATTAATTAATGCTTGATATTTGTAATAATGGGGGCTCGAAAGAAAAAGAAAAGAGTGAAAAAAGACGTAGTACTGGAAGGTAAGAACTCGTAAGGCTATTAGAACATAAATTTAGTAATCATGCAAATAATGGATGAATGGCATGCAGAAATTTACCACAGCGCAATGCAATATAAATGGATAGAAAACTGCTCGTAAAACTGAGGCTAAAGTAACACTAAATAACGATCACACAAAATGAGTGACAAATTTATCTAATACCTACATGGGAAATATTGCAGAATTTGCCAACCCTGGCAGAAAAAGATACGTTTTGACGTATAGAATTATTATCGTTTCACAAATTTTGCTAATATATTCCATACGAGTGTCAGGTCGTGTATTTAATCCAATTTTCAATAATTGAAAAATGCAATTTTCCGCCAGGGAAGGTCGATGTTGTTAGTTTTTAGCGGTATAAGGGCAAGGCTTTTCTTTACTCACCTAAGCCCAATGAGAGTCCGTCGTCAAAGCAGTTCCGACAATCGACATTCCCTTTGGTATCGTCTATGGATTGACATTGTTCTACAGGATTCTAGGATTCACAAACCAACTGAACTGTCAAATTGACATTCCTTAAAAGAAATCAAAAACACAAAAGGAAAAAAGAAAACCACGCAACACTGGCCAGTTATTTTATCGAAACAGTTTTTAGTCCGTTAAACAATACTGCAGCAGAATATCTACGTACATAAGACTTTTTTTTTTGTTTTGTTTTTTTTTTGTTTTTTGTTTTTTGTATTGCGTCTTCTATTAGACAGTGCTGACTAAACGTATATCTGGAAACACAGCAACCAACCCAACCAATTAACACTGACAATTTTAGAGGATAAAGTGGAAACACAAGGCATACAGAACAAGGCTTCACAAGACATAAATAGGCTCATGCAGCAAAGAAAATCTGTATATTTAAATTTTATTTACATAGTTATTGTACAAACAATTCGAGACTAATACGTTTAGCAATAAAACTATAGCTTCGTTTCCATTAATGTAACATCCACTTTTAAAACTACGTCCATTCCTTTCCACAAGGAAGATTCACTCGAAACGTATGATCAGCGATACATCGGCACAAGAGGATAAATTAACTTTATTGCGACTGTTTCATAACAAGCATAATGGTTCTCTCATAAAGTTCAGTCTTTCGAGTAGAAAATATAAACGGCTCGTAACGCGCATTTCACAGCAACATTACAATATATATATATATATATATATATATATATATATCGTACCAAAATAAATATAAAATCTGCATTGTATCGTTTAAGTGTCTAGTGTAAATTATGTAAATCGTGTCACGCGATTATAAAACTAAGCTGTGCATAGCAGTGCAGGTGCGCATTTGGCAGGAAATGGGCTCTTATAGGTCGAAACTACAAACATTGCATTCCAATAGTAATACTGCTTCGACGCACGTTCCATAATTAACAAATAATGACAAATAAACAAAAAAAGAAAAAAAAAATCGAAGAAAATATAGCAAAAAAAAAAAATAATAAAACAGCCATGCACCTGTATATGTAAAACGAGTAACTGCTATAATAAACGCTCAACGTTATAAAAAGCGAAACGGCTTATGGAGATGTGTGTGATATAGAGATCATGTTAAACTGTTGTTTCCAATACCTCACGGCTAATGATGGGCTGTGACGAGGACGTGACGCAGGGTATATTCGATACAACTGTTGGCACGATCGAGCTGGTGCTTGAACTATCTGATTGTGTGTTATTAGTGGCCAGTGCCATTTCACAGGCTACGACTCCTGGCCAAATATTTACGTTACTACTTGGTCCCATCAAGGGCGAATTGTTACTCGATAAAACACTGTCGGCTGAACTTGATGCTCGCCTTCTCATCGACTCTTCACTCGATGACGATTTCAAATCTTTATCTCGCTCCTCATCTCTGAAAAATATTTGCTTTTAGTGTTGATTACTGTATTCCTTGCAAATAGTGATAGTTGCGTTGCGTAACTTTATCGCTACGTATAAGCCTTATACTTACTTTATCTTGAGCATGATATATTTGTCGGGGATGAGACCTTCTCTGCCTGCCAGTGCGCCTCTCCACCAATCGTTGCTTACTTGCGTGTATAGCGTTAACGTATCGCCCTTCTTGAAGCTAAGTTCTCTTTCGGATCGCGCATTAAAATCGAACTGCGCTGTAGCCTCGAGATTCTCAGATTCTATAGGAAAAAATAGATAAAAAAAAAAAAAAGAAGAAAAAAAGGAGGGAAAGAAAGAAAAAGAAGGGCCGTGAGGTTAAAGTTTTTTCGATCTAGTTTCAAGTCACATAATATTTAACGTTAATTATTACCGTCTTCCGATGGATAAACTTCCGAATCCATATCTTCTTGCACCTGATCCGTCGGTGAATCTCCCACGTCTCTGCAAAAAAAAAAAAATCCAAAAACACTCATTTAACGCATCCGTGATTATTATGAAATATCGTAAATTATCGAGTTCTCGACTTACACATCATCAGGCTCTCGACTAATATATTTTTCGTACTGGATACCGCCAATATCATCCGGGAAGATTTCTTCGCAAAGAGTGATAATATTTTTAATTAACTCGTTAACTTGATTCTGATATTGTACTTGGTCCTTGTCCTCGGGAACGGGAACCAATGTCGGCCCGAAGCAAATAGCCAAATTATAGGGGTCCATCATATTTTCGTCGGAAAATTCAGAAAGACTGCGATAATACAAAGAATAAAAAGTAATATGTTAATACGGCTAATATATGACAAACTGACAATGGATAAAATTGTGAAAATTGTCTCACTGATTAAGAAATGCAAAGAGATATCGCATGACTATGACTACCGGCCT
Source organism: Ceratosolen solmsi marchali (assembly GCF_000503995.2). NCBI lineage: Eukaryota > Metazoa > Arthropoda > Insecta > Hymenoptera > Agaonidae > Ceratosolen > Ceratosolen solmsi. The sequence continues at coordinate 4,602,013 of NW_011948413.1, forward strand.
TGGAAGACTCGAAATAACTGCCTTCATCTTCGTGACAAAATCTTGTTTGGAATCTAATTGCGCGAGCTCCATAAGCTGCTCAAAGTAAATTATCGGAAAAATTGGCTCTCTCAATTCTCTCAAATACAATTTTAAGACGCCGGCCACGCTGTTAATGTCAGATGCGTCCGTCATGTCGGCAAGAGGATCCTCGCCCCTTTCAAACCACTCTCTAAAATTATTAATTTCTACTTGCGAGCCAGATACCCTAAATATTCCTTGATGATGAAGACCGTATAAATTGATTACCCTGATGCAGCTTTTCATGATCAGGGGTATTTCTTGATTCGTACTCTCCAAGTACTCTTCGAGCGAGCCCCCAAATAACTTTGGCTGTCCGTTCATTTGCAAACGGCCGATTCGCTTTCTGCGAGCTTGTTTCTGCTTGGTTGCCGAGATCGATGGATTGGGGCTCGAATTCGAGCCCTCTAATAAACTTTGGCGGATATATTCCTGCTTGGCATCTAGTCTCGCTATCCTTGACGTCCCGAGCAGGTATTCCCTGAATTTCTGTGAAATAACAACGCCCACGGTTTAAAATTATGGCTTAACCGCACTTGCGGTGTTACAATACGCTGAATTTGTGGGAGGAGAAT
>NW_011948413.1:4602663-4604863 GCF_000503995.2 Ceratosolen solmsi marchali
TGGGGGGGGGGTGGGGGGGGGGGGGGTTAAAGGACTTACAGTAAGGTAAAACTCCTCTGTCTCCTGTCGGTCGGCCCTAAGCTTAATTTGCACCGTTTCGGGCGGCTTCGACGTCGGCATCGCATTATCACCGAAATACCTCGAACAATCGTAATCTTTGGCTGTAAACATCTCGAGTAGACTCGCCTCGGCGGTCTCGAGGGTCTTCCACACTTCCTCGGATTCGGTTCGCAGCGAGGTGACCCTCTGCTGTAGCTGCTGGAGTCTCTGCTCCATTTCCGTATGTAGCACCTTCTGTAGTTCCGATTCCGGGGCCTACGCAATAATCACGGCCGTGAGAATAATAATAACAGCACGTTTTTCAGCGAATCTCGATATTGCACTCACGTCATCTCCTCGCTGGCCTTGAAACTCGAATTTCTTCGGGATCATGAAGGCCGCGTGATGTGACTCGAGGAACCTCTGCTTATCGGCTCTCGAATCTAAAGAGCCAACGCAGGAAGACAATTGTTCGGCCCCGAATTGAAGCGAACGCTGCCTGCCCTCTTCCGCACTACAGTGCATCAGCAAAGCTCGAGCGATGCAATTATGAAAGCCAAAATCCATACACTGTAAAATAGTGGTTGCGAACGGTTAAGAATGTCGTCGAGTCGACATTATTATGATTGTTTTTTTCTTCCTCAATTATTATTTCACTATAAAGCTATTCGCTCTTTTGTTTATGGGCCATTTTATGAAACTAACAACGATGCGAACATTTCAGATTGACGTCTAACGGAAGCAGAACGTCAACAACTCGTATTACACATGCATAGGATTAGAGCTCGAGAAATCATAAGTTTAAATTATCTTTAATAAAATAACTATAAATTGACGCGCTACGGAAATATTAAAGAGTACAGTATTGAAAATATGAAACAAGAATAGAATTTCTATTAAATGAAATGTAACTTTAATTATACGTATGTTATTGTATTAAAATCAATATTTTTAGAATGTGCATTTGAAAATAGCAATGAAGTAGAAAATTGAATCACAATGTTAATTAAAGTAATCGTTTCAATATTATTATGCGACATTAATGCTCAAATTGACTGCAGAATAAGCGAATTACGTATGCACGCAATATAAATACATTTATTACCCATAGACTTAAACTATATGTATGATCATAAAGATATGGCTCTATTTTTCCACGCTAATCAGCGCAATCGAGCTGCTGCCGTACAATGTAAAAAAAAAAAAAAAGATATTGTTTTCTTATTGACCTACTGATAATATTGTCAACCATTTCGTATCTAATCCAAGGAAAGAATCAGATTGTGAGTAAAGGTAATTATTACGTTAATAAAAGCGTCAAAAAAGGATTACCGTACAAATAAAAGAAAGATGAAGAAGAGTTAGACAAAAAATTACCTCCAACCGAGGACTTACGTCAATGAGATCCGACAGGTCGTCGACAAAGTATTTGTGTATAGTTGTGTTGGAAGCCTCGAGGCAGAGGATATATTCGTTCCTGGCCTTGAGCGCCTTCAGTTTTGCCTCGGTGTACTTGCTCTTTCTCTGTAGTAAACACAAAGGATGACGGTAAGAGGTTTATGATGGGTAGGGGTGAGGGGGGAGGGTCATTGTACGAGTGAGAAAATCGTCTGTGAAAATAAGTGTTCATCGCTTGGTAGCGATCGATCAGCCAGTATTATCGGAACGAGGAGGGTGGAGGGAGGAGGGAGGAGGGGGACCGATAGTACGGGGAGGGGGATACATTCATAATAAAATCGCGATCGTCCGATTACGCGAGGGTCAATTATATTCCGCTGTCGTCGTCTTTCGGATTAATAACCGTGACGCTCACTGCTGGGCTACTTTGGCAAATGCTTTTTTTTTATGGGCTTTCTTATTAGCGACGATCAAAAAGATTGAAAATCTTCACAGTGGAAAACGCCTCTCACGAAGAGAGACGAAATTAGAAAGCCACGATGAAAAAAGAGCGGGCTTTCGAAGGGAGGAGAAGGGTAATACGATGGATGGATATGATGGCCTATACGACGATATTTTGAGCGTTTATTCTGACTGGGATCGAACGAAGAGGCACGGAGGGGCTCGGTTTATAGACTCGAGCTTACTCGAGTTTACTCTCGCGCAAACGAATATCAATGTGTCTCGGCTTTCATCGCGCATCCCAATCCTTTCTCCCCCCCCC
>NW_011948413.1:4604985-4614985 GCF_000503995.2 Ceratosolen solmsi marchali
CACCCCCACCCCTTCCCCCCCCCCCCCCCATCCCCTCTCCCACAATCACCTCCCTCGTCATCTTCTTTTCGCCTTAGTTACAGACGAGCGCACGAGCTTCAGAAAAACATGCTCGATTAACGGAGAGAGATTTAAGAGCCCACATGGGCCCCCATTTTTTTATATTTTTCGTCCCCAAGCTCTTTGCGTTTCTTCGTTCGAGAAAAAAAAGTATAAAAGGCACTTACTTCGGTCTCAACGACCAGATGGCCAAAGTCTTTCTCAGTCTTCGGCGCCCAATGTTTCTTCTCTCAACTAGCGGCCCCTTCGGATCGCGACGAACGAACGACGAGAAAAAAAGCTCTTTCGGAGACGACGTCATGAGATAAACAAGCCCCCTCCCTCCCCCTATCACATACTATCTCTCTCTCTCTCTCTCTCTCTCTCTCTCTCTCTCTCTCTCTCTCTCATCCCCTTACCTTATTCACTTCCTTCTCAATAAGCTTGTACTTCTTGCTACGCGCGAGCTTCTCCGGGGGCGCGTTAGCGACCTCGAGCTTTGTGCGCTGCTGTTCGGCGACCCTCAGCTTCGTCTCGGCCTGTCGCGATTCCGCCTGATAGCCCTGATACGTCTTCATCGTTGTGTGAAGTTCGTGTAGCACCCGCAGTATCTCCTCGTGGGTCTCGTAGCCAATCTCACGGCACTATGTAAAATGAAAAACGATCAGTGATGGGTGCCCAAGTTAAAGGAGGGCAAAGAGAAAAAGAAAAGAAATAAATGGTACTAACGCGCCTGTAAATGCGCTGAACGTCTTCCATGACCTGGTTGAGTCGCGCCACGAGATGCGTACTGTAAACCTCGGAGAGGGCAGCGTGATCCCGACTGAGGGACTTGGTCTCGTTGACGAGCTGCTGCCAGCAAGCGTACGACGAGAATAGGGGCCACTGTTCCCGCCTAATTGAATGGACAACAAAATAAATAATGAGAAAAAGGATCGATCCGTGATCAGTGATCAATGGACATTAACAAACGCGCATAAAACAACATACTTTTGCTTCTGTTCCTTGTGCCGCATCTGTATGCTTTTGGCCATCTTGTCGAGGGATTTGCTGTAGTCGAGCTCGAGCTCGGCTCGCCTTCTGAAGAAGTCCTGCAGCTCGGCGACGAGCGCGACCTGCGCCTCCATCCGTACGTCCAGGCATCGTAGCTGCTCGTTTAATTGCAGCCGTATATCTGTAACAGAGCCGGACGGCATCGTTATTATTATCTTTTTGCATCTGCAGGGCGTACTGGCTGGTAACAAGAGGAACGGGGCCATCGGCAGGGGGCAGAGTCTGTCAGCGACACCGAACGTTGAACGACGATCGTAATCGACTCTATCTCCCCCCTCCACTTGACATTTAACTCGCGGCAATCGCCAGCATAGCAATTATTTTGCGCGCTAGCTGTCTTCATTACGCGCGTATGTAAGTACGCACCGATGCGCAGCCAAAAGTGTGTGAATCAAGGCCCTATTTACGCATACGTCTGTCCCGACGATTCTCGTCGTTCTTACTTCTGCGCCCCCCCCCCATCCCACTCGCCCATTCTCCTTCTAAAGAAAGAAAAAACTTGCATACAAACGAGACGGCGGGATACCGACAAGAATAATGACCTGGCCGAATTTCAAAAGAATCCCTCCCATCCCTCCTCTATCCCTCCCGTGAGGTCCCAGTGAGGATTCGCCCAGATTTTTTTCTTGAATACATGCGCCACGGCGCTTACTAGTTTATTTTCCAATGGCCGAGACAATGAAACGGGAATGCACAGCGCCTTCTCTTCGCCAATGGAATGACGCGAAGAGAGCGAGAACGGCATTAGCTTGCTTTATTACTGGCTCATACGCGCGGTGAGCTCCATGACCTCAGCACTCCGCACTACCTCCGATCCGATTGCAAAACTATTTATATAATAAAAAGAAAAAACCTGCGGAATTTTTCAATTTATAATGGTAAGAAAGAAAGGTGAAAAAAAAATTTACGGATATTTACACTTTCGAAATATCTTATAGAGACGTATGTATGTACACGCTCGACTGGCAATATTTCTAAATGCTTAACTGTTAAAATTTAACAGTACGCTATACAAGCATCACTACCATATAACAATTAAATAAATAAACTATATCTCTTAAAATTCTCAATGTGGCACTCGCGCGCGCACGCTTAGCTATAATAATCATCGAATTTCTACCTGCATTACCTTTACTCACAATCGGGAACTTTGTCGTCATCTGCCCGATTGATCTCAACACGCGGAATTACGGAAAAATTAACAATAATTTTTATTCCGACGATTAGCTTAATTATTCGACAACAAGGAAAAAACTTCATAAAATTGTAAACGTTTTGATATTTTGCTGCTCAAAATTAAACGTCCTCTCTTCTCTAAAGCGATAGCGTCACTGATTAAAGCAACGCACTGGTAATTGCTAAGCATGCCCACAAACATTATACCGATCACGCCGAGATAAATAACTTCTGGAACGATTTAATTGCCGTTGCGCAGGACTGGATACACGAAAAAACAAAAAACAAAAAACAAAAAACAATAACAAAAAACAAAAAAAAACAAAAAGTATCGATTAACTGGATCTTTAAGAGTAAGCCTGAGAGTGGAACTTAATTATCAGGTGTTGGGAAAACAGCAAGGGCAGCCCATGTTTTTGGTCGCCGTTTGAGTGTCGAAAAAAAAAGTCGAGTAAATTTTGAACATTGCCAATTTCGTAATGGGAGCTCTAGTTACATGTGATGCCGATGTCATGAGGATGCCCGGTGCTTGGGCCTTTCGCTCGACCATTTTCGACCATTAGATCACGTATCGCTCCGGAATCGAGAATAACCCAGGCGGAAACGCTTCCTCCTATCGATCGGGGAGGCGACACGACTCGCGATCACCGTGACGTTCACATTTATTTCCTTTCTGCGCATCGTCATGAGGTGGCATGGCCGTTTCCCATATCGCTAGCTCGTTTATTTCTTTCTCTTGAAAATATCGAAAATGAGTACGCGGTATCGGTGATTTAAAGGCGGACATCCCTATCCCTCCCCACCACCGTCGTCACTTATCGCTCGACCAAAGTTTTACAAACTGGGCCCCTTTGAAACAATCCTTCTCGATTTTCTTGGATTTTATCGCAGCAATCGTAAACCAAGAGCGCCTTGGACCGACTCCAAGACTAAAACCGTACACACCCGTGCGCGAGTTCCTTTTCAAGCAGATATGCGCGCGCTTTCCTTGGCTTTCATTTCCTCGCCTCTTCTTTTCTACGGTTAAGACCCGGTTATCGCGTTAGGACGTGCGGGCATTGATCGCTTTTGGATAAAAATCAGAAGAGGCGCGTTGTGCATTAGTTACAGGAAAGGTCGGCTTCGAAGGGGGGGAAAAGAAACTAAAAATAAAGCCGTTTCTTGGGAAACGATGCGTCCACAATCTCTCTCTCTCTCTCTCTCTCTCTCTCTCTCTCTCTCTCTCTCTCCCTCGCCCTTCTTTTATTTCTCTTTATCTTTCATGCGTGCCGAATGTGTATCGACCGACACGATCTGCTTTAGCCGAGAGCGCCTATATCCACGGCCTCCGAGCTTCAAAACTCGTCCTAGAGACGGACTGGAAGCTGCACTTAAAGGGACAAGGGGCGACGGAAGAGGAGGAGTAGGAGAAGAAGGGGGAGATGGAGAAGGAGGTGAAGGAAAAGGAGGAGGGGGAGGTGGAAAAGGTTGAGGAAGAAGAGCAGATAGTGGTGGTGGTGGTTTGCTTTACCCTGACCAAAGAAACGGGGTGAAGGTGTGCGCGCGCGAAGACCCATAAACGCAGGCTAATATTTTGCTGGATGCGTCAGCTGCCGACACTATTTCGTGTCTCTCTTACCGGAGCAAGGACGAGCACAAGCAAATGAAACAAAATAATATAAAACTAAATGGTATAGGATTAAAGATAAATTAAATAAATAAAAATGGTAGAGGGAAGGGGCGAGCTGCTGTACTGCTTTAATTGCATGAATTATTCATAGGTTTGGTATGAAAATTGCATTGTTACGAGGTGGCAGGTAAGCAGGCATGGAAAAATGCAAAGATTTGCCTCACTGTCCCCCCATTCTATTTGTACAGACAGACGGAGACGCGCAGCCACTCGACGCTTTCCCCTTCGACCTCTTCCCTCTTCGGTAAAACGACTTTTGCCCACCACTTTATACGGCCTCGTTATTTTATTACACGCGTAATTCCACTCGGTCGTCGCGAAATCATAGCTGCGGCGGCCCTTGCGCCAGTCCTCAGCCCCTCCCCCGCCCCTGCCCACCCCATCGACGTCGGTCATGTCGCCCCATCGAGCCCTTGCACGGCCTCATGCCACTGGGCACAGCTGGAAGCGTCTAATGAAACTTTCCACGACACTCACCGCGATGTTTACGCTTCATTCGAAAGCGCTTAAGCCTCCCCCGCCATTCTTCTGTGCGACGGTGAATCCGCGATTTGTCATAGCCGACGGCGTCGGCTGCGCTTCCTTCTGCGCTTTCCTTTAATTATTTCGTGAGCGTAATTCGAAACTCGACGCCCAACCGTTATGAATGAACAATAGGTAAACAATGGACGCATTAACGTAACGAGTACTTGTTTTGTTGGATTAATCGCTCAAGAGTCGAGCATTTGACTCGATAGCTCGCGTTTTATTTTGAAATTGAGAATCGACAAAACAACCGATGAACGCGATATAATGGACGTTCCCAATTTTACTATGTAAACTGTTGCTCTTACATTCGTAACACGTACTTTCGACAATCTCGTGAAACACGTTTTTACGGAATTCAGTTGAATAGCAAAACTATTTGTTTGCTAGATATTTATAATTACGAGCGTATAATATACATGTCGAAGCTGTCGTATAAGTGAGTATCTTATTTATACATTATTTGACCGTAAATAACACGTATGTTTATTAGATATTCCAATCCTTCATTATCTCGTGGAATATAATACATGACATATTCTCAAAGCAATAAAAGATTTCTAAAATATTTAATAACCGTTTATTTCATCAACAAACAATCGAATGCGGATGCAAATAACACGTCGAATTCGCAATTACAATAAAAATATCTTAACAACAGGGCGTGAAAATTGAAATTATAATTTCAATTATTAATTTATAATACTTGTTCTATAATGATTAAATATAACTAACGTCTGGCACATCGAGGACAAATTATACGTATGGCTTGCACATACACTATTGTGTTCAGTCGTAATCGTTGCCTTAGTTTGTCGTCTTGATCACTCTATCGCTATCCATTATAAATAATATCTCTTTTTCTTTCATCGCACACTTATCGTCTTATTCAAATATTATTCAAAAGTAGTGAAAGACGACAAGATAATGGAATTTTTTATTTTCATCATTCTTGAAAAGCAGCCAAACCACCATTGCACTTACTTACGAAGTAGGTAAATATTAGTCAAGCTTGTTTTGCGACATAATCTAAATCCTTATTAATTAATTTTAGACATCAACATTATGATTTTCAGATAAGTATGATATTTCTTTATGCGCATGTGCAAAGAATCGGGCAAAAACAAAAGCCAAGAATGAGCAATTGAGAAAAAAGACTCCTCGCCTACTACTGCTTCGTGCACTGGTAAAACTGTTTTCAATTACTAGAGGATTTTAACGAGTTAATGTACTTTTTCGGTCAAATTTTCTATTAAAATACGCTACGATTTTTAAATAACAATACGCACTAGAGAATTCTTATAAAAATTCTATGCATAAAGCATGATGCATTGTATATTTCAGATCGCGTAATAATATTTCACATATGTGATATATATTTATGAACATAATTATGATTTCGAGCTGTTAAAAATGTTCGTAAAAAAATAACAAGACGACGATAATACGTATAATAATAGAGACATTATCTTCGTAGCGAGACTCGTTTTAATGAAATTGAGGTTAGCTATTGAGTATCGAAAATGCAAATAATGCGACAAAACAATAATCCTCGACTATCGTGTTTTTCGGAATACGTAATTAAAGATGAATAGAAGATTTGTTTCGTAATGTCCATATTATTATTCAAGATATTTCAATGAGGTAGTTCGTACGTTTCGAAGGTAGATCACTCGCTACTATCTACAACTCCATTGGCGTTCTAAATTTCAAAGCAAGTTAGACGTAACTACAATGTCACGCTTAATTTGACTTCGCCTACGTACTGGAAATCACGATTTTAAAGTTCATTTGCTAGAATCGAGTTAGATTTTTCTCATCTCTCTCTCTCTCTCTCTCTCTCTCTCTCTCTGTCACCCAACCAACGGAGCCTGCCTGCCTGCATTTAAAACCGTTTCTATCGCAGAAGCCGGTCTCATGTTTTATCTCACGGTCAAGTCAAGTTTTTTGCCATGCATTTTTTTTTCGCTTGACTAAATGCGCAGTGATTTGCAGTGCTTTAGACAGGAGAGAGGAGTGCAAAAAGATTAGTCAGTACTAGTCGGAGAGACAGTCGGTCAGAATCAGCTCCATATCTAAGCATGACTGCGGTACGTACAGTAGAGCCTGCCTGTCTTGTCGGGTTATCGATATCGAGTGGCGGGAGAGCGAGGCGATGATTAGGCGCTGAGGACCACGCGCGTGCCCTTCCCTCCATGCTTATAATTAAGGATAGGGCCTAAATTTTCTCTATTTTGCTCCCTCCCCCCTTCCATTCACCGCCGTCGCCACTCATCGTCCGTTAGCTCGCCCACCCACGAGAATTTATTTCCCGATCCCCTCGGGATGATTATTTTTATCTCCGGGCGTCTCCTTTTTCTAGAGTACGACGACTGCGTGTAACGACGCTATGCTACCGCCGCTGCCGACGACGACCGAGTCGCGCTGCATTATCGATTTTCTCGCTTTCCTTCCTGCGTGATTCACTCGTCCCCTCGGTACGCCCCCACACGCACACGCGCTGCCTAAGAATGCTTCGACCTTTGCCCCGAGGAGAATGAGCTTAGGACTCGCGACGTGCCACGCGCACGATTCACTGACCTTTTGCGCGCCCGGCAACCAAACGAAAAATCGGAGAGTGAGGGAGGAAAAGCTGTAAGCCAGGATACTCTTGCTATTAATGCACTTTATTTCTTCGTCTTTTCGTAAAGTCGATAATACTATGCTGCTTCGTGTGTCGCTTCTATCATTTTTTTTTTCTTTTTATTCTTCTTTCGTGTAATTATGCACGTTGAATTGCAATCATTTTTCCTTCATCGATGCAATCTTGGATGGTACGAGATATGCATTTTTTTTCTACAAAAAAAAATACTGTTCTTCTCAGAATTATTATTGTGCGGAAATGCATATGTTTAACAAGAGACGAATAACGCGTGAACGTTCAAAGGATCTCTTTTATGAAGCTTATAAGTCGATTTATAGCTATTAATTCTACAATAGCTAATTGCATTATTGTTTCATAATTCTTAATCGATTGAAAACAATAAAACTACGTTTGAAAATATATTTTCTCCGGTGCTTTCAATGTCTAAAAGATGTAAATAGAGATAAGAGATTTACGAGGTTTGCATTTTTTCGTTTATAGAACCATTGAACTTTCTTGAAACATGAATAATATTTAATTACATTATATCATGGCAAATTTTTATAAATTTTAATAAAAATTAATAGCAATTTTATCTTTAATGCGCGGTATGATTAATAAACACGTTCATTTTCACAAACATTTTTTTTATAAGAATTATAATAGCTCCACATTCTTCTTTACGGTTTATCGTAAATCAAATCTCTGACTGTAAATATGTTTTTCCCATCTTAAAATACATTTATGCAAAAGTAAAGTAAGATGAAAGAGGTAATTTGACATTATTCACGATATATGTGCTGATTATTTCATATTTTAGATCTTTATCAATAAGCAGTCAGATTGCTCTTAATTAATATATATGTATACGAGTGCACACATCCGCACACATTATCACACCCATACACATACATATGCGTAAATTGTTTAATAAGAAAATACTATTTGTTGTGCTGCTAAATAAATTGTTCTACTAATATAATATAATAATAAAATTAATAATTCTGATAGTATCGTTATAATTGTAATTTCATGTAATATTCAATTATTTACTATTTATTTTTAGCAATATAATTCTCTTATATAATGTAATGACTTGAAAAAATGTTCAAGTAAATAAAATGGCTTATAAATAATTACCGCTAAATTTAATGCGTATGATATCAATTTAATAAATGTATTAAGTTTAATAGGCTTTCTGATAATTTCCAGTGCTCTCTTATGCAATACGATATTAATAATATCATTTTAATATAAAGAACTCTTTCAATATTTGCAATACCAATAACGTATTCATAAAAATTACGTAGTAACACCTTTATTACATTTTAATATAGTTATAATACAAATTTATCTAAAGAGATAAATTAATTATTATAAAAATTTTATTTGTATGACTGAAAAAAAGTTAATATAATTTCTATATATTAAATAAAGTAGAGTATATTATCATTTACATACCAACATTGAATACATATATGAAAACGGTATATGCACAACATTGTAAACAATAATCTCATGTAATTGATTATTACTGCATATTACGATCGCATAAATTCTTACGTTATTTTCGATCGTTAATTTTATGAAACGTTGACAGTGAAATATGCTAACCCTTCCCATTTATTCATTCGTATCACATATTCTTCTTTCAATTAAAAAATATATCTCATTCCATCAAGAGGGTTGTATTCCATCTACTACTTTAACATAATTTTAAATAAGGGACTGTCGAGCTTTGCATCAAATTATATATTTCTCAGAATAACTCGAAATATATATATTTTTTTAAGGACAAATCAATAGCGTTTTTTGTATATCATTACAATTAATGCTATATGGGGTTGTTTTTATATTTTATTTTTATAATATTAGAATATTTGGGTTAGTATGATTGCAACTCTTATTATTCACAGAAATGCAGTACATTTTCTTTCTTTTTTTTTTTCTTCAATTTGTTAATCAAAACTAAAATTCCTGTTTGATTAATAACGCAATGGCATTAATTTTTCTGCTACTTAACACTTTTAGAAATGCTAATGTTACTCGAGAATTCATTAATAGTTGAGACTTTGTTAGCTCTAAATATCAGTGAAATAAAAGTTTTTATTTTTAAGACCAAATTAAACTTAATTCTTCTCTGAATAGCAGACTTATTTTATAGAATTTAAATTATGAGATTAAACATTTTTTTAATGAAATTTTATGGAAAATAGTATACTTGAAAAATACGTTGTGAGTATTATTATCCAAGCCTAAATCAACGGCATATAAGTATATTTAATAAATTTATTTAGAAAATACGGTACACGAATTGTTTGAATACTATTATTCCTAAGGTCAATGTTTGATGACACTGGGAGAACAAAATTACACGACATTACGAAGTAATTTGATGTCTTTTTTGGTACGTTTTTTATCTATATTATTCGGTATTCTAGAATGTTTCTTTCTGACTAATGAAGGGGCGCAGACTTTATTGTACACCAAAGTAATTTATAATGATCTTTTTACGTAAGAATACTTTTATAAAGCATATTCATTATTTTTTAATAATCCCTTGAATATAGTTACATATTGTAAAAATATAGTTAAATATTATTCTAACGTATTGGTATAAAAAAAAAAAAAAAAAAAAAGTAGAGATATAAATGGTATATAGCCTATTCCAGCTGCAAACGTAAGCTTAGAGTGCCGTTAGAGAATACATAAACATCATTTAAAAACTAATATAGTAAAGAAATTCGTGCAATACGACATTTAAAAATAATAATTAAAATTTTCATTAATTTTCCGCTCGCGAATATTTAAAATGAAATAAAAGCGTAAAATTTTTTAAATTATACCGTCGTACATTCCAGATTCCGCTAATTACACATTTTCATGTGGAATTTTAACTGCGCTCACACGTGTAG
>NW_011948413.1:4617485-4635181 GCF_000503995.2 Ceratosolen solmsi marchali
TCGTCGTCGTCGTCGTCTTCGTCGTCATCATCGTCATCACTACTATGATAATTATTGTTATCACTATTATTATTATTAATAATTATTATTTGTGAGCGAGTTATCGGCTTTGCGACAATTCATTCCGACGCGATGCACTGGCAGTGTCACGGAGCGACCCTCACCCGTCCTTTACCTTTGCTCCAGGTTTCCCACTCGTGGGAGCGGTGCGCGATCTTGAACATGTCTCACTCGTGGGACCTTCGGTCGGCGATCACCAGAACCAAGCGACCTCTCCTCCCATCCTCTTTCGCGCTCGGCCGAGCAAGAACGACGGACGCGGACGCACTGAGTCTCGGTGCTCGCACGCTACAGCGACATACACACACATCGCGAGTCGCGCGCACCTCGCGGCGATAACGTGACGCTTTTCCTTGCTCGCGCGATCCAAGATTCGGCGGGCCGATAAGGTATACTATCGATGGGTGGGGTGGACCGGTGGAGGGGGGAGGGGGTAGGGGGATGGGGAGGGGGGGTAGAGGTAGGGGAAGGGGGTCACGAAGCCTCGATAAACGATCATTTTGGCGTTGCGAGGGAGCACTTCGCAATCGCTGGTACGCAAGACGCGTTAAATATTTACGCGACGCTCGGCTACTTGGCGCTCAGCATACGCGGGAAAATACACATCAGTCGGTGTGTGACGGGTGAGGGGAAGGGGGCGTGCGCTACACAACACAATGATAAAATGTGGGCTGGAGGGAGACACGTGGTTCGGGATAATAATATTTTTAAAATAATGTATGGCCGGCGATGGATGGAAGACAGACAGCGTAAGATTCGATCGGGCAATTACTTACAGATCGGGTTACCGCGTACACCAAGGCATTGGTGTAATAAATCGAAATGTCAAATATTTTGTAATCGAAGATAATGCGCTGGCATTTATAATAAGAGGAGCCCTAAAAAAAGCGATAGATATATACAAAATAAATAATAAAGGGAAACTCTTGGCGAGCGTTAATAGAACGTGACTAGGACGAGAATTTCTGTAATTCGCGATAATTTAGGAGCGCGCGATAACTGTTATGAGTGGAACAAAGTGCTGCTTTTCCAAGCAAGCTTTTACAACGCTTTGAAAATCGTGAATAATTTCCCAAGCGCTCGAGCGCGGCAAGGATTTTATTGCACCTGCAACTAGACAGAGACAGAGACAGAGACACAGAGAGAGAGAGAGAGAGAGAGAGACAGAGAGAGAGAGAGAGAGAGAGAGAGAAAGAGGCAGACAGACAGAGAGTGTGAGAGATAGAGAGCGAAAGAGATTGATGTTGTGGAGCTGCGCGGATAATGGTAGAAAAAGAGAGAGGGAGTGGTAGGGAGAAACCAAAAGAGAAAGGCGATGAAAAAAGATGCGGGCAAGTATCGTGAATCGATAGGAGAGTGAAGGGACGCGGCCGTGAAGAGCGAGAGGTAGATAATGCCGAGGCCCAGCCGAGTTGCGAGATAGACCAGATAAAGAAAGAACGAGGAAAAAGGAGCCAGCGATATTATTGAGCAGAAAAAAGGGTGGTACAGTTATATCCCCCCCCCTCACTCCGGCCCTGGCCCCCTTCGTCTCGTCAGGCTCACCGGCTCTACGCGTTCTGACCATTGGCGATTTACATCGACGCGCGCCTCTTTCATTATTTCCCGTCCCAACGCTCGGCCGCAAGGTTTTTCCTCCGCTCGTCCTCGGGCTTTCCATTGTATGGCGGTCCAGATTTCCCTTACCCCGCAGTCGCTAATTTGTCAAATGATTACGAGCGGTTTTTGTACATTGGGCGCCGTCAGCACTTCCAAGCTACGAACCTTGTGGATCAGCATTTCTTGAACGATTGTACCTTCTAGGATGCTGCGCCCGACAAACAATCAGCCACGCAGTTTTTCGCCGACGATAAACGGTTCGTAATCGAAAAAATTGCTTCGGCTAAGCGAAACAACGACTGTCGCTACATCGAGGTTAATGCAATTTGTTCGCGCCTTTTCCCATTCGCCTACTGTTACACTTTTCGTTTTCATTCTCCTTTTTTCCCCCCGTTTTCCGAGCTCGCGCATAAACCCTGGCGCACTGTGATCCGAGTATCCCGAGCGATGGGTGCTTATTATTCAATACTTTATCAAGGTGGCTTTTATTTTACGATGCAAAGTAATGTTGCAGATACTTCGTCGAGCCTTAGATTCTAACTTCTACCACTTTCTACATTAATCTCCGTAAAAAAGAAAATGTAGGACACGCGCGCCATCAGTTTAGTTAATTATGTTTGAACTGTAAATTATCATCAGCGCGCTGTATATGAAAATTCCAATAGTAGAAAACTGCGATTTACACAAAATTGCCTGCCTCGTTTGTCTCACCGTGTACTGCGGTAAGTACGCGGCCTCGTCAATCGCTCGAATCGGAGCAATTGCATCAAGCACATAAGTGTAAACGCATATACCTATATGCATATGCAAGTGCACGTAGTCGGGTAGCGTTTACAAAGATTCGTTGCCTAGTGGCCGATGTAACGCTCAAAGCGTCGAGGATTACGATCATAGGGTGTCGTCATTTCCTTTATCTAAGATTTCGGTTTAGAATATCTATATGCGAGTTGGGCACGACGGGGGGTAAATATCATATAACGACTAGTTATGCTCAGATGCGTCACGAGTACGTTGGCATCAGTAGCTGTTCAGCTTTATGCATTTTACATTGCCGAACAGCTGTTACCTAATAATGCGAGGAGAGGGGAGGACTCCTTGGTTCGCGTCAGGAATCTTCAATGAACCAACAGCCAAAGTTTCGACGGCTCGTCCGGTTCGTTGTTCTTAGCATTCTGCTTCGCAAAACAATTTCTTCGAAAATAACTATATGCAGGCCATCGTTATTTCTCCTTTGGGACTTGCCTTTTATAAGTCGATAAGGCTACGATTGCAAAAGAAACTTAAAGGCTGAATTTACAATTAAAAAATGTTAATACTCGATTTTTTTTAAGCATTTGAGTCTTTAGAGCGATGGAGAATAAATGATTGTTGTAGAAAAATGGGTAATGGAAAGCAAGCAGAACTTTCGACGCTGGAGAACGACTGAAAGTCATCGATGTAACTTACGAAGATAAAATCGAAAACTATACAATTATCCAATAAATAAAGGAAAGAGAATGTAAGGGAAGAGTTAGATATTGTAAGAAGCGATTCGTTGCCAGTATTTGGAAGCCAGATTTCACGAGCGATGATGAGGAAGTCGCCATCGAGTGATTAAAATAATTCCCAGCCGAAGTGAAATCGGTATAAATTGAATTAATCGCCGAGAAGGTGTTCGGCTACGACTCCATTGTAGCCGCTTTACATACGCGTGCGCGCACGCACACATACGCAATTCTTCAACTATCTCTATTAACTGTATCTCGATTGGTGTGCAACTCGAGGCAATCGTCGTGGTACGAACGCCGTCGTGGTACGAACGCCATCGCGGCCGTCAATTGCATGGTTCAATAGTCGGGTGCGTCGCGACGCCGATGTAAGCCGCGTAATTGCGGCCGACGGCGCGCATAAATAAATACGTCCCTGAGCTCGGTGGAGCGCCGAGAGGACAAAGCGGGGGGGGGGGGGGAAGGAACGCGAATTGATATGCATGCGCCGCGCTGCGACTATCTACTTCCTTCCTGCTTGCGAATTGAAGTTAGTGCGTCAACGTTCATTGCACGCTTCCATTGAGTACTTACTTTGCTTACTAGCGTTTTATCGCTTAAAACACTCGCTAATTGCAAAATCCGCGAATGGTTAGAATCCGCGCGGGCCTTAGCATCCAACAAGCAGACGGTTACAACGAGGCCATTACTTTTTAAGTAATGATTAGCCAGATCCGTGCGCGCGTCCTCTTTCTCTCTCTCTCTCTTTCTCTCTCTCTTTCTCTCTCTCTCTCTCTCTCTCTCTCTCTCTCTCTCTCTCTCTCTCTTCCCTAACAATAGTTTCATTGTACCAGCTTGTAAGCATATAGGAAACAGTTTTACAGTGCACCGCGTGCGCCTACGTAAAATATCCTCGATTAGCAGAGCCCCAGCCACTATTATTAATGTCCATCAGCAGTTTTTAATCTGGTTGCACGCACCAATGATAAACGATTCTGGCCAATAGCATCTCGTAGATAAACTTTTTATGCAAGCCAATGATCGATCCATTGTAATGAAACACCGTAAAACTTTGAAATACGTTATCACAACATACGAATCTTATACATTTGTCGGATTAATTAATATGTGTTCAAAATATGTGTTGCCGCTATGTACGTTCGTACTCGATCATGTGTTTATTGTCTTTCTATCGTAAGTTATGCCATTTATTCAAATGACACCTTTGCATTATATTACTCATTACGTAAAATACATATTAAAATTTTAACGCTCTAACGAAAAATGTTTACTTATGGCATTTTAGTAATTTCATCGATAAACATACGTAATTTAATTTATTAATTGTATTAATTTGAAAATTGTCGGTAAGCATTATAGATCAGTTTCACGTATAAATTGAATGTAAAAAAATTATAGAAAAATATGGATATTTATTACTTTAATAATGGAATGAAGATAGCGATCGAATGTTAAAGAAAAATCAAGCATAGAAGAAAGAAAAATGGAAGAATCTATAAATTGCTGCATTTAATCAAATTTGTATCGGAATGGGGTGGGCTAATTTAAACATAAAAAAATTATAGCAACGATAAAGAATATTGGTATTTGCACCATAAAATATGCTATAGTTTATTATAATTGTGATAAACTGGTTTTTCGATCTCAGATTTACCATTTATTGAAAATCTTTATTTTGCTCGTTCAAATTACATCGGAGCTATTAATTTATTCCACTCGAGCATTTATTATTAACGGAAGTTAAATGTATTTACAACTTCCAAATGTACACTTGCAGGTACAATTGAAAAATCATGAGTTTTGTCTTATCAAGTACATTGGCTATATTACGGAAAACAAAAATATTTATATAATCAAAATTTTTTTAATACGGCTTATGGAATATCAGCATTAGGCAAGCGTCGTGACTTGCAAGAAAGAAAGTAGTCTAACTAAGCTAAATATAAACCTCGAATTTATATGGAAAAAAATCTAATACGTTCTTCGTTGGGCAATACATAGATAATTACAAATAAATATACAACATCGACAGCGGACAATGTACATATAATTAGTAAGGTCAGGGAAGAATATACGGTAATGCCAAAAATAACATTAAACTCAAATTGAAATGTCGGGAGTTGTAGGTTTGACGAGGGCAATCGTCGAATCAGTTAGAAGGAAAAAGTCAGATCAAAGAAATATTTAATTCTCCGTATCCCGGGGCTCGTGACTCGGACAAGCCGTACGTATCACCGAGGTCCCGACAGTGTTCTTTTCTTGTTTTGTTGTTTATGTAGTCGCGCGTGCGATCGAAGCGCCTGCAGTCTTTTTTCTCGCCGGAAGATCAGGTAGCGGGGTGCAAGATTCTGTAAACAGGCTTTCATGTCGCTTATCGCGCGCGCTGCTTTGAAGCCGAGTGATTTGTTTACCAGAGCGGAAGTCAATCTCTATCCGTCCGTTAAAGAAGGGCCCCCCAGTGTCAGTGTCGGAATCCGTGTCGGAATCCGTGTCGGAGTCGCAGACGGACTTGGAGTCGAAGTCGCGTCGCCTTAATGCTGCTGTATTAATTAGAACTTAAGAGCGAATTGACTGGCGCTTTTCCAGGAAAAATCGTGAGAAACCGCTGCCCGTGCATTTACATTGCGATTAATGATTATGTAACAGTGCGTGGCTACAGAGCCGTCATTCATACTGTTATTAATTTGAGCGAACGATCGGGTGTCTGTGTTGATTAGTTGCTTTTCCCCGCGTTATTTTATTATCGCCGTCGTCGTAATGCCCCCATTGTCATAGTCGTCCGTCGCTGCCGACTGAGCGGGCGGCTGCGACGGAGGGGGATAAAGTAACGTGGCGGAAAAGCGACGAGCAAGACTCGGATGAACTCGCGCGTGCGCCTCGATCGGACCTAATGCGTCCAGCGCGACAAGGAAAAGCAATCTCCCAAGTTCCAATTAGCGCATAGTTGCAGGATAATTCCGATGCAGCTGGTGCCCCGCCCGCCACCTCGTCATCATCCGCGCCGCAGATCGAACATTTTCCGCGGAAACATCACTCAATTGTCGTTGACGGGGCCGCCCGCTTTCTCCCCCTTCGTAATCGAAGGGGCGCACAATAGCCGTTGTCTCAATACCGAGTCTCGGACGAGAGTGCGGACAGGCAGAGAGCTAGGAGAAAACGACGATTATTATTGCCTGGAACTTTTAAACAAATAAGACTGGTGCGAGATTTGCGATTTCTCGCGGTGAAGCGTCCCAACGTCGTTCCCAAATTGGCTTGCCGCGAAGGAGGACGGAGGACGGAGGACGGGACCCCCCCCCCCCTCTCGCCTCAAGAATGAACGCAATTCGGTAATCGTCACCGGACTGTCGACGAGCGACGAGCGACTGACGAGCCGAAGAACGGGAGGGTGAGGAGAGACGAAAGAGGAGAGAGCCGGCGGCCGTTAAAATAATTATATCTCGTTATCGTCGTCGGCAACCTCCCGGCGAAATCATGGGGGCAGTATCGTACCATCACAATGCGTTCGGCCGATCCCGATCTCGCCGTCATTGTTGTGCCTGACGCGAGCCCGGAGAAACAGGAAAAGAGAGAAAGAGAGGCTGATGCTCGACCCGTCCGTCCCCAGTCCCCGCCCTACCTTGTCCTGCCGTGCCGTGGCTTCTTCGACAGGATGGAGGGGAAAGCAACCGGTCCACATGCGCGCTACTCTCTTCTCTCGCCTCCTTCGAGGGAATCCCGTGTGATTAATAGCGCGAGCGTAACAATATTACGGGACCGTCGCGCGCGTGCCCGGCTACATTGTTCGATTGTTCGCGATCCGACAAAGCCGAAGGAGACGGCGACGCAAGAAGGACAGGGACGAAAGGAAGCCCCTCCGGATGATGGGGCGCCGCCTCGCTCCCTCTCCGTCGCGCCCCGCGCGCCTCCCAATCTACACAGCTTCCACCCGTAAGGCTTGCGGTCGCTAATTACCTGGGAAAACGTCCTTAGTGTCGGCGCTGGTCGGGTGTATCCACCCGTTTCTCTGCTGGATTATGCACTGGAACATGGCGAGGCACGGTAGAGCAATCAGGCGCACGCGATTACGCGAGCGCCGCCGTCATCGGGCCCCATGGTCCCGGCGCGTCACCCCGGAGGCCCCAGCACCAGTTACGTGGCCGCCTCGACAAATGGCGGACGAAATCTCGCGACGACCTGCTGCTCACCGAAAATCGAGCTTACGTACTTCTTTTCTTTCGCCTCCTGTGGTTACTGCTGCTGCTACTTCTCGTAGCGCAAAGTTCGCGGAAGCCGCGTCTCGCCGGCTGGCTGGGATCGAACTGGCCGGTCGCCAGGCAACCGGGTATCCCTCCGGGCTTCGTTCCCCCGCGCTCCTTCAGGGCGCCCCCGCGTCCTCCTTTCGCTACGACCGAGAGGAGCTACTACTGCCGCTTCTACCACCTTCGACCAGGGCCGCCGCGACGCACGCACCAACTAACAACGACTGCGGCCGGGACGCGCGGAGAGCGAGGCGCAGCAGAGCCCTGCTTCTGGCGGGGGCAACCGGACTCTGAGAGAAAGAGCGCGCGCGCGAGAGAGAGAGAGAGAGAGAGAGAGAGAAAGAGATAGAGAGACGGAACGGAGAAGAGCCTCCTCTCCTTCGCTCCTCCGGGAGGGGAAGCGACGCTCGCTCCTTCTTTCGGTGTACGTGCGTATGAACGCCGTCGCGCGGCTGCGCGCGTGTCATCGTTGCCGTCGGCGCGTCGTGCCCTCTCGCTCAGCTGTTCCGCCCTCTGGGGAGGTGAGCGCGACCCTGACTCTGACTATCTCCCTCTTTCGCGTGCATTCGCCTCGTCCCCCGCTATCGCTTTGTCCCACTCATCGACCACCATCCACCTACTCACCCCCTCGGTTGCAAAATGCCCATCCGCCAATAGGCCGATTCGCACTTTTACACGTGTACGAGCGAGAAATCGGCACCCCGCAAAACCCTCCGAATAATTTCCGACGTCGCCGTTCCTTCTCTCTCTCTCTCTCTCTCTCTCTCTCACTCACTCTGTTACTCACTCTGTTATTCACTCAAGCAGAGAAACGTGCGCGCAAACACATTCATTCTTTTCTTGTCAAGCTTTTGTCCGACAGAAAGAAGAAAAGGACGAGGCGAGCGCATCGGGCAATTTCTCCAGATCGTGTGGAAATGTGCGGTACATTTCATTGTTAGTTTTTCCACGAGCTGAGTAACTTTCCGAGTAAGCGCCATATCTTCCGCCCTCTGCTCCTCTGCTTTCTCTCCGTTATGCTCGCACTCTGTTAACCGATTTATTTTCTTACACTCGTTATATCTACCATCTTCGTCTGACTACTCGTTCTTATTTTATTTGGCCTTTTGTGCCGTGCCCTCCCTCACCCTTCTCTCTTTCTTCGTCGCACTCCCACGTCCTCGATTCAGTGCTAACTTATAAATGCAGTACGCACGCACGCACGCACGCACACCTCTCTATGTAAATATATGCTTGGAGGAAGAAACGGAAGCGGAGCTCGAACAGTCGCCGCTTCTTCTGCTTCTGTTTCTCGTCTTAGCTTCGCGTGGCTTCGGCCCACGTGAGGTAATTCAAAACCTCCCGAAAGGGTGCCACTACAGATGTATCACCGAGCTTACATGCCCAATGCTCTCGGACCGTTGAATCCAACTTCCACTCAAATCTCTATCCTATTGTCATTAAATTCCTGCCCCCGCTGAAAATAAAACTAATCTATACAAAGATTTTATAAATCTGATCATATACTGCAATTAATAGAACCAACATCAAATTGTAAATTATTAATGGCTCAGTTGGCGTGCTTTTTGTTGAAACGCGTTCGTTTCGAAGATTTCAGCCACTAATGGATGAAGATGTGCAAGAGGCGATAAAATTTCGGAGCGACTGATGTGATTCATTTGATTTGCAAATAAAGCATAAAGATCCAAGCTTTTAACTATGGCCTTGGTTAGTTGCGTTAATTGACGAGGGCTACAGCGCTATCGCAAAGAAGAAAATCATCGGGTCATTACGAGCGCCAATCTTCGCGCATTAATACCGGCGTTAAAGCTTAAAAAGCTACGTAAATCGCTCGTCGCGCTTCTACATCATTGTTCTAATAGTACACGAGTGGAGCGAAGGGAATGATTTGTCAAAGTAGTCTCAACAATTTACGATCGTTCATAATAATACATCGTCTTTTTTTTTTATATTTCATCAAATTGCCTTAATGACAATGACTCGAAATAAATCAACAATTACTTAAGCGTTTATTGCAAAAAACAGTCGAATCTCATGGATTATTCTCCCTTGTCGATTAGCAATCGGCATTAAATCATTGGCCCGTCCGATAGCTTTTTTCATTTTTCATTATAAAATATTCGCCAGTAGTCCGGCCCCATTCATAATGCGAATAAAAATCTATCACCAAGATTTTTGTTGATAGCCCGTTTAACAAAGAGGTGGATGATGGGACGGAAAAGTAAATACGACGCGGCATAAATAACTTTGAGCTATTTGTTTTTTTCCATCTCCCGTGTTCTCTGGTTTCTACAGAGAGAGAAAAGAAAAATACAAAATGAGAAAAAAAGAGGGGCAGCTTGCTTCTTGCAGATCCTTTCTGTGTGGGGTGCGATCGGATTTGCAATAAGAGCACTCGCGCTTAAAATGCAGCTGCCGCCAAGGTAAAGGACGGCAAAATCGAAAAAGCGGCTCTCGCCGCCATCCCTTCTTCCCCTTCGATCGGATTCAATGGAGAATGCATTGAATTCTTCAAGTCAAGCATAAATAATATATATCCATTTACGTTTACTCGGATCACTCCTTCTCTCAATACTCTCATTTTGAGCATTCTTGGCCTTGTATAAGGATTTTGCACATTCATTATTCGTATTTCATAAAATACCATTTCTGTATTTCGAAAGTTCGATTCTCAATTTCCGAGACTTTAACAAGATGAACAGCTTTGGGTAAGAACAGTGCATTAATAACGAAAACAATTGATAGTATGTTTTATTTATTTAGGCACTGATATAGTAGCGATTGATAGTTCTGCACAGAGCAATAATAATAGCCAGCTCGATGTAGAAAATATTTCACAAATAGTTCTAACGAAGTAAGTTACTTGCTCGAGGGCTTAAGCAGACATACATTCTCTCTCCTCTTGGCAAATTCTCCTCGCTCGTAATTATTAAGCTTACAAAGGCTTTCTGTAAAAGACCTGGTTAGTCTATCTCTCTCTCTCTCTCTCTCTCTCTCTCTCTCTCTCCTCATTCTGTTTCTCCTCCTCCTTCTTCTCCTCTTCCTCCCCCTCCTTCTCCTCCTTTTGTCACAAATATATGGCTGTGAAAATATCCGAATGACGTCAATGCGAGCGCGTAAAACTCGCCTTTGAAAATTCGCATTCATAAAATTATATTATTATTACTTGATAAATTTTTACAATGTAGTGCTCATTTTGAAAACGAAGGTTTTAACAAGTCGGGCCTTGAAGAAAATGGTCGTGATTTCATTATTTAAATGATAACAAGCGGTACCATCGCCAATCAGCGGATTGACCGGACACTTGACTCCGCATTAATAGCCACGGGTTCGACACAAACGAGGCGCTAATTTCAAAAAGCTGCGTGCCATTTTGCACTTAACGCGGCATAACGCTCGTGCCAAAGCCACAACAATAGCCCACGTGAATTCAGCTTTTACCAACTCGCTTGATGCTCGCGTAAAAGAAAGCGACTCCCCGTCCCTATAAATCTCCCGTACGGGATGAGCAAAATAAAGACTCGGTGATTAATAAAGCGATAGCGAGTCGCATGTCCCCAGGCATGTTTACACGAATGCGCGCACGTCGCGAGAGTTATAGATTTGCTTTATTATGAATGGCACTATCGGCCGACTCTCTTCATTCAGGCCCGCGTGGGTCGTCGAGGCGCGCTCTGGGAAATGGCCTTGTGCTCTAATTCATTCATTAACTGTCGCTGCACACGCGCCGTCGCATCTATTGGTTGGCTGGGGGCCGGGGGGAGGGGGGGGGGGGAGATGGGGTGTGGAGCGATGGGCGAAAGGGGCGCCCGGGAGCTAATAATACGCGCAGGGGATGACGAGACAATGGGAGGTGAGAGCGGCCTCGATTCGAACAATAGCGCCAAGGACTCGTCCAGTCCGAGGTCCTGTCTTCGCGACCAGGGCGGATGCTGCTGATTCGATCGATTTTCCGCCATCGCCTCACGACCCGCGCTTCGCCCTGACCCCGATACGACCGAGCCCGAGCAGAGGTCGCGGAGAGTCGCCCCGGAAGGGGCTACTACGTGACCACCTGATGCGCACTGCGTCATCGTCTTGATACCGCCTCACAATCGCTCGGCAATGAACTTGGAAACTAAGCTAATCGTGTCGGGACGCGCGCGACTCAACTTTCGGCGCGATATTGGTAAAAGCGTTTCACTTTTAGATGACACTTTCGCCTCGTCCCGCGATCGCATCACCGTTACCCAATACCACTCGCCACAACCTATCACTTGCTCTCGGACCTCACTCTCGCTCCCACGCTTTCCCTCTCATTTCATCTTTTACTCGTCCCCGCGCACCTCTCGTTACAATTTTGCCCTATACGACGTAATGCCACTGCTTGAATTAGACAATGAATAGTGATAAGCGGCGAACTAAGAATATCCGCGAAAACTCTTAATCCTTTTGTCTTATTACATTAACGGTCTTTCGATTCGCCATCTATTTGGCATCGAAGGTGACAAAACGTGCGCTTGAACAATACTAATGCTCCGAGACACCAACAAATTGTATTCCGATTACGGCTAGGCTTCACAAATTTAAAATAAAAAATTTTTTAAATAAACGCTCGTCTTCTTTCACTAAAATAATAAAGCAAATAACGCTATAAATTTTGAATATTAATTTTTTCACAATATAGGACAATATTAAGAATGTCAATATTAAATGTCTTTCTTGTGTATAGTATTATATTTTTAATTTTCATTATATTTACGTGTATTATATGAAAAGCATTAAGTTCGAAGCAAAAGTTCGAAATTATGTTTTTTCATTTAAAATAAAATGTTATGCCAATGCTTTAATTATATTTAAACTAATTGACACCGAGTAGTTTATCGAAATAACAAAAAAAAAGATGCAATTTTATTAATTATGTACACACACATATATAATTCTTCCTTTATAATTGAAATTGAATAGGAATCAAGAATTTGATTATTTTCTTATATTAAATCGAAAGCTCTGTACAATCAGTAAAATATGTGTTAATACGTTCATAACTTAATCATTGTTATATTTTCCATTTATCAAAACGGTGTATTTTATTAATTATAATACCGATGGAACATATATTTACTTTAGACAATATTTTTTATCATGTATCATAAATTTTCTTTTCTTCTTGCAAGTATTCATGATAGCACAATATTGACAAAATTCCAGTCAACTGTTTAGGCCTCGATAATGAGATATTATTACATGGCAATTTTCATCAACATCTTATTAAAAAAATAATAATAATAATAAATAAATAAATAACGGAATCAAATTTATTAATTTATCTGTAATCATAATGTAATCTTATGCAGGCATATATCGAAAAATACACGTACCTTTATCGAACGATATAATCGACAATTACTGCATTTTATATTTGTTTCAATACGATTTTATGTTATTTTTTTTATAAATAATTTTTAATGGAGTACAGACTAAAATATTGTATAAACATTTTTATCAAATATTTATTATTCCATTGTATTCCAATTAATTTATTTTAGCATAATTATTTAAACTATTTTAAAGGTATTCTTATGAAAAGAATACGTTATTTTATCAAAGTCGACAAACATTTCTTCGCGCAAACTGAGTTAAATTAAACTTCGTGTTGTTAATTTAATATAACAATAATAATAATAATAATGATGATGATGATGATGATGATGATGATGTTTTTGTTGGGTTGAATTTTCGTAGCTAATCAAAAAGGAAATAAAATTTTACTAATTCCTAATTCACTAGGCAATAGCTTGTAATATTTGTAATAACAACAATTTTCCACGTGATTCAGTTAGAACTATAATATTAAACAGCTAAAATTAGATCTTATAATCTTAATTCTAAAATCTTATTTTATTTATGAACGCACATATATCGATCATTGCAGACTCAAGATCAGGGTCGATAGTTTTTTTTTTTTTTTTTACGTAATTTGTTAATAGCATAAAACAAACAAACAAACAAACAAACAAACAAACAAACAAACAAACAAACAATAGAAGAAAAATAGAAAGTAATCACTTATCATAATTTGACTCTGAATAATTCAAGAGACGGAGGGTAGCAAATAACACTGGGTACGAGCCTATCGATGAACCTATTTTTACATTCAACTGCTAAACAACAAGTAGCTAATTTGCGAATTTAAATAAGGAATAAAGGTGATGGTAGGTAGTGCAAGGGTCCCCGTCTCATTATATATTATAGGCAGCCGTATATATCCAGCCGCGATGGTTAAGCGAAACGCAATAAAGCTAGACGAGTAATAGCGCCATTAGAGGCAACAGTGAAAATGCAGCCTCGCAATAATCATAGAAAATCGAGGGGTAAAAGTGCTTGACGCTAGTGACTCGGCGTATCGGCCCTCGCCTAACGTCTGTCTCAGATGCTGCAAGCGTGCGCACCTCGTAAAAATGACAATAACAAGCTGTTGGCGAAGACTCGACCAGTGGTATTTTATTAGCCGCTTCTACATTGGAATCCTCGAGTCTCCTTATCCCTCCGTCCCTACACACGTTTCCCCGGCCATTGTTCAATGCGATACTTTTCGCGATAATCAGCAGAGTCGTACACATCTCCCGTTACACGCTGTTAGTTAGCGACTCGTTCGATCACTACCGTTACGAAAAGCTCCTGAAGGTTCGTCTATAATTCCAAACTTATCCTGTATTTCCTAAAAGGTTTGGTATAAATCGGTCGAATTGATGATTTCGAGGGCATGCAGAGGGCGAACACTTGCCGATATCGTTAATTATTCTCGACGATCAGCGACTCATCGATCGCGCATTTATTATCGGCCCCTTTGTTTCGGAAACCACGGCCTTTCGCTTTTTCAGAGCGCTATAGACGACATTGTCGCCATTGAATTGGAAACACAAGGAAAATCGAACGCCAGCGCTCTTTAATTAAAGCGAGCTGCTAGTTAGTCAGAGCCTGTGTGACGCATTACTCGCGGATAGATCGGACGAATTATTTGGGATCGTTAATTTTTTATTATTGCGAAATAATTATTGGCTGTTGGCTGGCGTGTGTATAAAGAGAATCTGGAAGATAGGGGGGTATTATGAAAAAAATATTCTTCCTTACTAGCGAAGTACTTCGTACTTAACTATATTGTCCCTGCAGCCGAAAGTAAAGGAGGCAATTAATGGTTTTAAATTGAATTTCGTTTAGATGAAAAAAAAAAAAAAAAGAAAAAGAAAAAGAAAATAAATACATAACGATCGATTTTAAATGCTTGTTTTGTACTCTAAAACATATTTTCCTTTCAAAATTCACATACCCCTTAGCGTATTCAAAATTTATTATCCCAATAACAAAACGGATATCCGCCAACAAAAACCATTATGTAGTTATAAAATTATTTTCATGTTATTTTTAATCTTTGTGCATATATTTATAGTTCATCGATTGCATTTTTCATATATTTAACCAAATTAGTTGTCCACGCATGGTAACAAGTTATACACGTAAATCTGGACTAGCGGTATAAAAAAAAAAAAATAAAAAAAAATAAAAAAATAAAAACAAAAACCCTTAAAATTTTCCTTTTTTAATCCAAAGTTTCTTATTTTGCTTATTCATCTATAAATTCGCTTGAAATTACGTAAAAATACTTCAGCCAGTATTTAAAAAGGAGAGTCAAAAGGTCAGTAATGTTTTTATGGCTTCGATGTATTATTATTAATTGCAAATATTGCCACGATAATATAATCTAATTATTATTGGGAAATGATAGCTTGGTGATTTTTATTATAAAATCAGCTAAACAGACTCGTATTAAATTTCTCTCGTATTGCGTTATAAGCATTATTAAAGGCAAGCATTAAGACAATCTTTCAATTTATTAAATAGAACTAATGCCCGGATACTCGCTCGCCTAGTGAAATTGAACGAGCAGGATAATCGTGTTTATTTTGGTCAATTATACATTACATCCGATTACAGCTTCAATAATTTTTATACTTTATAAACTATAAATCTTCATCCACAATGTTTTTCCAATTAAATAAATGTTAATTTCCAATGTTAAATACTTCAATCGAAACATTAAGGAGAAATATAAAATTTCAAAAATAATATTTCTATATGCGTCAGAGTCTTTGTCAGTGGTGCTTTTACTTGTAACTTTCACTTAATAAAAAATGGAATGTTTTTCGCAGGACGAAGCGATAGTCACGATATATGGCCATTTCATTGGCACGCCCCTTTTTTGGTATGTAACTCGATTGGAAATAATATGGTAAGTCATTGGTTTCGATTCCATTGCATGAGAATGTCCATATAATATCGTTCAACGTTACTTTTTATTACAATACTGCCTTGTTATTACAAAAATTTGACTAGCAGTGAGAGAGGGAGGTACGGGGATAATCCGATTAATCATTGTACATAACAAAGAATGATAATAATAATAATATGTGTTCGACAAAACGTATTTTTGATTTTCTAATTTTAACGTACAGCTTATTTATAAACAGCGCGTTAGTCAATTATCGAGATTCACGTGCGACAAATTACTCGTTAAATATTGCATAACGGCAATTACGTGACTATCGCAACTGGGCTTTTGGTCTACGAAAACCGTTGTATTTTCGTTAAAACGGAATGAAATAGAGCATTAGAGGAACGAATGACAGACAAGAATTTAATGCTTTATCACGGGAGTGCCAAGTAGTGCTGACACGATGCAACAAAATAGCCGTGTCAAGCATTTTTTAAAGTGAAAATACTTTTGTCGCTTTCGCAGAGGCTAAAATTCACCGAGTCCAGCGCATTTGCACAATGATATTCCACCACGGACGAAATTACATTTGGAGACGCAGTTAACGAGTAGCGCTACGCGCGAAAGAGCTGAGGTTCGCGCTTACCCTCAAGGTTGCTTCCATTCGCCGTTCTGGGCTATTTTTAATCAGCCGAACGGAAGCGTCTAAGTTTCTTTCTATTTCTTTTTCCCTTTCTTTTTTCATCGCTCTCTCTCTCTCTCTCTCTCTCTCTCTCTCTCTCTCTCTCTCTCTCCCTCTGTCCCTCGCACGCGCTCTTTATTCATCTATCCCTTGCGGTTCGTGGCTACATGTACTTTTCCCAAAGTCGTTCCAACGAAGCCTCGGCTTTCCATTAGCCTTTGTTGGCGTTTCCTGAGTTCCCCTTTTGTTTTTCATTTTTCCCTTTTCTTTTCACTCCTCGGCCGTTCGGTCAGATTAAGAATAATTACGACCTAGTGGCAATTTTCGAATGCCGATTAAATATCATTAGACCAATCGCGACAGCCTTCGGAATTTCAAGGAACGACTCTCGATTTCCTGCACCAGTCTCTTGGGTGCCTTGTCGATGTGAAAAGCAGATCTCGAGCGAGCGAGCAAGCAAGCACTCCCTCTTTTCCCTCTCTATTCCAAACAGCGATGCCCTTGATTTCTCACTTTGGTACATTTGAACGATCTTTCACCAAGCCAATCTGTGGCGTTGAAATAGCCCAACCGATAGCGCCTCTCATTATCCGCCTTGGCCGGTCGTACGTGTCTATCGTGTCGCGAGGGCCTACCGTCCACACCCTAGACAACAGACCCGTCGGTGGATTTACGTCATGCGCTCCTTACACAAATGGGCGTCGCTTTTTCCCTTTGTTTATTCGATTCGGCTTCCACGTACAAGTCTCCACTCTGCCCCGAAATTCCTCCTTTCGATGGCGCATCGGCCGCCGGGACACTGCTTCCTTTGGTACCTATGCGCGCCATGGTTCTCCGATTACTTTCCCCGTTTCCTTTCGTTAAAACATAATTTTGCCTAAGAATGAGAGAAGCGCCGATCGTGTTTTGAGAGCGCGCGTCTACGACGGAAGCTTACGCTCGTGGCACGATTCAACCTGGCGGGACGGGACGCGGAGGGGGAGGTGGGGAGAGACGATCGAGAGCGCAGGTGAAGGATGAAAGAAAGACCCCGAGGTGCCTGAATACCTTTCTCCTCTCTCTCTCTCTCTCTCTCTCTCTCTCTCTCTCTATCTCTCTCTCTCTCTCGCTCTCTCCTCCGTCATTTAACGGACGTTTTAACCGAAATTATAAGTACATGTACGTGCCTGAGCGTGAGGCAAAGGTCCGTGAGCGTGCATATTTCGCACGGGTGAAAGTGAAAGTATTGCCCAAGGTCCATTCGTCTTACTTCTTGCCTTTTACGTGCATTTAAATGAAGTTACGGTAAGACTCACTGTTAAAAACTAGGAGCTTCCTCGTGGAGCCGAGCCGCTTGATCGGTGACTTAACGCCGTCGACCTCCTCCTCGTCCATAT
>NW_011948413.1:4635197-4671624 GCF_000503995.2 Ceratosolen solmsi marchali
CGGTTCAGCGGTTTTATAAAGCCTAAGGTCTCAAAATGGGCTGGGGCTCCTTCTCTAGACGTCGATCCTAACTCCTTAAGCTTCCGTATCAGGGATACGACACGGGGACATCCTCTCCTGCATCAGCGTCGACCCTTATCAAACCGACGCGCGATCGGCGCGGCCTAACCTTCGTCAACTTGCCGACCAGCGACAATCAAATGCTCCTCCAGTCGCAACTATCGCGCGGTCCGCGAGCTGCTCTCAATTATATTCTTGGAGGAGGCGCGATTCACCTCCAGGACGAGCGAACGAACCACCAGGGCGGTACACCTCGAGCGCGTAGTCAGTCGCGCTGTTGCTTAGCGACTCGGCGCAACGGGCATTTATCGCTACCGCGTGCGCCCCTTTCGCCGCGATTCACGATTATCCACAAACGCCAACGACCAACTACTCGAAAAGCCGCCGTTGAGCGCGCGCAACCAACGCCACCAAACCAGATATCGTGGGGCCACACTACCCGCACCACCCGTCGAGAACCGAGAGTGCAGTTTACGAGCAGCGCCCTCTTACACGACTGTCCTGACCTTGAGCGTGCGTTATCGATTGCCGAGTCGGTCGTTACGTTACGCGCAAGTCGACCGCGCTCCTGACGCGGCCCGTCGATAAACTGGAGAACTGTACGGCGTTGTCACCGCGGGTTCGGCTACGTCGAAGCGCCAAGCTCTGGCTTTTCGAATTCATTATTCGAACGTCCCATACCGGGGCCGTTTAATTTACGGCTCTGTAATGTACTCCCCACATGCATTCGAACTGGCCTTGCTGCTCTGGTATTGTTTACGTAGTGAGTGAAGGTATGGTGAAGTTTTTGGTTACCCCTAGTTACCAAAGTCATCACAAATGCTACATAACTTTAGAAGGTATGACGTTAAGTGTATGATGGTAGGAGTGAGTAATTTTCATTGTTAATCGCATTAAAATTCTA
Source organism: Ceratosolen solmsi marchali (assembly GCF_000503995.2). Taxonomy (NCBI): domain Eukaryota; kingdom Metazoa; phylum Arthropoda; class Insecta; order Hymenoptera; family Agaonidae; genus Ceratosolen; species Ceratosolen solmsi. The sequence continues at coordinate 4,636,162 of NW_011948413.1, forward strand.
TAAAGCTACTTTATTTTTAGCTTAAGCTGGGAGAAAGGATACGACTGGCTAGTTAAATGGAGTACGACAGATCATCCACTAGTAGGTCTGGAGAGAGACCGGTGACACGATGGAGGAGGGAGCAGGATTCTAATGACAAACAGCGATACTCTCCTGAAAGTCCAATGTCAGTGAAATCTTATGGTAAAATGGAACGTCCAACGTCTCGTAGAGGTTTCAAAACCGATATAACGGAGTATGGGATTTCTAGACCACCGACTAGTGGCAGAAACGTTTTGTCTCGTCCACCCTCCACTGGCATTATGATTAATAGAGTGCCAACTGCTGCCCCTAGAATTAACACATCTAGCTCAGCCAGCTTGGCACGTACAAATTCAGGTGTATTTAGGAATTTTGCACAACCAAATGCCAAGCTTCTCGATCGTCCGGTTATGCAACAAGGATTAGCAGGTATTCCTACCGCTTCGTCGAAAGGTGTTCCTAAATTAACAAGGTAGCTCACTAAGGCATATAAATGTTCTATAATAAAATTGTATAAAAGCTGTACATGTAATATTATAATACATTTAGGCAAATTCAAGATAAAAGGCACTATGAGCAAATATTACAGCAAAAAATTCGAGAATTAAACAATGAAATTGAAGTGATAACGCGCCAAGTTGAGAAAGAAAATAGCGAAGATAGGGCACAAATGGATTACGATCAGAAAACAAATGATTTTAACGTCGAATTCAATAAATTGCAAGAGCAAATTAATGAGCATTACGTTGCTTTTAATAAAACCGTATTGGGCTCCAATAAAGATGAGATAATGAGAGAAGTAAAAGAACTTAAGGAATTCAACGATCGCGAAGAAGTCGAAATGCAGAAAATTTTTCAAAAGCGTGAGCAGGCTGAAAAAAGATTATCCGAATTAAATAAAGAAATTGAATCTAAGAGAAACGTAGCTGAAAAGATGCTAGGGGATATGTCTCTGGAAATGAGATCTAAATATGACGAGCTTCTTAAAAATAAGACTGATGTGCAAAAAGAAATAAATGTACTGCAAAAATATCAAGCTCAATTGTCCGATGAGAAATTTAAAATACAGCAAAAATTTGTTCTTTCACCAGTAAGCGCTATATTGTATTAATTAAATCGTCTCTGCTACTTAATGATCGATCGATTATATTTTTTCAGATGAAACAAGAAGCGTACAAGTTATATCTTAAAATTGTGGAAGGTGAAAGGAAGAGGGATAAAGTTTTAGAACAACTAAGGAACAATTCAACAGTTGAAAATAAAAAGATCAACCAAGAAAATTTGGATGCCTCCTCAGCTGAGAAGCAAATCATAGAAATAGAAAAAAAAATTGCTGATGCCGAAGAAGAATTATTACAACTGGAAATAAATCCAGATGAAATTCAGACGGAAAAATCAGTAAAGCATAACGAGTATCATAAGCAAGAAGAAATTATGGACATTTTTCGATCATCGCTGGTAAAAAGTAAAGCGGAGGAACTTAATAGATTAAGCCACTTACAGGAAGAGATAATAGAGCATTTAGAACAGATATCGAATAATGTAACCGAAAGTATGGACAGCAATATATTTATGTCGGATGAAACGGACATGCTTAAATCATTAATGAATCAGAACTTCAATGATAGAAATGACAAAAGTTTTGAAGAATTGAAACAAGATAATAATAAGCTTCAATTAATTTTGAATAAATTAAAATCGTTAGAAACAAAAATAAATGTGGAGGTAAATGATTACGAAGGCAAAGCTGAAGTAATATATAATGAAACAGCTAAAAGAGATTCAATTATTTATGATTTTGATAAAGAACAACAAAAAGAATTGTCTATGCTGAACGATGAGCCAGCTATCCAAAAGGAAAAGGATAATAAATTAAGACAGCTAATTGAGGAGAATGAAATTTATCGCTCGATCAGTATTTTAGAAGATAAATTAGAAAGAATTACAATTGCTAATGGACAAATACCACAATCTAATCAAGAAGAGAATGAATTAGACAAAGACGATGATTATTCATCGTTACAAAATAAATTATATAAGTTGATGGCTCGGTATAATGCTTTTTTAATTAATGAAACGAAGTCAGCTTATTAAATGATTTTTTTTCTTAATTGTATTAAAAGCCATAATCATACAGAATTTTACTAATACTTTTTAAATTATGTACTCATGTATGAATTAACGAAAATGTTAATTTCAATGTTTGTTCTAATAAAACAAAACATCCCTAAAATATTTGGAAAAATGTTTGCTTAAAAAATAAATAATTTTGTACTACTAATATTATTATATTGTAGGCTTACAAGTAGACTTTTACTGGGCTCGTCTACAAATTTATTAACTGGCTACAAAATCATTTAATGAACAAGATTACTAATAGGACCAGAATAGTCACTTGACACTCAACATCTTTATTGTATGAAACATCTAGTAAATCACTACCAAGCGTATACGAATTGTAAAATTATAATGTCGCGGCTAAAAAGTCACATGATCAACGTTATAGTTATTGAGTTTGGACATAACTTGAATGACGCGACTTTATTGTCGTACACGAATTGAGAATTGAGAATTTCCATATGAAACTGATGTATGAATTAAAATACTTCGTCAATAGCAATCAATTTAAATTGGGCCGGAATAAAAGCGTTAAAAAAAATAGTTATTGATATTTATTGTACTTTTATCGTTTATGATAATTAAGGTAAAATTATGAATACTTATTCGTTTATTCAATTTTTACGAAAAAGTTTTGAATATTATTGATTGAAAGATTCTTGTACTGATAGTTATGTGTAAATATTTTTTTATGCAAATTATAAAACTGTCGTTACTTTTTTCTGTTTTAGAATAACTTCCACTCAAAGTAATTAGAATTTGTAAATAAATTTAAAAAAAAAAATATATATATATATATATATATATATATATATATATATTAACAATCTTTCGAAATTGTTATAATTTAAGCTAAAGTATATTTATCTGAATTAAAATCAATGCGTTTAATGTGAAATAAAACATTTTATTTTGAACATTGTCGGCATTATATATTCTATTTCAAACAAATGATTGTCAAATAAATTTATTAACAGCGTACGTCAATTATTTTATAGTTGTGTTAAAATGTTGGGCAATTTACTTGGCATATTTTTAACCTTTTATATGCATTCTAAGGAATATAGTTTTACGAACTTTATTTACGTACTAATTTTATTATATAGCCATGTATATAAAATATTTTACATAAATTGACTATTGTAGACATTGATTGCATTACTGTCTTTATATTTAATGTTTAAGAAAAAGTTTTTAACCAGTCAAACAGATTTTATTGTATTTTAAAGTCGAGTATAATTACATTTTATAATAGTCCAATTCAAATGTCATACATTTTCTTTTGTAAATGCATATATATACGAAGTTTTGAAATGCATAACAGCTGGAGATCATAGAAGAAAAAAGTAAGAAACGTTGATTTTTAATGTGTAAAAAAATAAAAAAAATTTATGTTACGATATATGCATATATGCATATATATATATATATATATATATATATATACGCGCGCGCACACGCACGCTCGATAAATTCATATTTTTACTTATTAAAAGATTCTATTCAAAATTTTGTTTAACATAGTACATAATATTTGTGGCATAACTAGGAAATAGTCTTTAACGTTAAAACAAATCATCGTTTTTTTTTTGAATGTATAATTCATAAACAATACAGCTGTTATAATTAAATCTGTCTTATCGGTAAAACAGGGCGATTGTAAAAGTCGAGAAAGTAAATGAAAATGAATAACTTTCACTCTCGATGAGGATGTTAGAACTATGTTGAATTCTCAATAAAAATGTTTGTACACATGGTTCATATATTTAAAAGTTAAAAGTTTTTTTTTGTTATTGTTGTATATATATATATATATATATATATATATATATATATATTTTTTTTTTTGACTTAACAGTATTTAACGGACATAAATATGTTAACTTAATGTTTAGTTGATATATAATATATTCTAATCCACGATTAAAAATAAGGTTATGTTAAAAAGTATCGCTGAGCTCGAAAAACCGAAAAGATATGATAATTTAATAGGGGACAAAATGTACGTATGAACAGTAGTAATGGCAGTATCCTTTTCTATTTGAAGAACCGTTCTTCTTATCTTCACTTATATCGTTATTGTCAATTTAATTTTACAGGCGACGTTGGTAGTAATGGGAAATATTTGATATTAATTGAGAAATCTGTACAAGTGGCGGGAAATTAAATGGTTGCTATTTAGAAAAATGCTACTCGATGTTCCTAAACTGAAAACGTAATTTTTTCCTTCTATCGATGTACATCGAGTATTTACCGATGTCTTTGCTTACATTATTTTGAATAATGTATAATGCGCGATGCTCGAATATTGCTATATTTTTATAATGAAATTCAAATGTACGCTTAAAATTTTGCACAATATGTTTAAACATTGCTTTTAAAGCATTAACTTTAATTAGCCGAGCAATATGCTTGTGCATCTATCAGTGCTCACGCTACAAGATAACAATTCCCTTGCTAACTAAACTTGTTTGCGACTTTATCTGTTTAACTCGGCCATAAAATATAATGTGACCTATTTGTGCAAAAATTCATGATAATGCTGAAAAAGAACTTTTACATTTCACGTGAACTTTCATTCCTATCGATTTATCCATCTCACAGCCTTCGGTTTTTCGCCGCCGCACACAGCCCATGACGAACTCATGTCTATCCCACATAATAAAAAATTGCTCGCAAATTTCACCTAAAATTTTCATCAATCTGCATCTATTACCATGATTATTCGTGCATTTTCCCAATGGCCGAACCCAATTACCATGCCCACCTTTTACCCACTAACATCTATCATTATCGCCACCGTTGCGCCAAATGCTTTTTTCTTTTATCAAGTATTCAGAATTCCTGGTTTTTCCGAAGTACAACGTGGAATATCAAAATGCAGATGCACGACTGACTACTTATCGAGTTAGCGTCAGCCACGACGATACAAGACACGTCAGCTCTCGTTCGATATACGGCTATTTAATAATAAAAACAACAAAAACAAAACAAAACAAAAAACAATAAAAAAAAGAACAATGGAGAAAACGGTAGAAAGAGGAAAAAAGAACCAGAAAATAAGCTGAGCGGCGAAAACTACCCGAGCAAAGTAGAAGTAGACTCATTATTCGATCAAAGTCGGATGAATGAACGCTGTTCTCCTTCCCTCCTACTCGTCGTCATTCGCTCCATCGCTCACTATTTCTCTCTCCTCCTCCTCCTCGTCATCATCGTGAAACCTTCTTCTGCGCCGCCACCACCACCACCGCCACCACCGCCACCACCGCCACCACCGCCCCCCCCCCTCCGCCATCCCGTCCCTTGCCCGGCTAACGCGCCGCTTACAATTAGCCACAAATATTTTTAGTCCCAGTCGGCAGTGGTGCGTAAGTGCCGTACTCACGGGAGGCGCTCCGCAGTACCACCGGAGGCCTCTGTTGCCGTCGCTGCTTCCGTCGCTGATGCTGCTGCCGTAGCCGCCGTAGCCGCTGTAGCCGCCGTAGCCGCTGTAGCCGCCGATGCATACGTGGCAAAGATTCCCGCCAATCGAGAGCCGCGTGATTTTAATAGGCGTGGCTTGTAAACTCTTCCTCGGGCAGAGAGTCGCGCTCGCCACACTCTCGCGACGTCCGGCCGCCATAATTTTCTCGCGGTGAGCGAAGCAAAGGTACGTCGCGCGTGAAAGAGAGAAGAGACGAGGCTCGAGTCCCTTCGCCGTCGCTGCTCGTTGTGGGCCGCCGCCGCTCACGACACCCGACGGTCCCCCTTCTCGAGGCGCGCATCTCTCGCCCACTCTGCCATCCCCCTCTCCTCGTCGTTCAGCCCGGCATCTCGCTGCTGTTCGTAGCCGTCGTAGCCGTCGTAGCCGTCGTAGCCGTCGTAGCCGTCGTAGCCGTCACAGCCGTCACAGCCCCGTCGCTAGCGCGTACAGCCCCGGACAACAAGTTCGCACAGAGAGGACCATCGATTGGAGCTCCCGTGCAGGAGTCCAGTCCCACACCTAAACGTACGCTCGCTCACCGGTCTCTGTCTCAGGCAGCGAGCGACTCGACCCGCGTATCATCCGCACTTTTTCTCGTTGCCGCACCTCGTGATCACCGGCGCGACACACACGCCGAGGCCAAAGACCCGACAGCTGCTGCGAAGCTCTTCGGCTTCCGGACCTTGACGCACGAGCGGTGCGTATCCCCGGGCGTAGCTCCGCGCATCCCTTACGCTCCCGAAGCCTGACCTCGCCTGACCTCGTCTCGCTTCCTCGTCTCCTCCTTCTTATCTGGCAAAAGTTTTACTCCGCATTGCTGTAAAATCATTAGTGGTGAGTGCGCTCAACTTGTTCTCCCGAACAATTGCCAGTGCTTGTGCGACACGCCGATTTACCATCTGCCCAACACTGACTGTCCCTCCACGCCTTTGCTTATCAATTTGAAATATCTCGATCGTGCAACTTCTGACCCTTGCCTGACCCTTGCATTACGATCTTAAATCATACTCCGGTAACTTAATCGTTCTTTTACATTGTTAATTCGCTTGGTTGTAAACAGTGATTGTGTTTGACTTGTGTAGCAGAGTTTAAGTCACAGGAAAAATGGATGTGCAAACGGGCTTGGTGTATGTGGTAGTAGTTGTCATCTCTGCATTAGTCATTGGATTTGTCTCTGTATTTGCCATGAAAGAAAAATCTTACGAAGAGGCTATAGCGGAACAGCGCAAACTACCAGACGATCTTTTACTTGGTAATTTACATTAATCGAACATGTCCACCATAATTTATATATTACTTATATCTAATCAATGAAATGTACAGTAAAATAAGACACTGCCACGGCCCCATTTTATCAATTTGTGAATTTCTTAACGCAGGTAAAAAAGAAAAAAACAAAGATAAAAAACATAAAAATAAAACTGGTAAGAAAGTTAAGGAAAAGAAGGAAGATAAAGAGGAAAAGGATGAAAGAGCCGAACATGTACAGTTTGAAGAAACTCCCCAAATTCTATCGCCGGAGCCAACGATGCAAGTATGTTGGATATTCATTTGAAATTTAGTATGCTCGGTTGACTAAAAGAAATAAAAATTATAACTAAATCGTGCATGAATTCAAGTATTAAATTAATTTTTAATTAGCTAACGTACGCATAATTTTGTATGCTACTTCTTACAAATTAATACACTTAAATGCTTGAAATCGCTACACTTGTTTATAATATGTAAAAGATATGAAATTGTTATCTAATCCTCCTTAACCTTAACACTGCTTGCAAGTTTGTACATTACTATTCAGTATCTTGAATTCTCATCCATTTCACGCATGAAACGTGGTATGTCAGTTGACGTATCGGATGTTGCACATGTAGGTCATCCACAAGGACTTTAATATAATGTTATGTTCCAGTCAGTGCTTTTGTACTTAACCTTTCATTTCTAATAGACTAGCAGCAATAATACCTTTATAGAAAACAGTGTCAGTATTAGTTTTTAGTTTATTATCACTTCAGACATATTGTATGTAAATACACCTGTATGTGTGTGTGTGTGTGTGTGCGTGCGTGCGTGGTGCGTGCGTGCATGTCTGCTAGAGCCCCTGTGTGCACAATATAGTATATATATACATATATATATATATATGTGTGTGTGTGTGTGTGTGTGTGTGTGTGTGTGTGTGTTTCGTTTAGTAATTTATTTTTTATTTTTTATAACCATGGTAACGAAATTCGACGCTTCTTAACGATTCTTCTTTTTGTAAAAAATTGCTACTAAATAAATTTTCAGTAAAACTATTCTTACAATCTATCTAGACAAACTTTCTTCTTGAATTATTTCAATTGATTTTTGTTTAAGTTTATTATGCCTTGGTAAGTTTTCTTCATTTTAATTAGGGAACTTTAAGAAAACTTAGACTTAAAAGAAATATAAAACAAATGTAATAAATACATAACCTTTTGAAGGCTCTTTAAAATAATTGTTTGTAACAAAATATCTTACGAATGTGTACATTACATCAACAACTAAAAAACTGTTCAATTAAAAAAGCATTAAATTTTATTATTAAATTTACCATCTTTTAATAGTTATTTATTATGATATTGAGATTAAATCAAATTAAAAATTGTTAATAAATTCCAAATGCTCATAATTTGGATCTACTAATTTCAGGTATTTAAACTTGGCAAGATATCAAAGAAAAGTAATCTCAAAGGTGAAAAAGTAAATTATTAAATTTCGTATATGAATAAAAATCATGGTTTAAATAGCCTCATTAGTGCTTAAATATATTATACTTTGAATCTTTATAATAAATAAAATATCTTCCGATTTAAATTAAAATACATTTGAATGCGTTAAAAGTTAAAAGATTTTGCATTATGTCCAATTGAAATTTAGTAAGATTTTATTAGATTAATATAGGCACACTATTATGAATAGTTGATTAAATGAATTTACATAAATTAATTGTTCATATCATTATTACTACATATTTAAGTAGATATAGCATTTAATTTGAAATATTTTATAATTTATTTAGCTTCGGTTAAACTCACTAAATTGAAAAGCTTGTAGTTTGTTGCAATACATTTTCAAATAACATATTACACTTAATTATTGGGAATTACTTGTTTATTTGCATTAATATATTAGGATACTGGAAAGATCAGTAAGAAGAAGGGAAAGGTTGAAAAAATTAAACCAATCTTAGTGAATAAGGATGAAGCTACAAATCTGACCAATGAGTATAATTCTTTGCAAACTGTTTCTCACGAAGAAAGCAATCATTTTGATGTCATTCAACCAAAGGATGATCTTGAACTCATTAGAAGTCACAGTGTGAGTGCTTGGTAGCTTTTGCATGCATCTATTGTAGAGAAAGGGTATTACTAATTAAAATATGGGTTTTGGTATTTTTTGTATATAGCATTAAAATATGAGTTTTGATTAATTATCAATCAATTCATTTATAAATAATGACTAACGCTATCGTCTCAAATGGCATTTACATAAATTAGTGCTTCTGATTAGTTAATTTGATTCAAATTACTTTTTGCTAGCGAGAGAATTTACATCAAATTAGTCAATCGGAATCGATTGTGAATAAATCGCCTAAGGAAACGCCAACGAAGTCTAAGAAAAATGCTAAGGAAAAGGATTCAAAAAAGAAAGATGATCACAAGGATGAGAAAAAAGAGGTAGTGTCGTCCTCTGTGCAACAAGTGAATAAGGAAAATATTAAGGAAATAAAAGAAAAGCCGAAAGAATCGTCAAGGGAACTTAAAGAATCTAAGGAACCAAAGGAGATTATTAGGGAAACTATTATTCCAGTCCAATCATCAAATAAAGAATCCAAGAAAGTTAAGAAAAAGAACGATATTCTTGCTCAAATTGGTAAGTCAAAATGTTATTAATTTTTCGTATTTAATAAAGCTATCATGAATTTTAAAAACAAAAGAAAAATTTTCTCGTAATCAATTGCTTTTATTTTAAATGCGTGAACAGAAACTTGATAAGAGTCCAGTATCAGAGCAAATACTTAAAAATAAGTCCGGATGCCTTATCGAAATTTATCATTTTTTTCGAATTTGTCTTTTCATGTAGATAGCTTATATATAAACTTTTAGAGACTAAAATAAAACCCTTGACACTTGCAATTTGATAGAATATATTTCAGATCTATAAGAAAGAACCTTACATGCAAATTGATACTTAATTTATTTATCTATAACCTATTTGACATAGTTACAGTTTGTTATTTTCGAGAACTTTTTTTTTTTTATCGAATAGATTATGGAGACAGAGGAAAGGATCAATAATTTCTATACATAGGAATATAATTTCAAAACATAGGATCGATTTAAGCGCTGACCTTAAATAAACGTTACTGTAAATCTAGACTTCACTGTAATACTTTTTTTTGACCAGTTTATGAGCTAATTTCGAGCTACTTTTCTAATTATATTCTATCCAATTCAAGCGATTTTTACCATTTCATCGTTATTACATTATTAAAAATTAATAAATAAATAAAATATTTATTTTCTTCACTTTTTAACAATTAGGAACGAATTATTATATCGAGTAAATAAAATTCGTAGGGCAAATTTATGGCATAATTGTTTTACGGAAGGATTCGCCCAGGTCAAAATCATATACCTCTAAGAGCGATGGAATGCGGCTGAGGTAGAATCAGTCCCCTTCCCTTTCCTCAAACACTTGGGTCATTGTCCCGAACAGTTACCATCAAGGCTGCTTCTATATTAGGAACAACTTCTTTTACATTATGCATTTAATAGGATTTAATTTTACAAATTAGTGAAATTTATTAATAAATAATAATAATTGCATTGAGAATAGCATGATTTTACCTAACTTTTGCGATTATATAAATCAATGGGAATAACTCTCGCATACGTTACACTATTTTATTTTTTATTTTTTTTTATTTTTTATTTTTTTTTTTTTTTTTTTTTTTTTTTTTTTTGTGAAATTTGCACAAAATTTACTATAAAAAAACAAAAACAAAAGCAAAAATTAAAATAAAAATTAAAAAAATCAATATTTAATATGTATATATATATATATATTTATATAAGTATTGAGATAATAAATGTACCGATCACCGATGTAATAAATCGAGCCCGAGCTATAATCCAGTGCATTTGATATTGCCAGGTGGCGACAAGGATGGCATAAACTTTTCCCTGTTGAAGCCTCTCGTGCAGAAAGCCGAGCTCAGCCGCACAGAGATCCAATTTCTCATCGATCAGCTGCTGAACAAGCAGCAGGAGAATCCTTGGGAACATGCAGAATGGACGGAGAGTCGCGCCGATCCAGTCATCAAACTGAAGAAGCAGCTCGCGGAAAAGGAGAAAGCGCTCAAAGATGAACAAGAGGCGAGCGTTTCCGTCCAGAATAAGCTCCTGGAGTTGAGGGCCGAGTTGAATGGCGAGCGTTCGCGCCTGACCGCTAGCGTTCGCCAACTCGAAGAGGCACTGAACGCCAAGATTACGGAAGCCCAAACCCTTCACACCCGCATGCAGCACATTCTCGAAAGCCACAGCGCGGAAAAGCAGGGCTTTTCTCGGCAAATTGAGCAGCTTCAGAGCAAAATCAACGAAGATTCCGCTATTATTCACAAGATGCAAGAGGATCAGGGCCAAACCCATGGTCAAATGCAGCAGGAGCTCATCGCCCAGCGTAAACAACTGGAGGTGCAGTTTACTCAGATGCGAGACAACGAGAACGCGCTTAAAGCTCAGCTCGCTCAGAAGCACGTAGAGTACCAGGAGCTGCAGACCGTCAACATAACCATGTCCCAAGAGCTACAAGCCACCTGCGAAAGCAGCACACACGAGATCGAGATGCTCAGACAGCAGATTACCATTATGCAAGAGCAGATTATACACTCGGAAGGGCAGCTTCAGCATTATAAGGAGACGGGCGACAGGCTACAGGACGCGCACCGGCAACTGGAGGTTGGCATTCGTGGGTGACAATCGGGGTAATATCGAACCTCTTTCTCCAACAACTGTTGTTTTTATTTTTAGGAGTCCCGGCGAGCCCAAAGCGACATGGACCATAGGATAAAAAGTATGCTTCACCACGAGCAAGAATTACAGAAGAAAATTACGTGGTTTCAAACGGAACTTGATGCAGCCAAGGTCGCAGCCAGCGAAACTATTTGCTTGAAAGAGCAGTTGGACAAGTTACAATCCGAATTGACAAAGTTAAAGGCCGAGCAACTGGCCGATTCGAAGGAAAATAATAGTGACAATCCTGATGGAGCGAATTTGACAACTGTATTGAAGACGAAAGAAGAAGACTTGCAGCAGGCCTTGTCCAAACTGGAAAATGTTCAGTTGCAATATCAAAAAGCGCAGAACGACCTGAAGAAATTTGAGCTAGAATCTACCGAAACTCGAAATGAATTGAAATTGACAAAATCTGAGTTGGCTAGATCACAGGACAACTATAAATTATCACAAAATGATTTAAATAAATGTCAAGAAGAACTTCGTGAGATCCAGCAAATTTTAGCACAAACCAGAGCTGAATTTTCCAAGATTAATAGCACAACGAACTCGACAAAGGATACCAAGTCTGCAGAGGCAGATCTGCAAATTATACGATTACAAGAAGAAAATGAAAGGCTTTCCGTACAGGTAAGAGATTTAACACTTCAATTCCATCTTAAAATAGGTAAAAATATTAACATCTTCTACTTGTTAATCTAATATTACGGGATTCGTGCTTTTAGTTAGGGGGATTGAAAGAACTGCAAAAACAATTGCGCGAAAAGAATGAACAGTTATCTTCTCAACTGACAGCCTCTACAGAGCACCCAGCTGTAGAAGGTCGAGAAAACGGAATTGAGGAGAAAATTAAAAAAAATAACATTCAGCTCATTGAAAGTACAAATTTGTATGTTAATTTTTTTCAAATACTTCTTCATAATCCGCTACAGTCCTACAGAATCACATTAAAATATGTTTAAATTGTATTTTTTAGATTGGCACAGAAGGAAGACCAGATTACTGCATTGACAACAGCAACGACGCAGAAGGAGGAAGAGCTCGATCAACTTAACATTCAAGTAAAATCCCTACGAAGTGAAATTAATTATCAACATAGCATTATTTCACGATTACAAGACGACTTGAAGCAGCAAAACTCAAAATATGATGTATGCTGTTATTATCTTACTTTTAAATAATTTGGAAATTTCAAAGACTTATTAGTAAATTGATTCCACCACACTGTTTATATTCTTGTTTTACATTACTTTATCATATGTTACTTTAACATAACAATTATTTGAAAATGATAAGAATAAATTAAATTAAATTTTCATATGTAAATTCTAAATTAATTTAATTTAATTGCCACATTTAATATCTGTACGATGTCTGGAATAGTCATGGATTGCTGTGTGCTTAATCAATTAATTTAAGATTAGATTAAAAATTTGTATATAAAACGAATATGAAATATTTAATATAATATTGTTTTTAATTACCTATAGGACAATGTACAGAAATTGAAAGTTGAAGAGCAAGAGGCGACTAAAGCTTTATTACAGAGGATATTCCCAGATATCGAAGTATCAGAAAAGTCGTATGACGAGTGGATGAAAGTTTTTGAGGAAAAAGTTTATACAATTCTTAATAAGCTGAATAAGGATGTTAAGTCTGAAGACGTAACTTTAGAGCTTGAAAAAACTAATAAAAATTTACAAACCATAGTGAACCATTACAAACAAATTATTTATGACACGGTATTGTATATAATAATTATTATTAATACTAATTGGTCAGATTATCAGTACAAAATATTTAAAAAAAAAAAAAATATATATATATATATATATATATATATTATTATTATAGGAGGCAATGTTGAATAAGCTTCAGAGTAACATTGAGTTAGAAGAGAAAAGATGGCAAACACAAATTCGGCAGAAAGAAACTGAAATTTCTAATCTCAGGGTAGAAATTCGCGATCTTCAGAATAAAACATCTAACAATGAGGTAACTATTATTTAATGCCTATACAACATATTATGCGGTTAAAATATTTACTATGCATGATTGAAAATATTTATAAAATAAATATTAATGATTAATATTTTTAATAACCAAATTGAATTGAAAACCAAAATATGTCTTAATTAAATAATAAAACTTAAATTGATAGATACATCACTAAAAAGGTTATTGTATATATTGCGCATTGAAAATAATTAATTTAATTAACAAGAAATAAATTTAAATATTTAAGTTATATAGCATGAAAATGTAGTTTCTTGCTTGATAATGGTATATGTCATAGTTCATGGGTGCATATGTTTATCAGTCTAAGGATTCTACGCTACAGAACAGTGATGGAGTTGAATTTGCATTTAACTGTATAGAGAAATCGCTTCCCACTATTACCAGTGAGGTAGGAAGCTTCTCATGATAGCAAAATATTCAGTATTTTTTATTTCTTTCAAGAACTTGTAATTTATTATTTGTACATATATATTTAGTAACACTTTACCATAATTAATAAGATAACTTATGCATATTATATAAGATTCTATTGCTTAATATTGCTTGTGTATGAAATTTTAAATTTCCGTACAAAATAAAAACAAAAAAATTTTTTTATCTTATTTTTATTTGGAAAGCATAAGGTGTTTAATTTTGCATGTTTTATAAACACTTTTGATTCTTGAAAATCAGCTTTATCATTTACAAAATATAAAATGTCATGTTTATATAAAAACTTTGAAAATTTATTATAGTAGAAAAAATAAAATGTATATTGTGCTTTGTAATGGAAACTTGTTTTTTTTAATAATTTATAAAAAAAAATTCGAAAATTATATTAATTATATGTTGATAGCTTCAACAAAAGATAGCAGATTTGGAATCAAGGTTATCGGAAGTAGAGGTGTTGAATAAAGAAGCTGATTGTGAGTCAGCGAATGATCAAAGTATAACTGAAGATGCAATAGAAACAGAAAAACTTCAAGAGGTATGTAATAATTATATTAATCTTAATGTACAATTAAATTTTAAATTGATTATCAACAATTTTAGACAAATGCGCGATTATCACAAAATTTAAAAAATGAAATAAGTAAGCGAGCAGCATTAGATGAAAAAATAAAAGAGCTACTTGTACTTGTAGAAGTTAGTGAATCAGAATTATATCAAGAAAAGCAAGTCGTTTCACAGTTGCAACAAGAATTATCCCAAATTAAGGTACGACTGTTGGGGGAAAATCTTTTGCCTGATACAATAAAGATGATTGTTCTGTTTTCTTTAGAGTGAAACTTGTGGTAGCAGTAGTAGTTCAGACCAATCAACGTTAAATGGGCCTCCTGTTACCGATTCTCCGCTATCTGAGGTCAGTATTACAAATAAAAAACACAAAAATAAAAAATATCGATATTATACGAAAACTCACTTCTTTATTTTTTTAAACAATGGTTTCAAATGTAATAGCATGAGAATTAAATGCGTATATGGAGATTCATGCATAAAGTTACAGGTGCTTTCGAGAAACTTGAATTCTTTTTAACAGTTAACATACGAAAGGCACTGCTATTTTTTCCGAGGATATTTAATTCATTATTCTCATTATGTCAATAACTATAATCAAATGTCTTTAATGCGCTTTAAACTGAATTGCTTATAAAACTAATCTCACAGATTATTATAAATTATATTAATTTCGTTTTAATGTTATAGCCATTGCTTTTTAAATTTCATCGTAGCTGTAATTATTTCAAAGCTCCGTCAAATTTACTAGAATTTCAAAATACTTTATTATATTATAATCTGTGAAAGCTTACGTTCATACTGTACGTTTGAACATTTAATAATACATATGTCAATAATATATAGCCAATGCTAGGAGAGAAATGTTTGATAACTGCCTTACAAAAATCCCGCCTCAAGAATACAGAGCTTGAAAAATGTTCCTTAACTGAACCCGACTGTTCGGCTAAGTCCCAACAAGATATCGACAACAGCTCCCTTACCTCAAAACTTGCTTCCAATACCTGTCATATGACAGATAATAGTATAAAAAATAGCTGCAATTCTTTGAATGGACAGCAGCATAAAAAACACAAGAAAAAACGAAAGGTAAACCCAGAAACAGGTTTCAAAAAATCGTGACATAAATTTGAATGATTAGAAAAATTGTTCATGCACTTAAATTTATTATAGAGATATATATATTTTTACAATTTTCTGTGTTTTTTTTTTTTTTCTTTCTTTTTGTTTCCACTAATTTGTTTATGTTTTTCGTTTTAATTTTGTAAAATTATTATGTAAAATTTTGTAAATTATATTGATACTGTACACGAGAAAATTGCTTCATTATTACATATGTGCAAATTTTCCTCCACTTCAAGGCAGAACTATTCTTTTAGCTATTGGATATTATATAATTTTATATATGTAGTGTTTGTGATTGTTGGAAATCAGTTAATTTGACATTTTTGGTAGTTTTTTTTTTTTTTTTTTTTTTAATCTCACAATAACTCCTTTTCCTTTCGTTAAGAGCATTCTTTTTAATTAGTAATGGGACATTTAACCTTTCTGTAAGATTTACATATAACCTTTCTCCCAGTGTTTGTCCGGTTGTACGAAATATGCAAAGAAGTAAGGCAATATATCTTTCTTACAAAGAAAGTTTTTATGTAAGGTGTATACAGAAGATATTTTCATTATTTTGGTGACGGGTAGTATAATCTGAAGATAAATGTATATTTAATAATGAAATGCAAACAATATTTATGATTATTAAATTAAGACCTAGCAAATTATAAATTGCTAAAAACCAAATCAAAACATGAATTCTGTGACCAGTTAAGATAAATGCTGTGATACGTGTCGTGTATTCACAGCAAAACAAATAATTTTGGAGCAGTGCAATCGTTAAGAAGCAAATATAGAACCATTCTGTTTAGTCTAACATTTTTAGTAATAACGTGTCTATTGTGTTTTGGTTGTTCTGACAGTCCACTAAGAAAGCCATGGCAAAGAGGCGCAGATTCGCAGGTACGCAAATAAAAATGTGATTCCATTCAAACGTTAGCTGTTGCCTTTTTACCAAAAAGGTAAATGCTAGGCAGCTAGTGAATTTTTTTTAGTTTTTTCATCCGTCACCTTTAGAATTACATTGTTTTTATCCAATGTCCATTAACAATTCATCATTGAAAATTCATTCATTTGTAAAATTTCTCATTGTAGAATTTCATTCGAAAAACCCATTTTGCCAAATCATGCCTCAAAAATGATATTTTCAATTTCAATCATGGGTTTATGTAAGGTACTTAGCCACTCGCCAAATTATGTAAATATATCTAGTTTTTTGTTTAAAAAGGATTACTTACATTGGCCAATTTATTAATTACCATTGAACAATAAATTCAGTAATTTATTAGTATAGTGTCATTATTAATTAAAGATTTTAATGAAAATTTAATTACAAATTTATATTCAAATACTTTTAATTAAGTACTTTAAATAGCAAAAAAGTTATGTTTTTTTTTTTATATATATATTTTTCAAGTTATAATGATAATAATAATTAGAGTTGAAAATGAAATTTCGCCATTTACTTATTAATTATGAAAATGATATACTAACGTATTTTATGGGTTTTTTTTTTTTTTTACTTTTTTTTCCTATTATATGTGTCAAGATTTACATTTCTATTTATTTCATGTAAAACTACATAAAAGTGTCGTGTATTTGGCAATCCACATATTACACAACCAACTTGAACATTGAAAACTCATTTAGATATTGATTTTATGATCAAATATTCATGTTTTTAATAATCGTGATTATTAATAGAAAAGTTTGTTTTAAAAAAAAAAAAAAAACAAGAGTGACTTTTAATATTTTTTGGCCTCGTTTTCACTAAAATATTAGTGATGGTAATATAATTTGATTGTAAGATAGTAATATTAGTTTGGCTTTTACATTATCAAGCGGAATATTTGTATTAATTTAAAGAAACAATATTAGTATAGGGCAGCCAAAGCAAATAACACTAAAAATGGTTCAAGTGTAAATAAAATTATACAATTAAAACGTTTGGAGAGAATAATATAGCTAAAATACTAAATTCAATTAGCACAATTATATTTTTTGTTTTGAATAGCACAAACACTGGGTTAAACGGTTTCAGCACTTACTAAAAGTATATTACAGCAGCTTCATAATAGGCGTGAAAACAATACTGTATATATCAGTATTTACCATATATATATATATATATATATATATATATATATATATATATATATATATATATATATATATATATATATATATATATATATATATATATATATATATATATATATATATATATATATATATATATATATATCGGTACAGTGAAAATATATTATTCAATTTCATAACATTTATTAATATAATCTGGTAGAAATTAGATGTAACAATAATAGTAAAAGTTTACTTAAATAATGTCTGTATTATAATAATTACACATATTTGTCAACCACATTTTTATAAATTAATATATTAATTTATTATTAATAGTGAATATTAAATTTTTAAGTATTTTGTATTATAAAATTAACCATATTACTTTTCAAAGGCATCAATTTAATTGGCATAATTATTGTACTTAAAGTCTTATTTAAAAAATTAAAAATATATTTTTTGATATTATCACTATAATATTTCAATTGTGAAGCAATAGTTTAATATCCATTTTTATTCATATTACTCATTAATTTTTGTTATAATTAAATTGTTGTATGCATACACACGCGCTCACCACACACACATACGCGCGCGCGCGCGCTCGCACACAAATATATATATATATATATATATATATATATATGAATCCCTTTTATGCATTTGTAATTTAATCATTAACAAATCAGCGGAAATGTTTATTAGTAATCTAAATGATTTTCTTTTTGTTTATTGACTCTTTAAGTAACTTAAGTTTGGCTTTATAGTGTTTATAGCAGTACAATTTTGTATTTGTATATATGTATAGATTTTGATGCATTGGTTTTGATCTGATTCACATGCCCATTGAATTCTGATAAAATATTTAATTGTTTTCGTATACTTATATTTTACAATTTGAGCAATATTTATCACAGGAGTAGTTATAGAACTTCATGTAATTTTTTGTTTTACGTGCCTGTGTTTATCTTGTAATAAATTTGCTAACAATGGTTGGTTACTAAATGTTTTTAGTTCACGAAAATTGTATAATTTTTAAGCAACAAAAAAAAGTAATATAATAGAACCGAATAAAGCATATTAATTATTTTGAAGCGAGTAATTTCTTATATTTCTATTATATATAAAAAGAAAAAATTGGCATATTGAGATTAAATAATATTCTATGACAACCAAACATTTTTTTTGTTTATAGGTAATTTCATTTACAGTTAATCTTTTATTATAATGAGTATAAAAAGAAGAAATTAAAAAATTATAGAGATTAAATAATATTAATTTGAAAGAAAAAAATAATATTTTTTAACAACCGTACAATTTCGTTTACAGTTAAATGCAAATTTTAGATTTGTATTTATAAATATTATAAGTGTAAATGATAAAAATTAAAAAGTGTTCAGATATTTAAGCAAAGAGAACACTTTAAAGAAAATGGATAAAAATTATTGGAAAAATTCTGGAAATACAATTTTAATTTTTAAGAATATTTTTTTATTAACTTTTTAGTTAACTAATAAAACTATTGGTTCATATTTTCCTTAAATCGCTCAATAAGAAAATTTAATTACACTTGCTTTAAAATAATTGATGTGTAATTGTAAAGTATTATTACTATTAATTAAATATTATATTGTGGCAATATTCGAATATATGAAGTGTGTATATATGTGTAACGATTATTTTAATAATATTTTTGATCAATTTCAGGGTGGTTCCGGAAAAAAGTAACCCCGAGTAATAAACTGCATTAATCGAGTCCGAAAACATATGCTTTATAAGGAAAGACGAAAATAAATGTGTCAGATGCATGCACAGTCATGTTGAAAAAACACAAACAGCAGACTTTGCTACCGAGAAGACTAATATAATAATTAAAATACTACGGATAATGTTTATTATACAAATATAATATTTTATTATGTGGATGAAATATAAACAATTAAACACGTAGTTAGTTTAAAAAGATTGAAGGAATATTGAAAATGGTGTATGTAATGGTTTCATTAATAGATTTAAATGACTATTAATGCGCAATATAAACCGAATATGTTACATGTTAAAGGGCAATATGCATTTTTCGAGAAGAGAATATTTTTTTGTTGTATAGAAATCTAACGGTCTAAAGAATATAGCTTGTATACGCAATATATATACACACGCGTATGCATATACGTATACGTGCATGCATGCATATGCATATATATATTTATATATATTTATATATAAACATATGCTTGTATGTGTACGATATGTATATGTATATAACTTGATAATTTGCAATCAATTTCAACGAAATACACCATAATAAAATCCTTTTTATAAGGATTTGAAGGGAAGTATGTAAAAGGATAATTTCTTAACGAACAACCGTGTGTTCGTAATACAGATGATTTTAATTAAATTTGGACATGAGAATGTATTAAAAATTGTATCATAAATCCGCAAATGAGATTTGTCTCGGGCAGTAAAATCAATTTGTATGCGAAAAGATAAAGAAATTTTGAAATATGTGCAATAATAATAAATAAAAAGATTTGTTATCTTCTTAAAATATATGATAAATTTTGATCAAGCTTTTTAACTAAACAATCAAATTATATTAACTTAATCCATTTGACTATCCTTTGAATTATGAAAGAAAATAAATATTTTGTCAGTTAAATGATTACTAAAATTTTTAAAATGGCTTTTTAAATTTTTTTGACAATTTTTGAAAATAATATGCATACTGATTAGAAAATAAGGAGTACTATTAAAAGGTTGGAAAACCGAGATATTAACTTAGATTGTACTTAAGCTTACTAGTTTTATATGTATTGAAATTAAAAATTAATTTAATGCTGCCATTTCACTATTGCAGTAAATTAATGTAACTAATTGAGGATCGGTTATTCAAAAGATGTTCCTACTTTTTAATTGTCTCCTTTGTTTCAATTCGGTATTCATGTTTTAAAATAATAAATCAAATTAAGAAAGAAAAAAAATTCTCTCATCAATTCGTAAATTTATTATAAGATTTAACATAAGCAACGGGTATCATTAAAAAAGTGATTATCCATTAAAAATTATAAAATAAAAAAACAATTTATTACTTAACGGTTAAATATTTCATTTTACATCTGCCTAGTGTATTTATAAGATATATTATTTCTTTTGAAAAATATATAAATTTTCTAAAAATGATCTCTTTACAAAATTTATACAAGCTTATTTACTTAATTATTTCTTGAAATACATATATATTTTACATAACAGCAATATCTGTATATATTTGTATATAGTAATATATAAACATATACATGTTGGTGTTTTAATAAAAATAATTCTAACTGAGCATAGTTTGTAAAAAACCAAGAATATAACTTCCTAAATCCTCATCTTGATTTGTCCAAGATACATATACACTCTTTTGATCATCTTCATCTCCTTCCACTTTCACCAAAACTGATTCAACTGATATTGAACCATCTGTGAGCTGAACTGTCCAGCCCGACAGTCTTTCTTGTAATGGCTGCAGTAACTTTCGAGTTGTTGAATGCGCTGGTCCAGGATCTCTAACTTGTATAGTTGATGTAAATCTCACCACATGCTTTGTAATTCCAGCCGCTTTTGAAACCTACATGTTCTTAACATTAGTCTCTTCTATTTCTTATTATAATATATAATTCAAGAACTAAGTCATCTTACCTCCTCAGCATCAACAAGACAGATTCCATCCTCTCGGCACATCAATACACTATGTAGTAACCTTCGTCTTTTAGGATCAGGAGGTAATGCAGAGTACCGCTTGGCTTCGGATTTCAAAAGTGCCAATGAAGCATCGACAGGGACTTTTGACGTTGTAGTAATAACACATGTTTCTCCGTTTGCTGGATTATAACAATTTGTTCCAAATTCTTGTTTAATTTTATCTTTTAAATATTCCATTTTAGTAAATTCTCCATGAACTAACATTACATTTTTTGGTTCGCAATATTGTATTAATTGCATAATACCCTTTGCATCAGCATGAGCAGAAAAAGACATATATTCAACAGCCATTTTAACCTCAACTATTTGACGATTTTCAAATTCTATTCTTTTAGCACCGTTTAATACTTTATGACCCACGGTGCCTTGTACGCAAAATCCAGGCATTATAACCATATTAGCTTCATTGAGAGCCCATTTTTTGAAAATTTGTAATGACAAGCCAGCATGCAGCATTCCAGGTGTGGCAAAAACAACCATAGCTCCGGGATTATCAACATACGATTTATCAAATGGCTTAATATGCTTAAAATCAAACATATTTCTTTGCACAAAAGTTTTTTTAATTTTCTGATTTGTCCAAGTAATAAACATTTTGTAATAATTATTAGCTTTTTCTGTCAAACCAAGAGCAAAATATACAGGAACCTTCAGGTTCATTCGTTCCCAGTAAGTTTCTAACAATATACATAATTCTTGAGCTCGTCCCAGTGCAAATACTGGAATCAATACCTTGCCACCTTTATCTATACATTCGTGCACTTTTTTAAGAAAATCTCGTTCTCTGCATCTTTTTGAATCTCTTATCGTAGTGGCATAAGTAGATTCTGATATAAGAAGGTCGGGTCTACATTTGTCTATCCACGCAGCTCCTAAATGTCTATCCGGTGTCATATTATAATCACCCGTATATACTATAGATTGCGAGCCAACCCTTACCCAAAACATCGAAGCACCAAGTACATGGCCTGCATAATAAGCTTTTATTTCAAGCTCTGAATCAACCATGACCGATTGATGCAAAGTTACTGCTACAACCTTTTTCATACAATCTTTTATCATTTGTGAAGTAAAGAAGTTACTTTCACCCTTACGTTCCACGGCGACTTTTCTCATATCTTCCAATAATATTGGTGCAATGGCCTTTGTTGGATGTGTCATATATATTGGTCCTGTGTATCCCACCTTGAATAATATGAATTTAAAACAATTATTAATGCACTAAATAGTGATTTACCAAGCTATTGTAATTATTTACCATTTCAGTGAAATATGGAAGAGCTCCGCAGTGATCTAAATGAAAGTGCGATATAATAACGCAATCGATATAATTTGTTGCTGGCCCTTCAGGAACGATGTATGAAAAATCTGGAAATCTTCTTTCATCGTTAAAACCCATATGCATACCACAATCCAACATTATGTTTTTCCCACCCATTGATACTAATATGCAACTTCTACCAACATCTTGCCCAGCTCCTAAAGGCGTTACTTTTATATCTGGCATGTTTCCTTTTATTTACGTGACAATTAGCTTCACAACAGAAAATATTTACAGATTATAATAATTTATTAATTTCAATACTATGAACTGCATATATTGTTTATAAACCATTGTCCTATAAAATAACTCCTATAAAAGCAAAAGGCAACCAAATGAAAAAAAATAATGTAGAAAGTATAGAATTTTCTCAATCAAATAAAATATCGTTCTTACATTATAATATGAATATTATCAATTAGATAATAAGATGTTGAGCAACCTTGTATTTTTGTACTTTTAACTATATGCTAATTAAGAAACTCGGGTTCTTCGACGTTCGCACTTGAATGAATAAGTAAAGAAAACGCAGTCAGTGACATCCATAACCATTCCGTTTTTCAATTTTCTAAATTTAACCTCAAGAATAGAAATCGGCTCCGTAAATTAGGAACAAATAGGAAGATAATAATCCTATTAGGAGGAATCTTCTTTCTCCCCCTTAAGTTTCTCCCATTGCGCATGCATTTGTATTTTATATAGACCTCTTAAATTAAATATTTTAATTAATTAACAATTTTTATTGGCTAAAGTTTGAGAACTTAATATACCACGAGCCGAAACATTTTATTAATATCAATTGTCCATCGATATTGGGTAGCATTATAATACTAAATATATGTCAGAAATATTTCATTATTATTAACTTGAAAATTGACTTTGGCAATATATGTGTTGAAATTAAATAAAACTTATTAATTTTTTAATAAAAAAAAAAAAGTATATTAATTTCCATGTTAGACAAATTAGATCCAACATTTAAAATTTCAGTTTAATTATCCAACACCTAATGACAATTTTTCCTAGTAATAAAAAATAAATATAAAGTATAGTTTTATTATATATGAATTTTTTTTTTTTTTTTAATATGAGACAGCTATAATAATTAAAAAGTAGAAATAAAAACGGATAAATATTTGGCAATAGTATATCGATAATAAAAGAAAAATTAATAATCGCGTTATATCTATTAACTAATGGAATGTTACCTGAGTTTATTAAGAAATAGAAATAAAAATAAAAATAAAAAAATTGAAGTCTACGTCGTTTGACTAAAGCGGAAACTTTTTTTATAAATTTTACATTCTTCGTATATTTAGAAAATACGGATTTGGATGCATTGAGTAATCTACGAAAACGTGTTGTTTAAGCATCTAAGAAAGGGAATTTTAAAAGCCAATTTCTTTTGCATTTTAATGATGGCAATTCGCAAACTAATGAATTTAACGTAATGTTTAACGAACTTAAAAGCTGCATTATACATATGTCTCTTGTTTTAGAAAGAAAAAAAAAAACGTTATAAACACAGCCTTTTAACGAACTCATGCTTCTGCTTATATCATTTATAACGGTTTTTTGGTCGTTTACACTTGCATACGCAAGCATACATTTTTTCTTGCATTAAGAAGCGCGCGTGCAGTTAATGACTTATTCATCCGTAATGAGATGAACAATTTTATTTTTCCTAAATAATTTCCGTCAGTATAAATAGATACCTGAAAGTCCTTCGACTATGTAAAAACGAAATGTTTCAGTTTATTCCTTTCCAAGAATTCAATTACGATTACAAGATAAAGGCGTAGTATCTATGTATATATTCGTGCTTTTAAACCGACGGAGAAAATCCAAATCATTGAATATGCAGGTATAAGGAGTTGGCCATAAAACTCAGACACGATTCTTTCTTTTTCGCTAAAGTACAACATCATTATGCTTAGGTCAAATGGTAATTTAATGTTTGTTATTCGCCTATATTACCGACCAGTTTTACATTATTTTCTTTACCTTTTCGATGTGATGTTACATTTGTGTCGAGAAAATTGACTGTCGTGCACAGGAATGTGATTATATAGAAGCTAATTACTGCAAGGACACTCCTTCGTAGTGTTCCACTTTGTGCTTGCACTTAGTGCTCTACACTTTTCACTTTTATAACTAAATTTACTTTAAATAGCTTTTAATATAAATTTATTTAAAAGTCTTATATGTACCGAATGCTCTAATATCGTCGGAAAACCCTCAATTTTCTTCGTTCCTTATTAAACGACATTATCTTGGACTTATCAAACTTGATAGTATTAATTTAATATATAATTCAATTTCTAATGTGAAAAATGAAAAAATTATTATATTTTTAAGCGCTTGATTCTATTCATTCATGTATTTTTATAATTATAAACAATTTTCTTGAATTTGGCATACAATTAATACACTTATATGAAACATATAATTATTGTCAAATCTTACAATGATGTAACACATAATTTATGTATAAGATATTAATTTCGTTTAATTATATCTAAAACTGTTAAATAAATCGATACGTATTTATTCAAGTATTTGAAGCTCATTTATTTTAAACATTAAATATATATCGTTAGTATTTAATTGTAGGAATAAAACATATGATCCCGCAATACAACAACAGTACAACTATAATTGTGCACGCAACAAGTCTTAGGAATTCTACATTTATGTAAATTCAATTTTCAAAACTATTTGATAAGATCATTAATAATGAAATTATTAATCGTTACTATTTATTCAATGGACAATATATTGCTTTAATGAAAATATTATATTATTCCATTATTTTGATAATTCTTAATTAAATCAATTCAAAAAATTCTTATATAAAATAGACTTTAGTAATACTCTATTTTCCTTAATATTGTCCTTTCATTAATCATGTCGTTATAATATTAAAATAAAAAAAGAATATATATATATATATATATATATATATATATATATATATATATTAGTTTATGATTAAGTTCATTCATATAAAGCAACTTTAATCAAGGATTATTAAATCCAGTTTCGTGATTATTGATTTAATACCGAAGTTTATAATACATACGAAACTTATATAAGTAAAACGAATGAATATAATAACAGTGAGAGGTGTTTTAAAATTTTTAAATTGATCTATCCAATCTATTTTAATTAATCCATCTAACGTGTCAATGAATTTGAGATGCTTAGAATGTATATATTTTTGGTTAAAAAATTTATTCGTAAAATAAGAAATGCCATTATATGAAGAAAGGATATTATTATAAACACATCAATCAATGAGAGATGCCATCATTTTTATTGCCTCGATTTATTAATTAGCTATGTCTGTCATTAAAAGTATTTATAGTAAAGAAACTATTGTTAAATTTAAATTGTTAATATATTAAATCATGTAAAATATAATTTATAAGATAATTTAAATATCACTTAAAATACGTAATTCTTAAAAAACGTACATATTTGACTTGCATAAATTATTACATAAACCAGGCTAGGTTGCATTAAAATTACTATACTTTTTTTAAAAATAATTCTTTAAGTTCTTCATTTTAATATATTTAATCATATTATTAATTCCACGAAACAAAGCATAGTATTATGTAAGTTTTTTTTTTCTTCGTTCATACATTCGAGATATATTATAGGGTAGAAAGAAAAATGAATGTACACGATACATAATTACATTTTCCAACTTTTATTCGCAATATTATAATTGTAGCAAGTAATACTTCTAGTTTATTTACATGTCACTGTATTTTTTGCTCCTTAATAATAAGCTGTTACTGTAATGCGACTATAGTAAGCGCATAACATGACCTCGCCCATTATTTGTTACTCTTCATAAAAGTGCATTTGCATACGTGGAGTGTTGTGTGCATGTGGCTGGGTACATCTGTCGTGTGAGTATTTGTATATGCGTCATTATATTGTAATAGATTATTTTATAATCATCCCCCTATAGAAATCATTCGATGTGTTAGAACAAAATCAAATTTTTATATGTACATTATGCTAATGATTCGTAGCGAGGAATGTTACATTAATTACTTCGATCTTATTATACGTTTCAAAGATAATGATAAAATCTGGCAAATATTGGCTAATGCTGAAGCAAAACAACAAGCTATCTTATTAAAGCAACTAAATAAGTAATTACTTAAATCATACAGTCTAAAGTAATGTTTTTATCGTATATGATTATTATGTACTAAAATTTTTGCGTATCGTAAAAAAAGCTTTAAATATTATAAATTGTCATTTTCTTGTTTGATTTGTGAAAAAATTTAAACGGATTATATATATGTTTTATCGTATATTTGATAAAATTGTTGAGCATTGTCGATTATTGTATTACGCGAATCAATAAGGAAAAGCCGTCATAGTACGCGTTCTTCGCGAGATCGTTAAAATATAATTTTTAATTCGATGATTGGGGAAGCAACGAATGGCTTGCAGAAAAGTGACTGCTTTATCAAATCAAATACAAAAACAATTTTTCAAGCATATAATCAGTGTAAAAAAACTTATTTGTTAAAATAAATTCACGATTGTACAGCAGTAATCAAATTTTTACTTTCGCATCACATCAATTTTATTTTATTATAGCTAACAAAAATGTCTTTACGGCAAAGATAATTTCTATGTATATGTGCTTTTATGGTTTCTCTTGTCACTGTACAATGTAAAATATAATTCCATCTAGCTAGCGACTCACGTTACGCCTGAGCGAATTCTTTTTTATGTTTATTTTCTTAATATTTTATACTTTATCTTTGATAATAGGGTAGAAGACTAGGTGAGACAAGAGAAGACTTTGATATGGTAATTCTATTAGCTTCCTAAGCCAATGTCAAATAAATCGGTTATTTACCGTGCAATCCAACCTATTCAAAAAGACCGAAGTCTTCGATTGAAATAATCTATTATATAATATATACTATCGATCGATAGTAAGCGGACGTTTTCAGAAATATTTTAGGAATCTGGTAGAATTTTTCAAGCTCAAAGTCTTTCTACATTTAGTCCATTTAGGTCCAATCAGTACATTCATATTTCAAGTTATGCATTATTAAGTGTAAAGAGTAACATCTTTGTTCATAGATATCGCGTAGAAGTTAATTAGTATAAACATCAGTTTTCAGTACATTTAGGGATATGCAGATAAAAGATGCGATGCACCAACGAGAAACTTGTCATTCGCGTTTAAAGGATGAACGATAAGTGTCTTATTAATAATCGGCGTTAACTTAGCCACGTATTGTGTAGTTCGTAATATTCTTTTTTGTTTTCTCTTTTTTTTACTTTATACATGCTTTCCTTATCCGACAATTCTTATCGTTGCCGTAAGGTATTAACAAAAAAAAAAAAAATTTTTGTCACGTAATGAATTAAATAAAGTAGTACTTTATTTAATTTTTTTTATTCTGCAATGAAGTTTCATTGCGGCAGTTAAATAATCAGCAGTCGATGATTTTATTTAATACATTCACTGTAGAGGTTTTATAAATAAATTTGTCAAAATTTCAAATGGAGAAAATCTTGTAGAAACGCATTTGATCATAACCGATTTTAGCCTGATAATAAATGATTATACAATTTATTACAAATATAAGCATCTTATAAAATTAATTAAAAAAAAAAAAAAAAAAAAAAAATCAACAAACAAGTGCTTTTAACGTTATACGTGAAAATAGTATTCATTTGTATGAGACGACAATTTCAAGATTTTTAATTGCCAAATTAAGTTTCATAAATGAATACGCTGATTTATTTGACATTTTTACTGAATAATTATTTCCTTTTCGTATAAAAAAAATTGATGGAACGAAGTGTTATATATATATATTTTTTTTTCCGAAATTTTGATACTTTGTAACGTCGAAAATTACGGTAATTTATTATAATAGTTGAATAGTTTAAGAGCAATTAATGAACGAACGATTAGAGATATTCCTTGCAGAAGAACATGAAAGTCGTACGAGTGTATAAGTGCATCAATACCAATTTCATTAGAAGGAACTTGAAAAGGTGTCCAGTAATGTGAATTTGGTGCGTTTGTTTTAAAATTTCTGAATATCTTATATGTTCCTAAATAGTGGCTACAATACAATAGATAGTATAACGTTGAGATTAAAGAAAAATGTTTATAGAAAAGTTTTTCAGGCGATAAACACTATCGTTAGTAGCGAAATAACGCATTGTACTTGTTCATTAATAAGTTTTTCAATTGATATGCGAGTGAATCAGTACCCCCGTATTTCATAATGGTTCTCTACTTTTCCGACTTCTGTCAAATCGAAATTTTACCATCTATTTTTTTGCATAAAAGCGTAACTTTCAATTAGCATAATTTAACTTTCGTTCTTATGTTTATATATGTGTGTGTGTGTGTGTGTGTGTGTGTGTGTGCGCGCGCGCGCGCGCGTGTATTTAAATATATATAAACAAACATTAAATTAATAACAAAACAAGTATTTCATTTAACTTCGTGGAAAAGACAAATGACAGAACAGTGAGTTGACGCAAAAGGAATTTTTCCTCTCTTTTGGTAAGAAGAAAAAAAATCGTGTTATTTTATTTAACAGTGCTCAATCATATTATAATTACAATAATATTCAGGCTCCTTTGAACATTCGGTCATTCGTCCTCACAGTCTTCTAAAAATATAAACAACGAGTTCTTATAAAGACGATATTCGCATGCGTCTTGTGCTTTATAATTTTAACTATATGTCCGAACCGCTTGCACTATTTAGTCGATCATTATTGCTTGGACAAATGTGATAAATTTACTTTTTTTTTTTTTTTTTTTTTTTTATTTTGTCTAACTTTCGAAAGTTTCCAATTTTATTTCTAGTGAACAAATTCTTTGAATAAAAATCCATGGCGCAAAATGAATTCAAGTGCTACTTAATTAATTAAATACATCAAAATGGAGTAAATTAAGGTAAATTTCAATCAACACTTTTTTTTTCTATCTATATAGATACAATTACATCTATAAAAAGCGCAATGTTAAACTACACTTGAATAAAAACATACAGACTTACAAATCCTTAACCGAGTAATAGTAATTTAATACTCTTTGCATTTAGAGACATCGATAATCCAAGACGTCTTGATAAAAATTCTCGTTAATCAATTTGGTTATTCAATACGCGTATATTTTTTTTTTTAATTTTAAATATGTTAATTTTATGATATCAACAAATCAGAATAACATCGCTAGAATGAGTAGAGCTAAACGACTCGGTTATGCAACAAGGAAATAACGCAGAAACGTAAATGCGAGAGAAAATGATTCGGAAATGTGCTTAGTCGGTACATTTTTCTCATTTTTATTTTATACATAATTGCATTTGTCGTAAATGCGTGCGGCCGGCATTCGTGCTCTCAAACAGCTCCGAATTTCTTGCAAAGTTTTCATACCAAAAAGATACAACACTTTTACTGACATTACATTGGTAATACTGTATTCGCAATCTCTGTGTATGCGTGAGTTGGAGTAAACAAACACTGCATATGTAGAATTTTACCTCATACAATTCATTAGTTTCGATCGCGCCCACCCCCACCCCTCGGCTCGTGCGTTACTTTATCCTTAGGGTTTTGCTTTCGTATATATTGTTTTACGTTTTATGTGTATATGAATACCGATGACTTCGTGAATTCCCCTCCTGACCCAATCTAATTTACCTCGCATTAATAAAATCTAAAATTTAATAAACAATGTACACGTATAACACAATTTATAAATAGTTATATATATATATATATATATATATATATATCATCTATACAACAATAAATGCCATAATTGCTAAATAGGATCCGTACGCATCCCGATTTTAATTATTCGTTCTTATTTTTTCTTTTTTTCTTTTTTATTTTTTCTTTTTATTCTCGCTTACTCGTTACAGCTTTTTTTGCTACTTCATCGTGTCCATTCTTCTTTTATTTCCAACGCTTTATGAATTTACGAACTCGAGACACGAGATATTATTCTTCGCGATCATCACACAAACACAACGATATTTGTGACCCGCAGCAAAATATGTTGTCGACCAATCTGATACGCGCTATTCCTTACTTCTTCCCTCCTCCATCCCAAAACCGCTCTAATTCCTTCATTATCATGCACCCGTCGCGCAACTCTAGCAACAATACGTACGTAATTATGCGGGCTGCGATCGATTTTATTCGACAATGAAAATTAAATGCTTATGGGAAATCATTGATTCTTATCTACATAAAGGAGTGGCACCGAGGTTGCGAGCTCCTATCTACCTTAACGAGATGTAACGCTATCAACAACGTCTCCATAACCTCAATGGTACATTCGTGTACGTGCTTCACGAATAAAGTGCCCTACTTTGCCGCTTTTGTCACTTTCGCAGGCCTATCGTCCATTCTTATTAAACTTGCAATCCCACTATCTACTATCGTCTAGGCGTCCGACATGCGACTGACTAGTCAAGTATATTGTATAGTGCTACACCACCGTCACTTCTATCGTATCGTGTTGACCCCGCCCCCCTCCCGCCCTTACAATCAATCAGCAACGTCGTGCACGTATAGGTATGCCAATTGCCATTAGTAATTAATTCCATTCTTCTATTTTTCATTTACTTCCATTCCTTTATTGAGGAGCTAGACGAATAGTATCCTCGTTACGGCATAACCCTAATTGAAAATCTTGCAATCTCTGTAATTTTCATTTTCCGTCAGCCTCGGTCTTTCGCTCACCCATTTCAATAAAGTGTACACAGTCAGTCTTGGCTCGTCTCTGAGAACTCCAGAGGACTTTACACGTACCACTCCTTCACATTGTTTGGATCGCGTTTCTTACCGTTTCTGCTACCACCCTGGCTGTTCTTTAGGGCTCCGTTGTAGGGTTGACCGGCGCCGAGAGCACCTCCGAGCAGCGCCGCGTTCGGATCCTGGCAAAAGCTCTTGCCTTCGTCGATCTTGTAATTCACCTCGGGCCTGCTCTTGAATTTCAGGATTATTAGGATTATGAGGACAATGGCGATGAGGGCACCGGCTATTATGCCGATTATCAATGCTGCGTTCTCCGCTGTCTCTGACGTTATGCGCTTATTATTGTTATTGTTGTTGTTGTTGCTGTTGCTATTGCTATTGAGGATGACGTTGATGTTCTTCGGAGGTATGTTCATGACCGAATGGGGCATTCTCGTGGTTGTGGGCGACTCTTGTATCTCGATCGTCGAGGGGGTTGTCGAGGGCCGATGACTCGTGCTCGTCGTCGTAGTCGACTCCTGCGTCGTGGTACTGGAATAGACGTTATTAACAATTAAAGCTCGCGCCAATTAGGAGAGCGGGCTTTCGCCTCCCGGAGCGATGGAGCATCATAGGTTCACTCACCTAGTGTGTGTTGTCTCGATGCTCGGTTGGAGACGCGTCGATGCCGTCGACTGGAGCTCGGTGGCGCGGGTGAAACCCGCGTTCCAGGATACGCTGCCGCTTGTAGTGGCAGCGGCGGTGCCGCTAGCGATGACGCTGGTACTCTCTTCTCCGCTACTCGTCCGTTGGCTCGACGTCGACTGTCGCTGGGTTGTGTGGCTCGTCGAGGACGAGCTCGAATCTACGACACGAGACAAGCACTAAGGCGTTTGACGCTTTCGCGCTTTAGATATATTGATTTGCGGAGCCGGGAGCTTTAAAAATATAGCTAACGATTTAAAAATATCGGCTTGGAAACTTGGAGATCGCGCGAATCTCTCGCCAGCTGCGCCACGTCATATCGGAATTCGATAGACCGCGTTAGCGTACGGCTGCGCGCATCCACCATCAATTTTTACTCTTTTTCCATTTGGCTTAGGTGGTGCGTTTGCACGTAGACATTGGTTTATACGCACCCGTAGCCGAAGTGACAAAGATCTCCTCGGTGGTGCCGGGATCGCCGGAGCCCTCTTCGTTGCACTCCTCCTCGTCGTCGCAAGCGATGTTCTTCTCTTGGGTCTGGACGCCGTGGTTGCGCGGTCGATTCACCGTTGGTGACTTGGTCGGTGCCACGTATACCGGCGTGATCAGGTCATCTGTAAACAAGAGGTAATCGGGGGAGGATGAATGGGGCAGAGGCAAAGAGGGACGAGCTCGTTAATCATTAGTCTGCGTGCGAAAACCTTTTTCTTTGTCATATTTTATTACTTACTAACTACCGTTACTAATGTAGTGCTCGGCTGAGGGTGCCTTACTTTTTATATCAACGTTACGTGTAAGTAACGGACACTCGTAGTTCGTGAGAAAGAACGAGTGTGTGTATGTGTGTTAAAGAGATAGAGAGTGAGAGAGAAAGATTGTGTGCGTGTGTGTGTGCATGTGCGCGCGCGCGCGCGCGTGTGCGTGTGTGTGTGAGAGAGAGAGAGAGAGAGAGAGAGAGTGCGAGAGATGATTGAATACATTCGTGACGAACACCACATTGGAATAAAAAACAAAGGGGGTAGTGGGATGAGGGGAAAGATCAAGAAAATTAAAGGATACGATTAATGAAAGAAAAGGGAGGGAGAATTTTTCTCGATTTGAGGCGATTGGTACATTATTGTAATAATAGATCGATTTTAAAAGACGTCGATCATCGAATCCAGTTTTTAGTCAGTCCAAGAAGATTTTGTAGCGGGAACATATTAAAGGGTAAGAGGTGAGACAAGCAGGAGAGAGGATGAGCCATAAAAGCTTGCTGGTTGCTTACTTTGGTTGGGGGTCCTAAATATGCAAATGAATTGAAGATACAATCGGGCGAACATGAAGGCGAAAAGGTGGTTGCAAGACGGGTTGGAGCACCGACTCGTTTTTGCCCCAGAGATTATGCAACATGACCGGCGCCTGTTCGTCTCGCCCGTATAGATAGATACACGTTCCCCCAACGACAGCATTCCCCACAAGAGCCATTTATTTAAACAATCTTTATCAATAATTTCACATTAATCGTTACCAATAATTCCGTTACACTGGTCCTGGTTTACCCAATTAGTCTCTATTCCACGAGTTAAGCGTACGCGAACTGCTTATTATAATAATTCCGTAATGTTCGCTTGAAATTTATAGCTTTCTCTTATTATGTCAAAACGAAATTATTACAATTTTAAAAAGTATCAGAGGCGAAGAGAGCGCGATAAAAAAAATGTGCTCGAGGTACAATGAGGCTAACTGTGCAATGTCGCACGGCAATGTACGTATCGCACTCACTGTCTTGCCGTATGTGCACACTCCATCATTGCCTAGATAAACGTACTTTAGGATTTGTTGTCTCTTTACAGTGTTGACTTTCGGTCATATATGAAGCCCGAGCTACTTTGAAAATAAAATGCTAACGCGTTTTGTCATTTGCAGGCAGAAAAAAGATTAAGCTTAGAAAAGCAAAAAAAAAAAAAAAGTGAAGAAGAAATAAAAAAAAGGAAAAACGTTTGCCAACTACGTAATGACATTTAAATTTTTAATTTTAACCATTTTCCATTTAACCATTTAAACCATTTCTTGATTTATCGTGACGCTCGTTAACGAATAAATTTAATAATCATTAATTACCGAGCATGGCCCATCGTCGTTATTTAACTATCGACGAAAGCAACATTTTTTCCTACAACGCTATTTTCATTTCATTGCTCACCTCGTCGTTCACATTTGCTTATCAACGCTCGCGCGTCCTACACAATGCAACATCGGTAACAACATTACAACTTGCAAAGGAAAGTGTATAACAAGGAAAGTGGTGCAGAAAATGAAAGTTATGTTCACTTAGATGAGTAGTTCCGGATATTACTTACACTTACCCGAAGCATTTTCGTAAATGGGAGTGCACTCGTCGTCTTCGTCATCGCCGGCGCAGCCGCTCCCTGCCCCGGAGAATATCAGGTCGTCGGAGACCCCCGGGAAGCCGGACGCTGGCGTCTGTGAAACGGCAAAGTGTCGCGGGCAACGGTTATCGTCTCTTTCGAACCCTTCCTTCCTTATCGTTCCGTCGCTACCCAGCGACTCACCGACTCACTCACCTGTTGCATCCGCTGTAGGGGCGCGGCGCGATCCACGAGGCTCCCGATCGGCAGCATCTGTACGTCACCCTTAACCATCACTCGGCTGTCCTTCGCGGCAGCGAGCTCGAATATCCTCACCCCGTTGACCACGAGGCCGGAAATTATGCCAAGATAGGATTTATCGATTCGGCTTTTGCCGCGATTCCAGCGGCCTCCCACTTGGATCGTCGACTGGCTGTTGAACACAATGTGCTGCTTTCCTGCAATACGACGTATTTTACTTGTTCCATTGCTTTGTATCGCTTATCCTATTATTAATCCGGATTTACCATCGTTCTTAAAATCAAAGGTTGTTAAAAATATACTGGAATTAACGGACAACATTTATTTCATTTATTATCTAGATATTGATTTCCCTGTATCGATAGATTGTTTGTTTGTGTCTACGATGGCTATGATGGCTATGATGGCGATGGTGGCGATTGGCGGGTGGGCGGGCGGGGAAAGGGGTTGGGGGGGGGGGGGGCAACAACGC
>NW_011948413.1:4671695-4675688 GCF_000503995.2 Ceratosolen solmsi marchali
AAAGGGGGGGGGGGGGGGGGGCATAAATCGCGAGTAAAAGAACGCGGACAGTAATAACGGTCATAATTACGCAATGGGGGATGGGGCGAGGGGCGAGGTGGGAACAAAAAAATGAGGGTGAAAAAAAAAGGGAAGGGCCATACATAGGTCGATAGTGGCGAAGGCCTCCCTAAACCCGTAAAGATCGAAGAAACGGCGATCGCGTGTGTTGTGTGTGTGTGTGTGTGTGTGTGTGTGTGTGGTGTTGTGTCTTGGCGATACCGGGGCACGAGAGCTAAGCTAATGACAACGGCAGCAGGGTCGCACTGACGCTGCGAAGCGGGAGGGGGGGGGAGGGGGGTCCAAAACTGGTCGAACGAGTCCTCGGCCAAGGAAAGAAAGGTTGATCAACGTTTTTGTCGATTCTTTGTTTGACGGATGTTTTCCTTTGACCAAGCACCAGGCAAACATGAGCAACGAGAGGCCGCACGGCTCGTTCCCCTCGACGGTGGCGCTCGACTGACCATTGGTCACTCGCCTACTCTCGGTGCCCACCGCTAAGAACGTTAACGAAGCCGAGAAAGAGGAGGAAAGAAAGGGACTTCTCATTCTCCTCTCCTACCCCACTCGATATCGCGAGTACACCTCGGGCCGTAGTCCGCGAGCCCTTTCCCTTCGTAAGGTCGAAAATCCCTTGGTTTTAAGACCAGGCGATCATGACGATTGCGCCACACGCTCCGCGATCAACCCTTTTTGCGTTCGTTATCATTCTTTTTATCCCGTTTTAGCCTTGTTGCCGGCGCGTGAAACTCGGCCCTTTTCCAGAAGACGTTATACACGCGGCCTTCCACTCGGCATGGATTTGGCGGGACACTCGCTGCTTCCTCGCCCTCGTAACTTCAGTATGTTCCCATTCAGTACGCTCGCTAGAGACAGACTCCAGCGACTAATTAGATGCTGGGATGTATGAGATAATGTCCCTTAGAAAGGTTTGCGATGATGCTAAGCCGGTAATTAGGGATAGAAAATGAATAAATGTTTGGCGTGGAGCGCTTAGAGGTAGCCCGGAGCGAATTGATGGATCGACATGATAGATGACATTCTAACGATAAATAAAGCCGTAAAGGGACGGTATGATGGGGAGAGAGAGAGCGTTCGGGATGCTGCGCTCGAAATCTCGGCATGCAAATCGAGAGGCGACATCGATCAGGCCATCATAGCGGGCCCGGAGGTTCGAAGGCACGAGTAGCCGTGGGCCCTCGAAAGATTTCGATCGGAAAAAATCGATAATCTGGCTATTTTTATACTAGGCGACTAGAACCCGCAACGTCTACTAAAAACCGGTTACCCCTAAGACATGCTGCTGCCGCCACATCGCTCCAACCAGCCAGCCAGACGTCCGAGTCCTTGCTTCTTTTACAAGGCAAAACGAGGCCACACCTTCCTCGATACGCCCGCATTCCGTCGCCGTCGCCGCACTAATTAGCCGTATATATCGGGCACGAGATGGACGAACGGCATTATTGATTCGCGAGCGTCGGTACGAGAGAGAGAGAGAGAGAGACGAGAGAGAGAGAGAGAGAAGAGAGAGAGACGAGAGAGAGAGAGAGAGAGATAATGGCTTTCGTGAGTGGCGGTAGGGGGAGGGAGAGGGACATGAAAATTACGCGGGAGTCGCGTCTAATCGTGCGTCGGAGGACTTGAACGATACGAGGATAAAAAAGAGTGGTTGGGTAGTGGTGGTAGGGAGCTAATCGCTTTTACGTGTACAATAGCTGCAAGGAGGTGCAGAGTGAGGATACTACGGCACGACGTGACGATTGCTAAGGACGTCAATTAGCGTAGACCAATAATTTTCGTCGAGCCGAGAAAAAATGAGTCTGCCTGACAGTTCTACCAGGCGACCAGGAGAAAATAGCTGGCTCGCTTACGGAATTTAGGCTAGGCTTCGGTTGTGTAGGCTTTCGCGCTTACGTTGCTAACACTACACTTTAAGCGTTTCCC
Source organism: Ceratosolen solmsi marchali (assembly GCF_000503995.2). NCBI lineage: Eukaryota > Metazoa > Arthropoda > Insecta > Hymenoptera > Agaonidae > Ceratosolen > Ceratosolen solmsi. The sequence continues at coordinate 4,673,679 of NW_011948413.1, forward strand.
CCCGTTTCGTTCATTCGGCCATTCATCATTATTCATTCCATCTACTCGCGTCGTTCGTATTTCGTTTATCGCTGCAATTATTATTTCTTTCCTCTACTTTTATTTCATCATTTATTTACTTATTTATTTACTTATTTAATTACTTATTTATTTACTTATTTATTTACATATTGATTTACTTATTTATTTACTTATTTATTTACTTATTTACTTACTTATTTATTTATGTACTCATTTATTTATTTCCCTTTTTTAATAGACTTTTTTTAATATTCCTTTTACGTGAATAAAAGTTCGGAGGTTGAATCGTTAAGAAAAAGAGAGGGAGAGTGAGTGAGTGAGTGAGTGAGAGTGAGATAAAGAGAGTCGAAAATGGAGAGACTGCGCATGAAAATAAATTTGTGCTCTTCTTATTCTCTTATTTTACGTAATTCCCAGCTTTATTAATTTATCGTTTTGCATATTTTATCCGGTGATTCCTCCTCCTTCTTCTCCTCCTCATATTTTTTTAAAAGGTGTTAAATAAATCTTATAATTTACAAGCGACTTTACCGGACGCGTTAAATGGAAATAGAGGCTTTTTTCGCTAGTTTTACAGTTCCCGTATGTATTGCATTTATCGATTTCCAATTAAATTGTTTCAAAGTGCGCATTGTTAAATAGGTTTTAACTAAGTGGACGTTTTCAAGAATTTTTCCTCTTTTTATTTGCCCGCCAGTGACATAAAACGACATAAGCGCGAACTTGAAGTATTTGCTTTGAAATTTATTGTGAAATATCGATAAAGTATTTAAGATATTTATGTTAACAAAATTCTTCTAGTTTCTTGTACGTACAATCGCCTATTCAATCCAATACACCACTGCATTTCTAAGTTTAACGAAAGTATTTCCTCGCATGCTGCATAATAATAATAATAATAATAATTTTTTATTTTATTTATAATATATTAAGGATCGAAAGACGTAATATCGTGTTATTTGTAAATAATGTTGAAAAAGCCTTATGTAGTTTGCCGAATTACCGACTAGTGAAATTTCATAGGATATTAAAATGAATAAATAATGTTAACGAGAAGAAATGATTAAAGTTCCGGCAATATATAACATAGCGTCGGACGAAAGTGGGGCAAAAGAGGGAAGAAACAAAATATTAATAAATAACGAGGGACACGGGAGCTCATAGAATTTTCACGCCTACGAGATTACGTAGACGAGAGCGGACACGAACGTGTCGTCTCATCAAAATTAATCGATCACAAAACTAAATGGCTAATTTATAATCGTTACGTATCGAAGCCAGGAGATGGAAAGCAGTAATAAGCACGTTGAGTTAATGAAGGCACGTTAATTCATATACGCCCCAATTTTCCATTAAATATACGATAAGAAAATTAAAATGCTTTATTAAGCGCGGTTATCGATTATTACATGACGAAAGTTGGGGACAATTGCGCGATTGGCTATTAATCGAAAGAAATCGTACGTACGGCTAGGAGCATATTTTGCAATGCTGCTTGTGCAGCCTTCAAATAATAATGAAGCCCCGCGGTTAAGCGCACATTATTATCGCAAATATCGCTAAAGCGCACTTGTTAAATTAAATTAAACTAACAGCCGCTCACGTGACTAAGAGCAAAAGTCGAAATAATCGAATGCGGCAAAGAGCCACCAACGACCAACGCTCCCCTACCATTCTCCGCAATGCGAACAACTATGTGCGCTAGACTGTATTATTATATATAGTAAGTAGCATTGGTGCGGTTGCTTGGCGAGACGATTGTCGGACTGTTGGTAGTGTTGGTGGATTTCGCGGGTGTGGTGGGGGTTAGGGATTGCGGAGCGGTACACGGGGTGATGGAGGGTTGGAGGAGGAGGCGGATGAGTGGTGTGAAGAAGAGAAAGGCAGAAGAAAGAACTCACTCGTTCGAGGCACTTGTCTCGCAAACATAGCCGGCCAACTAAGCTATCATAAAATACGAGCTGGTATTCGTGGATCGCGACCGATGGG
>NW_011948413.1:4675769-4680314 GCF_000503995.2 Ceratosolen solmsi marchali
GGTGGGCGGGGGGGGGGGGGGGGGGGGATGGTGCGTGACGGCGATGACACGCGCTGTGCGCCACATTCCGATCCGAAGAAGACCAATAAACTGTATCAGTCGACTAGGAGAGCATGTAGCTGGGCCCGTGTATCAACACGGGAGTCGAGACCACGCCCTTGCGTGCACCTCCGGGCCCAGCGGACCGGACCCTCCGCCTCCTAGCCCCCCACTACCGTCAGCTCGACGAGATGGCGTCCGGCAAAGCCGCGAGGGCCCGACGAGCGTCCCGCGGCTTCCGGACCACGACGCCAGCCGGTCGACGATCGGTCCCGTTGCGGGGTCAGGAGGGGTACAGGCGGCGAATATGTTGGGATTCTATTTCTCGGGCAATTAGCTCTTGTGCGACATAATCTAAATTAATAAGTAAACTCGCAAGGCAGCATGACTGCCGGGGAGGTGTGCCGTGGGCGAGTACAGGGTCAAGGTCGAGCGAGGGGCCGGCGGCCGGTTCCTAACAGCGGCACATTCGGCTAATGTGGAACAGGGGACGATAAGCCGGTAGCGCGCCGATAAAGCAGCCTAATCTTGGGTCCTCGCAACGTGCGACGCGAGCCGCGGCCAAAGTCGCTCCCGGCATCAGGCCGTTGGACCTTACGTCGCTGCTCGCTGGCCGATCAATGGGGACACGGGTGAGGTACATGGTTGAGGTGCGAGGCGGCTACTTGAGCTATTACTCGCGAAAAATGAGAACAAGGTCGTTGTGTGGGCCTGTGCAGGGGGTGCGGGCAGCATCGAGAAGCGACGGCTTCGGCTCGACGTCGCGACGCCTCTTGCGAGCGGCTTTCCACAATGCGGTGAAATGTTGCGTGAAACGGCGAGATTTTCTTGTATTAAGAGTGTATAACCTTATGTCGAGCATGTAAATTTGTTTATTTTTGTTCATCCAAGTACTTGTTCAAATATGCCCAAATTTTGCGAGCGCTGCGTGCGAGCTCGACGCGAGAAGCTGTACACGCACGTATTTCCAATTGCAATCTATCGTAACAATAAACTCGAGTAAATCGGGCCATTCTCAAAATGCAAAACAAAACTAAACAAAAACAACAAGATAAGATAACAAAAACGAAAAATAATAACAATGACGATGATAATTACTATGTAAGTAAGGTAATGGGATGGTTGTTCGACTCGTGTATTTGAAGGTAATGAATAATCTGCATCGATGACCTTACTTTTGTCTTTGTCGCTTGCAAAAATATTTACCCCTAAATATTGTTCAGCTTATTATCGACGCATATAAGATAATCGTATATGCATACATATATATATATATATTATGTATTATGGAAATTTATATTCTATAATCTAGATGTAAAGTGACGGGCATATTCAACGTTCAAATTACTCGGAGTAATATGCTTACTTTCATGTAAAAGCTCATTGAAATTTGATCATACATTAAGAAGAATGGAGTGAGCATCGATGGCCGACAAATAATTAAGCTTTTCATAATAATCTGGGCTTTCGAGAGTCCAAATATTGCCGATCAGCTTATGAAACTTTAAGGATACGATGTGACAAGGGAACAATAGTATTTTTACGAGTTACCTATAAAATTGTCATTTTCGAAAATTACCGTAATAAATTATTTAAAGTTAAAAAATATATTAAAAAAGAAGCTACACCATCATACAAAACAATAAATTGTTTGAATATCGAATATCAAACATGTTACATGTCAAGAGCAATACTTACGGACGACGCCAGCATACGATATTTGTTTTATAATTTCACGGTTTATTCATTTTCATAATTTTGGATTTAACGCGTCGATCGTTATCCTAGTATCGAGAGCTTTACAATTTCAGCAAACCGATATTCACAAAGTATAACGTGGCAAGCGAATTATTGGTAATAGCAAGCTCGAGTGGTCACGGGAATTGTGCACATACAGGCGATTCGTTGTTAAATTAAAGAAACAATTATTTTATAGCTTTGGATAATCTTCTAAATTACAATGGTCGCTTGACTTCTGCAACGATTACAGAACTTACCAATGCTGGGAAGCGAGATATTATCGTGAAACGCGGTAAGGAGAGGCGGCGAGGGTCAATAAAAAAGGGCAAAGTTCTCCGGGGGGAGGGGGAGGTCATCGTGGAAGCGAATGTGTTGCACGTGTCGACGGCAAGAGGAGGAGGAGAAGGAGGTGAAGCAGAGCGCCGATCGAGAATAACGATTTATCCGACGGCTTTTCTTGTATCCACGCTCTTCTCCAGGGGCCAACGAGCTCCTCGCCACCGAACTTGGCGCGTTTAATTGTTCGCGGTGTCGGCGGAAGCCCCGAGGCCGCGCCGAGTTAGTTGTAGCGCAGGCGCGCGCGACCGCGCGGTGGGGGTCTAGTCGCTAACCTCGGAGAACACCTCTGCCGCGTTTGCTCTCCTAGTATAGCAGACACGAGCAGGCATTCATCGACGAGATGATTGATGGCCGGCCGCGGGTATGACGTGCGCGCGGGGGTGCGGAAGTCGTGGTCTCACGGCACTCGGCAGAAGAGCGCTGGCTCGAACGGTTCGCACAGGCCGTGGTGGGAAAGTCGCGCTGGGTATGGGAAAGGCTGTGGATTCCCAGGCGTGGACCCCGAACCGAAGGTCGTGCTAGCAACGGCGGCGATAGTGAGCGGCGGCGGCGGCGGTGCTGGCGGGCTGTCGGTCGCGAGTCGCGCCGAGCGGATGGTAATAGTAGGCGGCAGGGGGTGGGAGGAGGAGTTGGGGTGAGGTGAAGAGGGGGCCGGGCGCCTAGGAAAGGGCGGTCGCAGCCGTGCCATTGGCCGAAGCGTCTACGCGGCCGGTCTACCACCGGAGGATAGTCCCTTCCTTCCTTCCTGCCTGTCTGGCTGGCTTCTCTGACCTATCTGCTACGGGGCCATGCTAGCCTGGTGCTTCTAAACACTCGGCCCGGCTCTGCCCTAACCTCTCTATTGTCGAGCTAGACACGCCACCTCATAGAACCTCGAACTAGAATCTCTAGTTTGAGCTTAGATGTCGTGTCACTTCCCTGGCCACACGTTTTTTTTTCGCTCACTCACTCTTCCTTTATCGCACGCGCAAACGCACACACGCTATCTCTCTCTCTCTCTCTCGTATGGACACTCGTTCGCTCGGTCCCTACCATCCTCTCACCGGCTCTCTTTGCCGTCTCTCTCGCTCTCTCCCCCTCTCTTCTTATTCGTTTTGCGCGCTTGAGCGCTTAGCCGGGGCTATTTTTAAACACGACGCGGCTAGACCAGGATGCAATGCGACGCGGGGAGCAATGGCTTGTACTACGGATTTACTACGCATAGGCGAGAACGGCTCTCGGCGCTACCGGAGAGTAGTTATCAAAGGCGCAGGACGCGCGCGCAACTTTCTCCGATTTTCGGCATTATCGACGCTTCTACTCCAGCTTACACACACACACACACACACACACACACACACCCCTCCCCCCCCTCACCGCTCCCCAATACCATCACTTTGGCTCCAGGCCACTTATGCTCTCGCTATTTTTCTTTTACCTCATGCTCGTTCGTGTATCCGCGAATGAGCGAACGAACACGCAGAGGTAGAATGAGAATTAAAGAAAGATATCGACGCAAGACAGAGAAAGAGAGACATATATATATATATATATATATATATATATATATACAGAGAGAGAGAGGCAGACTCGCAATCAGAGAATCCGAAAGTCGTGGGAAAGCACGTGGCCACCGATAGCGAAACTTTCCCAGACTTGGATTTCTCACGGCGAAAAAAGGCCCCACTGATACGGTTACGAATGCCAAGCGTGAGAAGATATTGAACTTGAGAGTGAGTTTGGTGACGAGACTATCAGGCACGTATCAGCTCGTCGGCGGTTGAGCAACCGACGTGTTGGCGCTCCTGCTCCACTCCTGGGTCCACCTCCTCCTACTCCTCCTCTTCGCGAGGCTTACGATCGAACGAAACAGCCGCTGACTTTGCCGCCCTTACGCCGCCAATATATACATGCTGGGGTAATAATTGTTGTAATTATCGTTATTGGCCGCGTATGGGGGAACCAACGCCTGATTACATTAGACCTCTATTGTTTGCCTCGACGAGTGGCTTCGTATTATTGAATTTTACTGGTACGTTGTTTTTAAAAGGAGAATTGGCGCTAAGCAAAATACATAGCTTATCGGAGCCCCGCAAATGCAAATCTAGTAAATACATGTACAAAAAAGGTTGGTAATTATCGCTCGAATTTCGCATTCGTAAAATGCGACAAGTGTGGGAATTGGCGGTCTATTTTAAAGTCTCCTCTCTCTCTCTCTCTCTCTCTCTCTCTCTCTCTCTCTTTCTCTCTCGTGTTGTCTCACACACACACGCACGTACCCACACACACACACACACACACACACACACTATCCCTCTTTCTCCAGCTCGATCACCCTCTCTCTTTCTCTTTCTCACTATTAATCCATCTATTCGAATCTAACCATTCATCCATCCATCCATCCATCCATCTATATCTCCACCTGTCTCTATCTCTGGTCAGGCTGCT
>NW_011948413.1:4680336-4693721 GCF_000503995.2 Ceratosolen solmsi marchali
CTTTCCCTTTCTCTTTCTCTTTCTCTTTCTCTCCTTGGTTTCTCTTTGGCGGCCGACGAAGAGTGCGTGTCTTTGGTAAAGCATGTGAGGGGTAATTTGAAAGAGTCCCGAGGCACACCAGCTCATGCGCTCTAGTCTCCTACTCAGGCTGGGAATCGGTTTCCCCTGAAGCTGTGAAGATTCTCACGATAAGACCGGAGGAATTTCGCGAGACCTCCGGAATGTCCGCTGCGCGCCAGGTAGAATTCATTCCGCGCTCGTCTTCTCCTCTACTCGGCATCTTGGTGAACAGCGGGGGACTGACGGCTCGGCGATCGGCATTACTTATGGAAATGTCGAGCAGCAGCCGATGATATAAATTGAGGAGGGAAAGGGAGCTAAGAAGTTGCTACGCGTAATCCCGTGGGAAGCGGGCGACGGGACGTCGGACGTGTAACGAAAGCATCCGATCGGCCGGCGCGTCGTCGGATCTCTCCGGGAGTGACGGGAATCGTCCCACGCTCCAGTCCCACAATCGCCAGGTCTACTCTTGCTCCTACATGGGAACATCCGAGAGCGACGCGATCTCCCACTCTCTCTCTCTCTCTCTCTCTCTCTCTCTCTCTCCGCCCCCATTCGCCAGCGACCATTACACGACTCCGCGAGTCCGGGGTAACAATCGCCACCTCGACTTTCCGCCGGTTTTCGCCCGCTATTTTTGCGAAAAAGACCCCGGCGCAAGATCTCAGAGCAGATGAAGTTGGTGGCCGGCTCTCGTGTGTCCGCGTCGAGATAAGGCCGAGGCACATACCAGCCCTGGCGCGTCCTCACGGCCAATCAAATCGTTCCCACGGGAGCGAACCGTGGGAGAGTCTCCGGGAACGCGAGAAATTGAAACCCTGGAGGCCCAGGGCTCCATGTCGACTCAAGAAGTCGCCCGACGCCAGCCGAGTTCCCCCGCGACAACGACTCGAGATCCGCGAACGACTATTTTCACTTCGTCTCAACGATTCTCCCTGGATATATCCCTCCCTTTTTCTCGTTCGCTTTCGTACGCTCGTTTGAAATTCTCGGTTTTCTCGATCGTCGCTCCCCACAACGCTCCCTCCATCTCGCTACCCTTAAAATCACTTAATCTGATCGCGATTTATTTCCCGACCGCAGAGGGTAATTTTGCGGTTTTCGCCTCAAAATTCCGTCCATATATTTCAAACGTATTTAATAATCGACATTTCTCAACAGAACGCAACGGTCATCAGTCGTTAATTAATAGCACGGCTATGCTCGCCTATCACAAAAGCCGTTATTATCTTTCTCCTTTCCTATCTCTTTCACGCTCTCGCCGCCTTACCGTGTCTCTCTCTGTCTATTTGCCTTTGCGCCCCCTTTTCACGATGTTTTTCGGCTTTCGCGCGTCGTTTAATTCGTCTTCGGAACACGAGACCACCAGTAGGGTGAGAATATAATAATATGCCTACGTGCGTTCGTTTTGTAAAAGAGGCGATAACGAGGGGAAGGCGGAAAGATAGATAGATAGATAGATAGATAGATAGATAGATAGAGATAGAGAGAGAGAGAGAGAGAGAGAGAGAGAGAGAGAGAGAGAGAGAGAGAGAGAGAGAGAGAGAGAGAGAGAGAGAGAGAGAGAGAGAGAGAGAGAGAGAGAGAGAGAGAGAGAGAGAGAGAGAGAGAGAGAGATAGAGAGAGAGAGAGAGAGCAAGAGGAAAAGCTGGACGGTTGAATTTATAAGCGTGTGGAGGTTCGCAAGGCAACGCGTGAGAACGACAAGAGGGCGCGTGGGAAAACCGCGAAGGCGCATGGCGCTTGTCGTACCAGGAGTCCACGAATTCCGAGGAGTTAAATGCCTCGCGTCTTGCGCCTTCCGCCTCTAACTCTCGAGCCTCTCTTTCAAACACACCGAAATGCAACAACCCTCGGCGAACTCCTCCTCCTTCTCCTCCTCCTACTCATCCCCTCCAACTCAGCCTTCTCTTCTTTATCCTCATCTTCCCCTACCACGGCCCGTCGCCGCCTACTCCCACTCTCGTCATTCTTCTCCACCGACGCGTCTGCCACCTTCTCCTAACCATAACCGGAGCGCGTCTTACTTATCATCGATCCGCAAGTGGACGCGCGCTCTACTCGGGCGTTCTATGCGCCAACCAGTCGTTTTATCGGAATGCACTCGTTTTATTGACCGTTCTGACATCTGCCACACGTCCCACATTTGCACACGTGCCCACCCGCCTATCCACTCACTCGCCGCGTCAATAATGAAATACCGCAGCGGCTTAGATTTCGATGAAACAAGAGACGCGAGTAATGCGATGCGGCATCCAAGAGAGAGAGAGAGAGAGAGAGAGAGAGAGAGAGAGAACACGACGTTTAGGCAAAGTAGGCGAATTTGTCGAATGCTTATTGGAACGGTTAAAACAAATGTTGTCAAGGACGCATACGTTTATCATTGTTCCAGGGAATACCAACCAATATGCAAATGCACTTATTACGTTTCGTCAAAAATATATTTTTAACGAATTAATATGCATACAAAATTATGCCCTGCAGGTTAATAAGAGCGTTACGAAACAATATGTATCAAACATCCTGTTATGTATGTATGCATACTGTATGTAACGTAAGAGACTGTTTGAAAAATGTAAGTAATATAATTAATCCGCACTGTAATTGTGTAGTTTTTTAAAATAAATTATGCCAAGAAATCTCTCAATGGAATAATAATTATTTTTCGCTTTGAAATAAAGGGGTTTGAAAAATTGAAAGCTATTAAACCACCAAAGTTGTCTCTCCAACATACTCACTTTGAGCCGCACGTTCCACTGTATTACAGACTATATTTGAACAATTTGGATAATATGTGCATAAAAACAAGCAAATATGTGCAATATTATTCGGTAAAAGTTATAAAACAACTCTTTTGACATACCGTGATTCGACGAAAATTTGGTTTATTAAACCGACGGTCAATAAAAACATGGAATAGATGTAAAATTGATTGGTCCTATTGAACGAATATGATTCAAATATTGTAGTGTAGGGGAGTGATTGAACATATATAATGGATTGCTCCGCAATTTGTACATCCCTTTTTTTTCTAAAACAACTGTTTGAGGATGTGATATATCAGGGCAGTTATGTAGTTTTAACGAGCGCGTGGCACTTGTCGATTCTGAAAATTGTTAAGCCAACATCCTGTCTGAAAGCACTAACGGATTTTCATGACGAGAGAGACGACGCTACACAAGCGGGGGTCAGATGCGTGGGCGTGATGGAGGGTGGGCGGTGGGAGGTGTGTGGGGAACGGGGGGGGGGGGGGGGGGGGGGGGGGGGGGGGGGGGGGGGGGGGGGGGGGGGGGGGGGGGGGGGGGGGGGGGGGGGGGGGGGGGGGGATGGCGAGAATGGAGGAAGATCTCACAGAGGCCCTCGGGCAATCGTGTTTGATCAATCGTCGTGCAATTTTTAATCTACTACGCAGCGTTTCGAAAAGGCTATATCCTCGTGTTCCCACGCCGCCCCGTCCAATGCCAATTTTTCCAGCAATCCATTCCAGTTACCCTTTCATCATCGATTTGCCAATGCACCTCCGCGAATGCGGCACTACTTCAATAACCCAACTAGCCAATAACAATGCACACCGCGCACGTCATATCATTCGCCTCGCCCGCGTCCATCACCGACACGCCGAGAGTCGCGCGGATATCCGCATTATTTCCCAATATATGCATTCACCAATGTAGCATCGCGATAGCCGAGCGAAGGACGCGTCAGAGCGAGATTTACAGAGCCGCGTTTCGGGACGGCGACCTTCGGGGCCTTACTCAGCTGCTCGGCCAGCGCCCGTGACGAAGGGCATACCGATGCCGATCGCGGCCCGCGCTCCTGCACCCCCACCCCCTCCCACGCTATGCTCACGGCCGCGGGAGCTAGCCGACATCGACCGAGCGCTGCCTCTTGTGGGAATAGCCGAGCGATTCCCAGGGTCCTCATGGACGGGAAACGCGCTGGGAGAGGATTTTCGTGCGATCGGCGAGCACGCTTGGCGCTCTTACGTAAATAAGAAGGAGGATCGGGTAATGGCAGGCCGGCCCTCCCGTAATGAGACTCTCGGCTCGAATCAATGGGAAAACTATTTATCTTAATCGCTCATCTCGCTATTATTTTGATACTCATCCGACGGATCCGAGTGGAAGCCAAAAGTGCGGTTTTGCAGTTTCACACGATTGCGCGTTGTTCCTCGTGGGACGTGGCTTCCTCCTCTCGTTATCGAGTATGAGTATATTAAGACCAATACCAAGGGCAAATTTACCTGTCACTAACGTCATTAACGTCAATTTTGTTTAATCGTTTCAGTTTGCTTCGCGCTATTTTCACACGGAGCCGCTCATTTTCAAAGTCCCAAATGTACTATATAACTCAACATCGACGAAGCGTGTGAGGCGCGTATGAGTGAAATTTAAGCTGTAGAGATTTCATGTAGGGAATAACAACATTACATGTACGTTCTTTTTTTTTTCTTTTGTCCAAAATTAAAGCCGTTTAGGTGTCGCTCTCACGTACCACATCCGATACGCTAAAAGAGAAAAGACATTGAGACGTGAAAAACTCCGTTTTCCCAAAAGCTGACAGTGGTGAATCGCGCGATGTTTCGTATCGACTGGGTCGAGCTCAACCGTCTCTCCTTATTAATCCAGAATCGAATGGAAAAAGAGGCACGAACGAGGATCGCGGTCAGACATTTGAGTCCCAGCCGTTACAACGATTACTCGTCGTCTCTCATTCGGGCATCGACAACAATGCAACGAGCCGGAGAAAGAATGACAAATAATAATCGCATAGCGATGCATCGAGCAACCCCCACCCCCTCCAGCCCCTAGCTCTAACGTCGGCCGCTGCTCCCAATGACGGTTTATCTTTTAACGGAAAGCGCCTTTAATAAGCCGGTGGCGAGCAACGCGTTGGTTGTCTCTCCCCTGTTAGCGTGAGAACTCGAGTCCCATGGGGAATCCGTGGCAAGCGCCAGCAGCAGGAGCGCACGAGCCCGTAGAAGGTGTTATTGGGCTGCAATTGGGCCCTCGGGCCCGGATGCGACGCCACCCCCGGTGGAATCGACGAAGCCCAGCGAGAGACTCGCGCAGATCGAAGGCTGAAATTGCTCCACTTCGTTAGCAGGATAGTATGCGCCTGCGGAGAAACGGTGCGCGGCAAGGACTTACGGTTACCACCAATTTTCAAATCCCATCGATAGATCATCAATGGGGCCAATTTTGCACTCGATTAGGCACCTTCTATTCAGCTAAATTGCTTTCGTAAAACCGGAGCCTAGGGCTGCAGGAGGCGTTAGTTGGTCCAGCGGCTGCGTAATTTACTAAATAATCGACTCCGTTATTGTCCTTATTACTCGTATTGTTGTTGCTGTCGTTGCTGTTATTACGAGCGCCGTTATGCTAATGTTGGTGGGGCACGCGGCGCTGTAGTGAGAAAACCGTTTGATTTTTCAATTAGCTATTTTAAAATTGGGAAGGCAGTCCCTACTCGACAGTAGCCTACTCGATGCGCGAATAGCGTTAGATCTGAAATTGAAGCGGACAGCCACTCGTTGGCGTCTATAGTAATGGGGTTTAGAAACAAGAAGAAAAAAAAAGAGAAAAACGCCTTAAGTCGGCTCGTGTCGCGGGGCCAGAAGAAGGTATTAAAGAGACTAATAATATATATATTAAAGGAGACGAGCACTATTGAGGAAGTTACTCTAGGCATTTATTAGGAAAGTAGACTTTATTCGAAAGTCGTCTCCATAATTCCGTAGCGCGTTAGGTGGTCGCACAGACAACTAGGCTGTTTGTGATTTTTTTTTTTTTTTTTTTTTTTTTACCAATTAAGCTACTTTCACGCCACTTGAACCTGTATTTAACGAAATGACTTTTGTAAACAACTTTCATAGGGAAGCAGAAGCAAGACGAAGTTGGAATAGTCGAAGGACGATGAAGCCTACTACTACTACTACCACTGCTACTAACACTACCTCTACTACTACTACTACTACTACTACTTCTGCTAGCTCTTTCAAATCCTTGGAAAGATTAACGATCGGAGGACACTGACCACGAGTCAATTATAGTCATTTTCGTTTCTATTCTACAAAAGTCAACAAGGCAAACGGACATTTCAGGATAGCAGGAGGGTAATACAAGTATCCTACCGAAATATTTATTTCTCTCGTTACCTTTCTTAATCTGGACATTATGTCGATACTTTTCTTTGTCGATGTAATGCCAAATATTTAGGCATTGGCTGCGATTAGCCGATTAAATGATTTTCAAAAGCAATCGGAGAAACTGGAAGATCTGGTCGCAATTCTCATGCACTATCGTACGAAGCCGAGGAATTTGTCAAAAGTTTGACAATAGCTTGGGTAACGAATCGATAAGAAAATCGATTTTACAATGGTACTTAATTTCCGTATTCATCAAAGTGACTTTTGCAAACAACTTTCTCAGGAAAGTAAGAGAAATTGGAAGTAACTTTGAGGATCTAGGCGCTCAAGGATGTAAATTCTTCCAGGTATTCCACTGTTTACTTTACAATATGACTTAGGTAGTCGCCATCATCGATTGACCCATTGTTGACTATTACTACCTGACATTATTTTGTCACCCCATATGGCAATCCTATATAGTAAAACTATATTTGCAACGAGGAAACACGAATAAACTTTAAATAAGGTTGCATTTAATTTTTTAAATCAATTATTTATTCTAATCTGATTTTCATAATTGAGAGTTTTGTTAGATTGACTGGAATATTGTTAATTTAAAAGCCTTTCACAATACGCAACAACATGCCTAAATTTTCAACATCTTTCTTATCCAAAATGGATTTGTGGTCAGTAGTAAACTTGTAATTCAATTTTGCTGTCATAAAATTTTCCTTTCTTTAAAATGACTTTTGTCAACAAGTTTCTTAGGAGAGCAGAAGATCCAAGGAAGTGTTTCAAAAAGGGGAAGATTTCGAAATGTATGTATTTTGCCTACAATACAGGAGCCGCGCTATATAAGGAATCATTATAGTAATTACAATTATTTAGATGTTCCCGTCTTTTTTTCTAATTCTATTCCTTATTTTATCTTATTTTCTTTTTCTTCCTTCTCTCTCTCTCTCTCTCTCTCTCTCTCTCTCTCTCTCTCTCTGTCTCTCTCTTTCTCGATAGGAGGACACACGAAAAGACTATTATTCAACAGGATTAATATTTTGTAATTAAATGATGTTTCTAACATTTTTTTGTTTTATCATTCGTAATGTTGTACTTGTTAAAGACGCTTAGCGATTAAATATAAAGTGATGACCGAAAAAAATAGTCCTTGTAACGTTGCGGTTAAATTTCCTTTCAGAGCCTAATAATGACTTTTTAATCTTTAAAATGACTTTTGTAAACATATTTCTCAAGGCAACATGAGTGTATCGGAAGTGGCGCAGGGAAGGGCACAGGGCAGGTACGAATGTTCTTTTCATGCCTAAGACGTTGAGGGGCGAAGGGATATAAGGTCAGTTGTACAGGTCAGACTATTTGAAAACATTATTGCAACTAACTCTATTGAAATCTCCTGGCAAAAGTCATTTTTCACCGTATAGATCACAGCCAACTATAAGTGGGATAGGAGTCTCTCGAGAAATCTGAAAAATTTTTGCCTTCTTTTGAACAATTTGGATATTTACCGTGCCGCAAAGGGAGCTTGTACATTCCTATTAATCACATTCAATATGGATAATGATGTATAAACAATAAATTACAATTATAAAACGAATGCATTTTATACGATCACGTAATCTGATTTTTTTTTTTATATATATTAATTTTTTGATAACATATTTTTAACGATTCTCTCTTTAATGATAATTGTTAAATTAAATTAAGTAAATTTCTCAATTGTTAGCAATGTAAAAATGGGCATAATGATTCGATGAAAAAATTATAAAGACAAATGTGGTGCACAAAATTTCATTTAATAATGAAATAGATTGTGTCAATTAGTTCGAGAAAAGAAAAAAAAATAGAACTTTAATTTCATCAGCATTAATAACTTTATACTCTACTTCAGAAATGTATTTGAATATATTTTACATTTATAATTTCACATAATATTACATCACCGTAGATAATAATTATTGAAGTCGTAATTAGTCTTCAAGTATTTCATAATTAAAGTTAGAACTATTTATTCGCGTAGGTTCTTTTAAATTTTCTATTTTACGCAATTATTAACAACTTTATTAACATTAAATAAAGCATTTACATTTACATCATATTATAACGTTAGTTTAGAGTTTTTGTGGTAAATACAATGATATTTTACATTAACTGCAAATTATTTATTGAACTAAATATTGCCTTAAGCTAATATGAAGTCACATTGTACAAATATAAATTATTTATTTAAAACTAATCGACGACGGCATTTTGTACAAGTTCACGCTGCAGGTTTCTCAACAGTTTTACCGAATAGGATAGTAAAAAAAGCAAAGAGTCTTTGAAATAGTCATCCTAAGGTCGTTAAAAATTAATTATATTTATATTTATCGGAGTCACAAAAGGGTCTTTACTAAGGCGTTGAAAGCTTTGTGGCTAAACCCACTAATGGTGTGTGCATGCGTTTGCCATTATAACTTAATCGTATTTCTTCCACAGGCGTGAAAAGCATTGTAAATACAAATTAGTCAAAGATTTCATACCAAGGAACCAAAATGAACCAAGAGCTTTTAAGACGAAAAAATGGCGTCGGGTGAGGTCTTCTTCTTCGTATACCAAATTCATGCCGAAAATATCTCTTTCGTCTATTAGGAAAAGAAAAGGTTTTTTTTTCTTTTTCAAATTTACCGACTGTTCTGAAGAAATCTGTAAACGGAAACTTGAAATCCTCGCATTATCAGGCACGTATGATTTTGCGCAAGGAGTAAAGTTTAAATAATCACATAAACTATAATGGGCCTAAAAATGACAAGTTTATTGCTTTCTATTTAGTTGTTAATTGTAAATTAAGCACAATGCTCTCGAGGTGTGAAGAATATTGTAAATACGAATTAATCAAAGAATTTTCATCCGGCAAGCAGGAACATCTAAGAAGCTTAAAATTTCATCTATAAAACACAAAAAAAAGTTCTTCCTTTGACCGGAAGGGTTGATTTTGCTTGGTCCCAGATTAGGAATCTATAGTATAAAAGTGGTCGCTTGGGTGCCGAAATACTTGGAAGAAAAAATACGTGGGCCTGTCGTGTCGGATTCTTGAGCGCATTTGCCAAGAAGCATTATTGTACAATTCAATGTAATCATTCCATTCGCGATCGGTTCAACTGCGCAATGGCACTTGCATCTCTTTCCAAAATATTGACTAAGAACTAACTGATCAGCAGATTATGAGCAAACGATAAAAGGGTTGACACTCGAAAGATCTGGTACCATTTTCATTAGGGACTCATGCTGCTCGAGAAAGTATCTCAAGATTTTCAAGTTAGAGGACCCTGGGCAGGTATATGGGCCACGCCTTCAACTGGAAGACGGATCAGCTCGTCCCCATCGGCTAGTCAGACATATAAATACCGTTAAGCCGGGCTGACAAGATTTGGCCATTGTTGCCCTAAAACCATTTTTACCCATTATACATTGGTAATGGTACTGTCCCTTTTACAATATACTTTGACAGTGATTTCCTTGAAATTTGGAGTTTAGCATGCTTGCTATTCGACTGCATTTATGAATAAATAGAGTAAACGAGCTCTAACATTATTATTTAATCTGAATAATAATTATGGCTTGTCTCATATCAGCCGTAATAAACAACAAATTGCAAATTATATCTCTGATTCGTTGTCTCAGAAGTTATAAGCATTAATATAATTTTTAATTAATATAAACATACAATCTGCGTCTATGATTCTATGGATCTAAGAGTGGTCAAAATATCAGTTGGTAAAAGTCGATTGATTTTTCATGCAATGGTGTTAAAGAAAAAAAAATCTTAGAAAATACTTGGAGCGATAACTCGTTAGAAATCTATTTTAAGCATGAAATATCCAGTGACAGTACTTTCACATAATTCCATTAATAACATCAATATGAAATTCCAGTTTCGAATAGAGTAATATAATTTTCTACATAGGGCAGAATTATTATTTTAGTTGAATTTTCGTATTGACATTTTAATGGAATGTTTTCGGATATTATGTTTATTAATACATGATAAATGAAAAGCTTAATAAAATCTTATTTCGAACATTTTCAATAACAAATAATCTCAATTAAATGTGTAGGATTTTTGGGAATTAGTATCTATTCATTTCCAATTAATGGTTTAAGTTTAAGATATTTCTTTGAAACTTCAATAACTTTAATAACTTTAATCTGAAATCAATTCTATGCTGAAATCAAATCTATATATATCATTATACTATATTTATAATATATATAGGAATGATTCTGTGAAGAATAATAAGAAGCTTAAAGCACCAATATCTTACTTTTAATAAAAAACAAAACCTCATTAGTCCTGTATCGAATGATCAAACAAAGACTCCTCTAGTACTAATTAGAATTAGGATTAATGCAAATATTCAAGGACAGTAATGGAAAAAAAAAATTTGAAAATTCTCTATATAACAATGGCAATTTAAATGTACTTTTAGGCTTGTAAATTTCCCCCAATTATATGAAATGTAAATTTTATCGTTTAAATTTATAGTATCGTCAACAGATTATTGTAAATTTGTAAATTTAATATTAAAAAAAAAAAAAAAAAAAAAAAAAATATGCAAAATATGACTTTTATTAGAATGCGAGAAAGGGTGTGAAAAGTAAAGAAATTACATAATCACAAGACAGATAGCCTGTATACTGTTAATAATGTTATAAAGAATATTTACATCAATATAAGAAATTAATCGAATAACTTATTAGATGGAAAAATAAAAAGGATAAATTTAATTTGTAATTAAAACTAATATCGTTAATGTAAATTTAATTACAATGGTAAAGAATATCAAAAGATTTCTTTCTTTTTTATTATTTCATTTACAATACGATCATTAAACTTATATTATTGAATGATTAATAATAATACAAATACCAACGAACGGTAATAATTCTAGTAAAAATAATTACAAAACTAAGTGACAGTGTAGAGCACTGGACAATTAAAATAAAGCTACGTCGAAAGTAAAATATTATTGTTAACATATATGGACACATAAATAACTGTCCTTTGGAGGGGGGAGGAATTTATTAAATTATGATTAGCAGACGAAGATGAATAATAATAAAATCAACAATTTTTCATAATAATAAAAATAATTGTGACTAATTGTCTAAAACATTCTTTCAATAAATTGTAATAAAATATTACTCTAACAAATAATCCACCTGTACTTGTCCATTGTATATGAGCGAGTTACAAATGGAGGATGAACGGATAGGGGGAGAATTATAAAAATAACTAAAATAATAACTTTAATAACAATAATAACAATAATAACAATAACAACAACAACAACAACAACAACAACAACAACAACAACAATAACAACAATAATAATAATAATAATGAAATAACAACAAGAATTCATTTCCTTGAAATTTTAACGTTAATATTAAATTGCCTGAAAAATTAACTAAAATAAGAAAAAAAATTGTAACTGTGCTATTCATTTTAAAAGAGATTGCTCGATGACAAAATAACAATAGCTTTATATGCATTATTCCAGGGAAGAGAAACAAATGGATTTCAGGAATAATTCCTGTAAAACGGGTATCTTTTATCTAAAGTATTATTTACAAACAACTGCAGCCATGTTAAAAAAAAAAAAAAAAAAAAAAACGAACATCGATCGAATTTAATGCAATAATTCGAGGTCAATGTTTGAAACTGCTTGCTTCTAATAATCACGAAATGTTTTAAGCTCCTTTGCTACTTGAAAAAATTGTCGATAAACCTATTATAATGCAAAAGAAATTCTATAATATTATATTTTATGTTTTTACAATAAATTTATTTGATTCATAATGTTGCTAAAGCGAAGAAAGAAAAATTAATAACCGATTACTTTTTGGCACTATTGTAAATTAAAATTTTCTCTACAAAATAACCCATAATCCTTTTCTATTGCTTTTTTATGCGGCAATTATTTAATCTCTGTGTCCAATTATATTTAGCGTTGTTAATCGAACATATTATGTAAAATAATACTTATAATATCTGTTTGTAACTTAAGCATATTGCTCGATGGCCTACGTATTTTCTTTTTATAATTAAACAATTACGTAGGGTAAAGATGTACCGTTATATTTCAATATCTTAATTGCAAGTTGAGATTGAATTACGAAGCCTTTATGTTTTTCAATTAATACAAATCTTAAACATTTGATAGGGATGGGTTGGGTATTATACACAATACTAGAGGGATTATTGATTTTGTTAAAACTTGACGCCACCCATAAAAGTACATAATTCCATATCTTTTATTTTATTTATAACATTATTTTCAACGGCGTTTTAAAATATTTTTGTGTTTTAAAGTCTTTTTTAAAAAATTATATTTATACTGTGAAGAAGTTGTTTTGTAGACTCCTAGAGGAAGCGCTCGTATATATTGCAAGCCATCATGAAAAAGTGACCTTAATATTTTTTTCTGAATTTATGTTCTTGAATATATTTCAGAAATGTTTTTGTTGATAATAGTCATAAAATACAAGATAATACTTAAAAACAACATGAAATTTGAGTAAAATACTACTTCTCTTTGCGAATGGTCTGATGCATACATTAGTTATATACTCGGACTTAATGCTTTATTTATAAAGTTGTATAATTAAAGCAAACGATTGCCATTGATTTACATAAGGTTTGTGCATTACGTAAATATTCGTCATTAAACATAATTCAATCGTATTATTACGACTTCGTTGTGTTTAACATTCGTTTTCGTGTATTATTGAATCAACGATTGTTTAGAATGGAAACGAAACGAAATTGTTATTCGGTTAGTATGACAGGCATTATGAGCAGATTAGAAGAGCATAATTTGCGGAGAGCGAGGGTTGAATATGTCGTTCATATTTAATTTTAAAATTTAATTCTTCCGCGCGCCTCATGTGCCTCTGGTAATCATGAGAAGAAAATGAAGTCTTTTCAAACTCGGAGGTTCCCACAATGCGTTCTCTTCTGTCGGGCAGTCGTGTCATTCGGGAATCTGGGAATTCTTTCGAGTAAATTCTTAGCTGGAAAGTGAACTGGGTACCTGATAGCTTCAAATTATACGCTGGGAGGAAATTTTCATTAAAATACCGGCGATTCAATTTATCAAATTTCGAAGTTGCCTCGCTGCCGCAACCCCCGTTACCCCATCCT
>NW_011948413.1:4693756-4695161 GCF_000503995.2 Ceratosolen solmsi marchali
TCCCCCCCCCCCCCCCCCTCCCCACTCCCCCTCAACCCCAACCCCAACCCCAACCCCCTAATCGTATACCTCGACCAACTTTCTTAAATCAGGCCAAGCCCGCTTTTAATTACGCATCTCGAGTAACTTTATGACACATAGGCCCGACGTCGCCCATTCCATGATAAATAAATAACAAAAAAGAAGATGAAGAATTACTTGGAGGGAACAGCGGATGGTGTTAAGTTTTAATGGCGATAATTGAAAATCGGCGAACGACGGATATTGCTAAATCATGATTATTATTTTTCGTAGCCGACTACTTTCTCTGCGCTTATTCTTCGCCGATACCTGTGAGAAAAAAAATTGACTTTGATGAGAATTTTCGAGCGACTGGTGTGCCGTCAGCATTCTTTAAGGCTTTATATTGCACGAGAACGATCATTATTAAGTCTTGGAATTACCATTTTTCAATGATTAGAGCTCGTAATCTAGCGAGCTTGGAGGAGTCGAATCCTTCGAATTTGGCCAGTCGTTCTCACACGAATTGGCCATTTCCGCAGGACTATTTCAGTCCCAGAAACAAAATCAAGGCAAAGTGTCTCTCACGGTGTCTGGTTATTACAGCGAAAGCGCGCGATGAAGCCTGAAATTTTGTAAATCCGGGATATCCTCCTTGCGCGACATGTTCCTCTAGCACCCTTTGACCAGAAAAATGAGTCTGCGGCGGAATGTTTCTCACGACACGTGGGAACGCGTTAAAAGAGACGACGGGGATGGCGCCCAGTGGTTATTTTTTTCTCTTCCCTTTTTTTTTTATACAAGTAAGTTGAAATCGGAATGCTTTTCGGATTCATGAGTCACTTTTCACATTTGTTCGTATATACTGACTGAGCGGGAGGTACCGTGATTTTTCCGGTATTAGCGGTGCCTTTTTCGGAAAAGCGCAAGATCCGGAGGCTCCGGTTTCTCATGGAATTCCAGTGAAAAACGAAGGCGATAGGGGGCTGGAACGGTGGGGGGGGGATGATGTAAAAAAGACGCGTACTAGGTAAGAAAGGATGTGGGAAATCCGTAGCGACCTCGCGGTTTTATACAGGCACGCACGATCGCATACATGCAAACGCACATCGGAATTCCAAGGAATAATCTATTGGTCTATCGGAGAATGTCTCAAAGAAAGAGAGAGAAATAAATAGATAGTGAGTGCGTGCGTGCGAGAGAGAGAGAGAGAGAGAGAGAGTATGTTGGGTGCATGTTTGCCTCTCTGTACCCGACCGCCTATCTCGCGTTCGTTTTCTCTCTCTCTCTCTCTCTCTATCTATCTATCTATCTATCTCTATCTCTATCTATTTCTCTCTTTATATCTATCTATGTATCTATCTATTTCTCTCTCTCTCTCTCTCTCTCTATATATATATATATA
>NW_011948413.1:4695215-4730917 GCF_000503995.2 Ceratosolen solmsi marchali
CTTCTTTTACTTTGTATTTCTCTCTCGTTTCGGGCCTTATAGGGGCAGGGGAATTAGTAACGGCTACCGAGTGCGAGAGAGGTCCTCAAGATTCCAAGCGTGAGAACTGAGGTTCGAAAGAAGACTTGGCTTTCTCAGGCCTACCAAGTGAACAGCAAGCACGAGGAGCTCCGACGGTTGTGTGGACCACCGCGTAAAGGGTCGGGGCGAGGGGAAAGGGCGACGCGCGAAATACGTACGTGCTTTTCCTCTTATTCTCGCAATTTCATGGGGGCAACGATAGGCTGATTATGGCGGCGAGGGTTTCGAGCTTCCGCGGCATTGCCGTGGAAAGGCGTTTTCTCACATCTAATTTCTGAACTCCGAGCGGCGAGTGTACATTAGGAGCGCAATTGCAAAAGTAATAATGGAACAATGACGTCATTATTATCGATTACTTTTATATCTAGCGTTGCAATAATCGTAGTAATCTATTAGGTGCAGCGGTAATTCCGTTGAATCCATGAAAACGTTTGCCTTACGTGAGCGAACGTACCTAATAGCACCGTGATAATTACTGCAAATACTACGGGGTAAAGCGCTTTCGTTTAAAAAGTAATTCTTGATAATCTTTGATTTTGAGAAAAAGTTGTTTTATTATCCACTGTCGATTTATAATTCGACTTGCAGTTAATTGAAATAAACGTGCGTGAGACAGTGTATGTATTGTAGAGATGTTGTCCATAATACGTAATGCGTAACGTAATTAGTGCTTATTACGACATAAAAAATTTAATTTCACTATTTGTAACAAATTCACAGACTTGGCACGATCGCGTACATACATGCAAATGCCCAAACATTATCTTTATGCGCACGACGTTAATTATTTAATATTTACTTAATCCGTGAGTTTACAGAAAGTTTTAGCATAAATGCAAGCAAAATGTAGCGAGTAATACCTTTTAATGCCTACGCGAGTAATAATATACATATAAAGCAATATTTACATTACTTTACATCAATAAACATTGTATAATTACAGTCTTGGGGACGTATTAAGGGTAATCCATACATTAATAAACATCTAAATTATTTCCATGGTTCTTAAAGTTAGTATCGAACAGTCATTTATACACAGAGTATTTGCTACTTTTCATATAATCAATCGATATTATTAGACACCCTCTCCTACTTTCACCTCGATAGTTTAAAGTATCGCCCGTTGAAATATGCTTTTATTGAATTGAAACTTGAGAGGGGATCGAGGGTCATCGCTAATATTACAAATGATCAAGCAATTCTTCGGGTGAAAGCTTATCATAGAATTTATCATAGAAAAAGTTAAGGGGCTGCGCGATGGGCCAACGGGGAAAGGCCATTGGAGAGGCCATTCGCGTAACTTGTTTCATGCACGAGCCGAAAAACGTGAGAAAAAAATGCGAAAAGGATAATTTCGTGTACTAGTGACTTCTTGGGATCAACTGGTCTCCTAGTAAGCCTGAGAAGATCTCGTCTCTGAAGGAGACTCGGTTCTCACGGCCAAAAAGCTCTCATCTCCCTCTCTGTTCTCTCGCATTCTCACTTCTCTCCCATCGTCTTTAGCGTGGCTTATTCTCATATAGCAACGTTCGGCTTAATCTCTGCAGCGCGAGAGTGATCTTTGAAGAGAATGCAGTGGCGCGCGCGCGCGCG
The DNA here is from genome assembly GCF_000503995.2 of Ceratosolen solmsi marchali. Lineage (NCBI taxonomy): Eukaryota > Metazoa > Arthropoda > Insecta > Hymenoptera > Agaonidae > Ceratosolen > Ceratosolen solmsi. The sequence goes on from NW_011948413.1 coordinate 4,696,890, forward strand.
CATGCGAGCGAGCAAGCGAGATATATATATATATATATATATATATATATATATATAGAGAGAGAGAGAGAGAGAGAGAGAGAGAGAGAACGCGAGAAATTCCGCGGCGATATGTGTTAAAAAGCGGCGGGTGCCTTCCTGGAAAGCAATGCATGAGCTAGTCGAGGGATTTTTTCCCGACCTCGATCCTCCTCGACCCTCCGAGGATCAGTTCCTCCTCCGGCGCATCGGCCTCCAGGGTTCTCAGAAATTCGGCCCAGCTCTCGTAAAATACAAATTAGTCCGTGAGTTGCGCTTCGAGTGTGCTTGCTGCAGGTCAAATTTCTCAGTGCCCATAGTCGCGGGGAGGGCGGCGAGAGAGCATTGGGACAGCCACGGCCACGAAATTCCAGCCGGGTTCAAAGGTCCCTCGCTCTTCTCTCCGCCGACAACGAGGATGGCGGAAGGGAGAAGGGAGGTTGATCCTCCCACGACCTCGTAGAGGCTCTCCTTCGGGCAAAGCGTGAGAACGAGGCTCGCGCTGCCGGTCAAATTTATATCGAGTGTACTAGGCTCGCAGCAGGGCTGAGAGGCCAATGGGTCCTCCCAGAACATCTAAGAGGTGTCCGCGGATTTTTCTCCCACCTTGCCACGAGGGTGACTATAACAGGAATTAATTATTCTACGATATTCAACGAAATAGATGGATAGATGGATAGGTAGATAGATAGATAGATAGATAGATAGATAAATAGATAGGTGAATACGTAAGTAGATACACTGTATTTATATATATATAAATATTTATTTATTTATTTATACATAGGCAAGCAGATAAATAGATCGATAGATAGATAAACAGATAGTTAGAAAGTAAGATAGATAGTGTGAGAGAAAGAGAGACATAGTCTGGCTAGGGTAGAAACGCATGAATGGGAGCAAAAGACACGCCGCTCGATCTTTCTTCTTCTTATTATTCTTCTACGACAGGAGGCATTGAAGCATGAAATTTTGGATTTTCAAACGACGTTATGACTAGGAGAGTAGAATAGAAATGGGAGGTGCGAAGTTACCCTTACTTCGTCCAAGTCGAGACTTCTTTACTTCGTCGGGCCTCTCTCTTTACCCCCCATGGCCTCCTGTACAGGCCCGATGCCTATTGTAACCTCTTTGAAGTGATGGAAATATCGTGAATTTTAAGTGCGCACGCGCCCCCCGCTGAGGATCGCTCGCATTATCGAAAGCGTGAAATTCTTGGGTAAAGCGTGACCGACACATTAGGAGTATAGAAGTTGGAAAGTGTATACCAAGACATTAGATTTTTACGTTTGAATGCGCCATTTTTAATGGCCTGCTTTCCATAACCGCTTCGAAAGAAGCCAGATAAATGATTATTTCCTTATAGACACTTTGGCCGCAAAGGCATAAATCTTTTAGATAAGTGACGTTTATAGTAGGAGAATAGAATAACCGAAGAGTTTTACAAGTCGAAAGGGCTGCCGAAGACACGGAAAAAAAGTACGAGGCACATCATACTATTTGAGTGGCGGGTGGCACTTTCCTTATAGTCAACCAACTTAGCTAATAACATTTCCTGTACCGAAGATTCGAATTGTCGGTAATGAATAATGTATTTTATTAAAGTAAAGCGCGACACTTTGATAAGCGCGTTAGACGCTGACAAATGCCCGTCGATCCCCGTCAACGTAGCTATATTAATTCAACAAATATTTAAACTAGTCTTTTAAAAATTCTATTAACTAAATTACGATAAAGTGCGTTATAATTAAGTATTAAGAATGATAAGTGGGCACGCTACGGCGAAGCACGCTAATAATAATAATTTGTAAACTGTTTAGCCTCTCGTGATTTTGTGATGTACAAAAATATCTTAATAATAGTGCAATATGGTTAAATATGTTAAACACGAATCAAGAAATCAAGAAATACAAGTCTACTAAAAATTTTGTTTATTAAAAACGAAAAAAAACACAAGTAAGTAATAATGACAATATCAATTAAAACTTTTGAAACAAGTATTATTATATTTCTTATAACTATAATATAATTATATTTCTGTTATAAATAGCGATTTATTAAATAACACAATAATAATTATTAAATTCTTTAGTGAGCATAAAGTTTCGCGTATTTTCATTTACAAGATAAAGGATTCTTTATGATTCATTATAATGTTTATTTATACTCTCAATTGAAAACCGTACGGAATCAGCGCATGCACAATTAACAAAAAAAAAAGGATAAAGTTCATAATTATCGACGAACGTTGAATAGAAAATAATAATTGTGCTTTATGTTCGCACTTACAATAAATAATGTATTCGCTGACTGATGATAATTAAAATATACCAATTACGTATCGATAAATAAATACAAACTTTATTTATATTTTGTTTTATTTATAAGCATGAGACAAAATATTCATTGCTCAAGATTATTCAAATTTTATGAATAATTACTTTGCAGCTTATTTAAGTCGGTTAAAAATAGAGACGAGCCAAAATACTATGGAAGGGCATTAGATATTTCTTAGTATTTGTTTTGTTTATGACTGGTCATGATGTATCCAGCAGACGTATGCATATATATATATGTGTGTGTGTGTGTGTGTGTGTGTGTGTGCGCGCGCGCGCGCGTGTGTGCGTGCGTGCGTGCCTGTATATATAATATATATATACAATAAGCCCGTTTGTTGTATAAAAAAAGCATTTGAACAGGTTTACTCAAAGTATTCTTCTATCCGGAAATTATAAAGAAGTGAGTATACATTGGGGATGCGTTACACACCCCCGTACCTTTAAGTCTAAAAATGAATGTGACTCGAGCTTTTGCATCAGGGTCGTATGAAGGTAAGAGCCATTGCGCAAATAGATTGGTTAAGGGTTGTTAAAAAGAAGCACATTCCATGGATGAGCGTCATAAGAAAATATATAGTGACTTAAAGTTTTCAAGCTGTTCAAATGTTTAGACGTTTGTGTCTGCTTGAACATTTGGAAATTAATTATGGTTGGTGTTTATGAAATTTTGTAACCAACGATGCGTCGTTTCGTTCAGACATTGACAAACAATGACAAAGGTATGAAAAAAACTAATGTACTCCTCTATACAATAAAGGTAGAAATAATGAGTTACACGTAATGCGATGAAATAAAAATTATCCTTATTGTTATTCGAATACTTAAGTATGCCCGTTAGAGTTCAAAAATGAAAGCCAAGTTTGTGTAAATGCATACGTTTTTAAAAATTTTCTTTATATATAATAATTTGCATTAGCAAATCATTCGTATAAAATATACTATCGACATATTTAGTATAGAGATCGACTACATCGTAGCTGATATATTAATATTCAATAAATAATACGATCTCTGAATTTATGGAAAGCTTTCTTATATTCTTTCTAGAGTAATTAAGTAGTGACGATTCGACCTGGTTAAAATGCTTAAAAGTCCACCTATTCATAGTAGCATTCATAGTAGTATCCAATGTAATTTAAATAAGACGGCATACGTTATTTATATTCTTATAAACATAAAAAAATTAAAAAATCTTATTGTAGAGCATAATAGTGGAATAGAAAGGAAAACGTTAGAAAAACACGGTGTTAGGGAGTGTTTGATGTACTAGAAGCTGACGAGTATTTGGGGCTTTAGATGATTATTTACACAATATCCATGCGTGACGACACATCGCTTTTATACGTTAGCTTCCACATATGAAGCAGAGCAGTAGAATGCTGGAAGAGGAATTCGACACATTAGTTACAGTGACTTGTCCCGAATGAGGAGGGTTATTCGGCTACGAAAACGGGGAGTGTGCGAGAGAGAACTCAGGCTGTCAAGACCTAGCGCGGATGCACCGTGTGCAAACGGAGAGCAGGAAACTAATAGAGAAAGAGCGAACGATACTCGCGCGCGCGCTCCCGGCTGTGCGTTGCTGCATGCAATAGAGAGAGAGAGAGAGAGAGAGAGAGAGCAAGCGCGATAGAAACAAAATAGCGTATACACGACAGAATAAGTATGTGAGGGAGAAATTGTGTGAGAGCGACTGTTGGGGTGGGGAATGGTACGGTAGGGGTAGTGGCACGGTAGGGTGAAGAAGGGGGGGGGGATGGCATGGATGGACGACGAAGCGAATAACCTAGCGCTAGTTAGATCGTAGCCCCGTTTCTCCTTCGAAAGGGTTAGAGAGTTTCTAACGCTCTCGAATTTCTACTGAACAGGGTAGTAGGAATACGGGCTGCACTGGCGATGCAGTCTTCTGCAACGGCGATTGCAATTTATTACCCCCCGCTGCTGCCGGTTCAACGGCATCGCGCCTTATTACAAAACAAAGCGTCCGGCTCAGTCCCCTCCACCCTACCATTCTCGCTCTCACTCTCTCTCCCCCCCCCCTCTCACTCTCTCTCTCTTTTTTACACAACGGACACACAAACACACGCACGAAAACGCTCGCACTCTTCATCGTCGCCGCAGCGACCGCTCTCATCGACCCAATCGCTATTCACTCCCACTCTTCTGTCATTTATATACTTACAATTATATTGCGCTGATAATGACAACTGCGTTTTCTTCCTACTTTGTGCTTCGTTTTCCACGGAATGCTTATGCGCATCGATAACGTAGAGAGCGGAAACGGCGAGTACGCGCGTACAGCAAGAACCTTGGCGACCGACGACAATCGCTCGCACGCTTGCGCGCCTTCCTATTATATCTCCAAGCACATTGTATGGAAAAGCGCGTCTCGGCGCGACGGGTGGGTAGTTTGGGGGGAGAGGGCTATATTAGAGACAATGTGTCGCGAGTCGAATAGTAGGTATTTGCTTATGATTAGAAAAACATAAGAGAATCTCTTTTGAAAGTGTTTCAGCAGGGCCATAAACTTATCCGGATAGTAGGTCGCTTAGGAGCCTGGCCTATGTTCGAAATTTGCGACTGGGCAGTACGGCATTCGCGGATAGGGCAACGACTTTGGACTGTTGGTGGGGGGCGATGGTATATAATCAGAGAGAGAGAGAGAGAGAGAGAGAGAGAGAGAGTGAGAGAGAGCGAGAGAGAGAGGAAGGTGGGGTGCGTCGCACAATAGCATTCGGCTAACCCGCCGATCATTTTGAGCCTTATACCCTTAGGATTAGCCTCGTCACAAAGACTTGAGGATGCATGCTATCAGGGATCCAGGAACAAGGGGCTACTGATGCTAGCCTATGCTTTTTATATTACGTCCATAAGTGAAACTTCTTAGGCTTCTAATGAACGCTCGCTCGCGCGTCTCACCCTCCTCCCCCCACCCGCCTCTCTACGTGACCGTGCACTTTATATTCGGTTGCATCAGAAACAGTCCATGCAGAAATATTAAATAATAATAAAATCAATAATAAGAGATTAAATTAGCCTTTGATGCTATTGTAATGCACGTTGGCTATAATTTTTAGATGATATTTTATGTCTATTTTGAATATTACCTACGCTGCCGAATCGCAAAATTTTTCTTCCATTTGTGTTTTCTAACTATCATCCTTTATGCTGCTGCTATGTCTCTTTATTTATGTTTTGCATTTCATTTTGGCTGTTGTCAAAGGGCCTTGGCGAAGAAGTGCTACTTCCACATTAGGATAACATAAGAGAGGGAAAAGTAATTTAACGTTAAAATTTAATATGTATAATATTTCAGGGCTGCCTCGAGCTTAAAAGTTTGTTACATTTTTTATTGACGTACGATAGTATGTTTATCAGGCTACTGCGAATATTATCAAATATTGAAATAGCGTTAAAACAGAAAAAAAAAGAAAAGAAAAAATAAACGAAAAATGAAAAGAAACAGAAGAATAAAAGTAACAGACATACGACTTGCCTATGATCGAACCTACCAATATATTCATTCGGAAGAAAGTCGTTTCAACGCTTGTTGTCTATATTTTGTTTTTTGATTCTTACGTTGAGTAAACAAGCACCACTTTAGGATCAAGAAAGTATAAGCTTCTAAGAATAAGACGTGCTCTTATGCATGGAGGTCGTCCGTTCTCTCTCGCTCTTGCTTCCGTGGATTAATACATGAAAAGTAAGCGCGCGCGATTATCGGCTGCCAACTCGCGCGTCCAAGCATTAATTAGATAAATTCTAAATAAGACGTGGTGCATCGAAAGCAACGTCTTAGAATCACGCTAACGTCTTTTCGTCACACTCGGGTTATTAGCACTATTTACAGATAGATCCGATCGGTTATTCCGAGTTAGTTTCTTTGGCGGCTGGGCGGCGTTGGCGGCGGTGGGATTTTGTAGAGGGGGTAGGTGTTACAGATGCGACGAAACGGCCTATTTATGAAATATCAATTAGATGGCGGGAGAGGAAGAGCAAAGGCAACAGCGGCTTAGATCGTCGCGATGGCCTGAATTTTTTGTAGGTGACGAAAGGGTTAAAAATCTGAGCAAAGTAGTGCGATTTATGGTCAGGTGATCATGAGCCGCGAGGAGCTCGACTCCCGGCGTTGGCCGACGCCACCTCCACCGAGCCGCCCACCCTAAAAAATTTTAGGGCCGAGCTTCACCACGCCCATCGGGCTCCTGGGGGCCTCGTCGATGGCAGCCCCTTCGGTTCGCCTGGCTCCACTACGCATAATTTGATAAATTTAGTTACCAGGCTTATATACCGCCGTAGAGCTAGAAACTTTTAGCCAGGCAAATGTATTCTAATTAAATCAAATTACATTCACCCCGTACTGCTGCTCGGCGAGCGGCCTTTATCTCGCGAACGCCACTATACTGACGCATCTTCGACCGCGAGCGCGTTTCCTCTTTCTCTTTTCCTTCTACCTGTCTTCTTCTCACTCTCACCCCCCCCCCTCCCCGCCCATTCATTCTCATTCGCTCGTTCCCCCCTTTTCCTAACCTTTTCCGACACTTGCGTACGTGCGTGCGCGCGCGCACATGACTTCCTCTCGGCGACCTGATTCCGTGATAAGGCCAAAAGATGCACCGACAATCATCATCAAGCGGAAAATGAAATGATAGATAAAGACTAGCATTATCACACGTATTTATACGTATGTCCTGTTCTCTCTCTCTCTCCCTCTCTCTCTCTCTCTCTCTCTCTCTCTCTCTCTCCCACTCTCGGTGCTTCTGTTTATGATGCTGTGTGTTTGTATGTGCGCGCGGGCGCGCGAGTGTGCAATCAGGTGAGCAAGCGAGTGAGTAGCGGAGAGAGAGAGAGAGAGAGAGAGAGAGAGCACGTGAAAGGGGGGGGGGAAACGAGCGGACCTTAAGTTGCGAATGAGCAAAGGCTCAAACATTTAATTAATACGGCGCGTCAGCTCACTCTTTACATAGGAATCGGCTACGAAACCGGCAACATTAGTTGTTTTCTCGTCAACGATCTCATAAGTAGATTTCGTTGCGAAATTTTCAGCGCAATGTGCAAAGAGCGACTGCAGAAAAGACTAAAGTGGACATTGGCGGAGACCATTCTTTCTTCTCGTTTTCTCCTCATTTTTTAATAATGAGAGCCGCGGTGCGCAAACGAGCCGAGTGAGTACGAGCGAACAGCAACACAATGCGCGCACTCGTACACCAGCGATAAGAAGAGCTGGGTAATAATGACGTCGTCGGCGAGTTTCCACGCCGACAAAAAGGCGACGGAGAGTCCGAGATTGGCGCTGCATCGAGCGGTCAATGCCGGTGAGAGGGGATAGTGCCGCGCATTCCTCCTAGACAAGAACGCCTCGGCTAGAAAAGGCCCGTTGCTATGGGATTACGTAGGAGAAGATCGAGAATTCCCCTACGAGTGGCAGGAAGGCATGAAGTGGCAAGAGGATAAGCGCCGTGAGGCCCCGCGAGCCCGTTCCTTCCCCCGTGGAAACCGGTACGCACGTACGCTTCTCTCTCATTCGTGCTCTACCCCCCCCCTTGCTCTCTCTCTCACTCACTCACTAACTCACTCTCGTTCTCTCTCTCTCTGTCTCTCTCTCTGTCAATCGTTCTCTCCCTTTCTCTTTCTCTATCTCTCTCTCTCTCTCTCTCCATCCCTCGCTCGTCTTCCTTGCTCTGTCGTTCTCTCTCCCTCGTCTCTCCGTAGCTTCGGAAACTCTCGGTACCGTTGGGGTGGGGCAGGCACACTTCTCGCCGGGAGAGAGAGTGAGAGAGATAGATAGAGAGAGAGAGAGCGAGAGAGAGCGAGAGAGAGAGAGCGAGTGTGAGAGCAGCACCCCTCCTACACAGGGCTCGGCCGACCCATCTCCCACTACGGAGGTGGTCCCTTTTCTTCCTTTTCCCCGTGAGACCCTTACGGCGTTACTTAAGACTAATGAAGCGGATTAACGTCTTGGTCGGTATTAGGAATGCAGAAGGGCCTCGTCGGTCCCTTCGATTTGAAAATTAAAGTGGAAAAGCCGGCCCAACCCATCCCCTCCCCCTCGATACGTCACTGCTCGTTCGGCCCAGCAATCGTCTTGGGGTTGAAAAACTTTGGGGCTTTTCCTTGCATTTCAAGGTTTTCACTATTAGGAGACTAGAAGCTATTATGTGGAAAACTGGGACTTCCCTAACAGCCCTTGGACCCTAGATGCAGCCAGCTCATGCACTTTTCTCCCCCCTATCGAGGGAAATGCAGTCGAGGGGTTTTCCTAGCCTAGGATAACATAAGTGGAAAAATAAAAAGTTTTTCCGAGGGCAGGGAAATAAAGCGCTTGGAACCTGTCCCGTCTCCAGGGAAGAAAATTATCGGGAAAATGGGAAAGTGACGATACGCGTGCCGCTTACTCTGGAAATTTGCGTACCAAGGGAAAAGTGTGCGTCCGTTTATGAAGAGTTTCTCTCGTTTTGCGCTCGAATCCCTGTGGCCCCAAAACGTCGTTAGAGTCAATAATCTCCCTTATCTCCTGACAATGCACATCTTAGATTTGTTTACTTGTTGACTAGGCAAGTATAGGGCGAAGCGAGTAGAACGGCTTTTCCGAAATTCAATGGCTGGCCCATGGATGAAAAGGGAAAGCAATTATGGCAAGGACACGAACCAGGGTAACAGAAAATTCCAAGCGGTGCTTCCCCCTCATCGTGAAAAATGGAAAATGGAGATGGATGAAAATCGGTGGAGGCCCCCCAGTGAAAATTGAAAAAGTTCTATGGCTTGCGACAATTATTTATTTCCAAGTTTTTCTCAAATTAGTTTTGATAGAGTGCAGTACATTAAAGCGTTATCGCGTTATAATACGTTTAAGCGAAATATGCGAGGTGATAAATCATGGGCAAAAGTTAATCTTGTTAATAGCATTTATGTGTTGATTAATATGTGCAGAACGGCGGACTGATGTTTAGTAATTAGGGACGACGACAAGCCAAACTCGAATATAATCGGGTAAAGAGCGCACAAAAATAAATGCCTATATTGAAAGTAAAACGCCAAACAACCAAAATAGTTATCGCCTAACGCGAACATTTATAGTGCAAAAATATCGTCACTCATTGCTTTGATTTCAGCATGATAAATTATCCTCTTTACTATTAAATTAAAAATTTTTTTTAAAACCACTTTTAAGATCATTTAATTAAAATACATTGCTCCACTCATTGTGCGTATATACATTAATCAATAGCTTTAATGCGACGCTTTCCTGATTCATCAACACTTTGTTATACAGTATGAACATTTTTTTATTGAAATCGTGGCAAATTTTCGCGGAATGAATTTGTTGAAATATTTTAGATTAATTTATAGCCGTGAGAACAAGAAAAGGCGTGTTTTTTACGTAATTCGTTTTATCTAAATGACGGGAATACTATTATTGCCTAGTCAGATAATTTCGATAGCTTTTGTTTTGCATGGAGATTAATGGAACATCCCGAGCATATCCAAAACAATATGAGTTTGAATAAAATATTTAGACAATTATATTTTTGGATATCATTTGCTTGAAATATGTTTTAAATAAATTAATAAAAAGTAAACAACAAATAACAATAGTAATAGTAATAATAATAAGAACAACAACAACAACGACGACGACGACGACGACGACGACAGCAACAACAACAACAACAGCAACAACAACAACAACAACAACAACAACAACAACAACAACAACAACAACAACAATAATAAAATAAGAATAATAAGCAATAGAATAAAAATAATTACGTGCTTTGAAAATAAGAACCCCTGATCAATTGATCGAAATTACATTTGAATTTTTTGAAAATTTGTCTAATTCTAATGTGGTATATGTGCAATGGATACGCACGTTTATAATATACAAGTAATTTAAATAATTTCAACAATTTACGATTTATGCAAAGTCACGAGTATTTAAAAAATTATGAAGCACGATAATTGTTCACTTATATAAAAAATTGTTCTTAATGGTGATATTATGGAAAGGCCAATTCATGAAAAAGAGGAGAATCTGCTTTTAAGAATAGTAGATGATATAAGCTAATGACTATATAAGCTAACATTACACATGCCCTAGGGCAAGTGGAACCGAAACCAATTATTTTATCTCATGGAACCAGGCTCGTAGAAGTGTAAGCAAGGTTTCTTCGATTTGACTAAGGAGCTTTTAAATATTCGTCTCGATTTCATGGGCATAACATTATTTGTATAGCTGAAAGGACCGGAGACCCGACCACCCGCATCGCAGATGTTTTGTGGTCTCAATGAAAAGACGGAGCCAATTAACTGGCTTTCTCAAATCAGGCTCGCAGGAGCTCGAAGAAGGTCAATTTTCTAAAGGAATTTTTGGGTCCGCCCCCGACTAAGTCGGCTTTCGAATTAGAATTTCCGAGCCTCTGCCTATGCCCGAGACCGTTATTCCGAACCTTTTTTCCGACCTTCTATTTGTCAGCAGCCGCTTATCCAACTTGTGCACCGAGTTTTTCTTACTTTGTCCCATTTGCATTACAAATGTGCATTTTTGGTTCTTGCGTATTTGGAATTTTTACCTCGACGCGTCATTAAATGTTATGCAGCCCCTACGTTTTATTATGACGGAATTAGATTTCTTATATTTTACTCTCATACAATTCAAAATTCAATGCCATATTGTCGCATTTACATATGGGTCTATATAATTGCATTTGCACTTGTATTTGCATTTGCTCAAAACGTCATTGCACGTAAAGCAAATCCCATTCCCAATGAATGTCACGAATACTCTGGCGCAATGAGTTGTATTAAAAATTGATGTTTTAATGCGCACAATGAAGTAACATAAAGAATTTAAGCTAATAGTAGGAAAAAAGGGTTTTGCTAAAATTAAATTGTTTTAAAGTTTCGATTTTATATGGATTTTCCTTTAAAATTAGAATCTAATATAATATTTATAAAAACTCCATTATTCAGTAAAACTTTAAAAATAATTCTGACATTTATTAAATGATTATCAAAGTTAGAAACACTTTAAACTAAATTTAACTCAAAGTTTTTCTCATGGAAATACTAAATTTGTTTATATTTGAAATCATATCGACTGTTCATGTATATATATATATATATATATATATATATATATATATATATATATACATACAAATATTAATAATTTTATTTAATAACCCTTTTTACAGGAGTTTTATTAAGATTTATTAAGATTTTATCAACGCCGTAGTTCTTAATAATATTTTCTTTATCAGCCCTATACATTTCTTTTATGATAATCGTCCTTTACTTTATTCTATATATTCCATACCTGTTAAATTATATCTATAATACTTTTCACATAAATTACGTACTTCTGCTTCATTGCAATATATTCCTTTGAAATTCCTGGCTGCGCATTGCTTTTAACCGAAATTTGAGTAAGTTGTAGGTAGTCAATTTTATTTTTTAAATGAAACGCTTTGATATAATTTTACGCTGTTTAATATTAACAATTATTTATAGGCATCTGTAGATTATTACCGTATAAGCATTCTACTATTTTAAAAAATAGTATTTTTCAAAAAAAGTAGATGATACTATTTATTTTTTATGTAATATACATTTGATTAATACGTTTTAAGTTATTTTTTAAGTATAGAGCTGAGGTACTATTTGATGAAATTTTTTCAAATCAAATTCTCAGCTGTCTCTCTCTCTCTCTCTCTCTCTATCTTTCTCTCTCTATCTCTCTCTCTCTCTCTTTTAAAGCGTTATTTTGCTAGTTAGTTTTTATTAAATTTTTATTAATTTTATTAAAATTAATTTATGTAGAAGCCAAGAATTTAATAAATTTAAGATCCATGAAAAGGTTGATTAATCTTGTAGAAATATCTTTAGATGAAAAATGAGGGGGAATTTATTAATGCATCTAATATATTTTTTATAAAGTAGTCTTTTAAGGCCTGCGGTGGAAATAATTTCAGAATCGTTAGATAGAAATGTTAATCAATGCATCCTCCCAAGCCATCCAAGGAATTTTGTACGAAATGAAATGCGAGCAGCGGCTTTCGTATGTCGTTGAGAGTAAGCCACGCCTATAGATATAATAATAACGATAACGGGCTCGACTTTCTCACGATGATCAGCGCAGGGTCCCACCAATGGGAGTGCGCAGCACAGCACCGGGACCAGATAAGTGCCCAATGAGGCTGTTTCTGAGGGACGCTCGGCGCTGCGCGAGAAATCCGCCGAGGGCATAAAAGTGGCTTTGAGACGCACCTTGGACAGTCAGTCGGACGATGGCTCGCAGGGGAGTTTGTTCGGGTGCGGCCGAGAGACGCGATGCGGGCTCCTCTTTCCTTTTCATCGCTCGTGAGCGCTAGCACGTGATGAAGGGAGACCGGCTATCAAGCTTACCTTGTGGATGATTAGCTTGAAGGTTGTAGTCGTCGATCTGCAGTGTGCTGTTCGCTCCGTTTCTCGTGAATCTTATCACGTGGTATTGGTTGTCGTTGACCTTTACGCCGACCTCGCCAATCGGGTGGTCGTTCGTTCCCAAATCGTATACCGCGAAGACGTTACCCTCCACCTGGAGATCGAGCGAGCGTTAAGGGTCGAGGTGCAGTGCAACGCCCTGGTCAATCGAGCTACGCTCGCATGGATAATATATACTCACGATTTCGATCTCGAGGTAATCGTTGCTCGAGGCGGACTCGATGCGAAGTAGCACCGCGTCGTTGGCTGTCGTCGCGAATCCGAATGCCAAGGTGTCTCTCTTCATTTCCGGCCTCCTGTCGGCTGGAAATGTGTAGGTGATAAGGCCTCGTCCGGCGCCAAACTCGAACGATGCGGCCTCTGCAAATGTAGAATCGATATTTTCCGTCGCTTTGCTTCGCTCACTACGGGCGCTGAAAATTCGACGTACCGTCGGCACACGTCGGCCCGGAAAAGCTCGTCATGTCGCAGTCGCACGTGTAACTGTTCCACTGCTGAACGCAGGTGCCGTGATTCGAGCACATGTCGTGCGTGCATTTTTTGCCCGGGTGGAGGTTCGCGTAGGCGTCGCAGCCTGACTCCACTAGGGAACTTGGGACTACGGCGTCGGAGATGAGGTCCGGACTCTCGCCGCTGAGGTCCAATGATGCGAGGCATCCCTCGAAGCCATGTCGGCTTATTATCGACTTTGGTAGCAGTGAATATTGTGCTTTCTCCATACCACCTAAGCATACAAGTTATCCCGTTTCAATAATCGCGTGAAGGAGCGTGTCATTCTCTTTCTTATTATTCAGTCTAATTTACTTTTCATTTATTTCATTATTCTGCCATACAAAGCATAATCGTTTAATCTGTAGCTTGTATATTTAAACTTATACAATTGATTACAAAGTGCTACAAATGTGGATAAGTAAGTTTGCACTATTTTGCCCTGACGGCATAACACACTTTTGAAACAACCTTTTTTTCTATTTTAGAAAATCCGTGAGTTTTATCATTATAACGTACATTACGAAGGGAAACTACTTTGATGTAATGACTTAACATTTTTGAACTGTTGAAAAAGTTTTTCACCTTTTTTAAAATGTAATTATTTTCAGGAATGAATTATATTTACTATATCGGGTGCACTTACTGCGTACACGAACTTTGTGTTCGAGTAACATTTGAATACACGAATAATTTATACTTATAATGTTTTCATAATTGCTTTTATTATAATTCTCTCTTTTCTAATCCAATTATCTTACAACGAGCTTTTATAGTGCAACCTGTTACTTTATTAAAAAGTAAATTTTAATCAAATAGATCTAGTTAATTCAACATCACTATTTCTTTAACATCATAAGAATTCATAAAAATTATATCAATGCAATTTAACACAGTATGAGGCCGTTGATGTGCACTGTCAATTGCATTAATAATTTAATCGGGATACGAATTCAGAATGACAACGGCGGAAAGCCTCGCCATACCAATGAAAAGTATCCCGTCCAGATCGAGATTTTCATTGTTCCCGGGACTGTTAATAACGGCCACGTGATCGTCCACGGCCAGTGTATGCCTCTTAGGTGCGGGTCTCGCTATGCTGACCGCGTGCCATTTGCCGTCGTTGAGCCGAGTCTTGGTGCTGTCACGAATTCTGACTGGTCCATCGCCTAAGTCGAATACGTAGTGCACGTGGCCATTAACGAGCTCCACGGCGATGAAGTCGCGCTCGCGACCTGCGTTGTATAGGATCAAGCCATTTGGTTCCCTTGTCTTGAACTGTAAAAACAAAACAATAAAAAATGAAGGATATGTTTGAGAAGGGGATTTTTATTTTGTTTTGTTTTATTGTGTTTATCGATGAGAAGCGATCGATTTTAGATGATAGACCGTTGACAAAAACCCAAACAGAGGTTTTGATGCTTTAATTTCTTATTATTGAATGTAGTCTAAATTGTGAATGTCATTAGATCATACGACACATGCAGACATGTCTTGTACACTATCTATGCCATTCTTAGATAATAGCAAATTCATCAATTCCTTTTTCATACTATTTTTTCCAGTGAGTAATTCACTTAAATGATATTAACTATTACGATTAATTTAATGTGTTGATAACGTAGCCTTGTTTTCTTTTACTATTATATATTTTTTTCTAATTGTATTTGTAGTAAGGACAGATATAGTTTTTAATCTACATAAGTGAATACTGCAGTCAAATTCATTTTCGAAATATTAAACAAGTTTCTTTTATTTATTTTTTTTTTTTTTGTCATATCATTAAACGTTTTATTTTTAATTAACATTCTTACAGTACATTGTCAATTAATGCATATTTGCTAAAAAATTATTTCAAATGTACTTCGGAACTAATTATAAGAGATTAATATTCAATAATTATGTAACTTATCTAATACACTGGTTAATATATAGAAGAGTATTTGACTTAGACAAAAATATCCATTATGATTAATGAATTATTTTATAATTAATTAAAATTTATTTTTTAAATAATACTTAAAAAAAATGAAATTTATGATGCATGTAATAGTCAAATGTATAACTATTATATATATATATATATATATATATATAGAAAGTTCAGCGATTGTATACACAATCTTATAGTTTAAATTTAATTTAATTTTTAATTTTTTATGGTAATAAATAAAGTAATTAAAGAATAAATGAATATTTTAATCAATTTTTCTATTCAAATTAGGTTAACTTTGGAATGCTCATTAAATTCAATTATGAATTTGTTCTAATTTATTATTTGGTAGATAAATTGTAATTTAATATTACTATTCGTGATTTTTAAAAGAAAATTCTTGCATGAAAAGCAATTGTTGCTATGATTAAATTATTTTAATCACATGTGAATTTAAAGCAACAATAATTGATATTTTAAAGCGATATAAAATGTACGGTAATTTATTTGGGAGTGGGTCGCTTTGAAACAAGTTGCAAAGTATTATATTAAAACAATAACAAGGACTTCAACATAAATAATAAATAAATTATTTAAAGTAAATAAGGAAAGAAGGAATATAGTATAATCATGTAGATATATCAATTAAATATATTAGAGAAAATGATATTTTATTTTTATAAAAAATTTATTAGTAAATTTTATATACAATGATATATATGTAGAAGTATTATTAAGATTATAACCATTTGACATTATAAAATATAAAATTATTTTTCTTTTAATTAAATTAGGCACATTGAAATGTCAATGCATTTGTTGATATAATTATAATTATTTTATTCTAAATTGAGCAGTCTTAAATCTGAATCAATTAACGACTACTTTCAATTATAAATTGATCAATGCGTATATTTCTTAATTTCAAAAAGCGTATATCTATTTGTACGTCTGTTGAAATATTTAATGGCTATATTAATACTTGGATAAAATTAATGTATCATTCATTAATAAACTATTGTTTACGTTAGTCCCCTGTGAATCCTTCGATACATTCATACTGTGAAATATTATTAGAAAATTACGAAATATTATCGTACGTTCTTAATTTTTAAAATATAGTACAATGAGGTTTATAATATGGTAAATATAATTAGAAATATGAATTTGTACATATTCCTCTTTGATTATGCGAATGATACTCTATTCTCGAATGCTTATTGCAAAGAACGATGATGGAATATCATTCTGAAAATATCTTCGACAATAGTTGAAAAGTAGTAGAATGTAAATTCTAATTTGAAAACAATTAAAAGAAGAATAACTTGCTGAGAACTATTTTATCTTGACCTATATTACTTTTACTTTAAGCTAAACGTGAGAAATTACATTTTCGTTTCTAATATGGAATATATCATCTTATTGAAAATGCTTTTACATTGTGTTAATTAATGCCATAACGGTATATCATATCTGAAATTACACTTTTAACTGGACTTTGACTTACCAGATCCATTGTCAAATACAAGCACGTGTAACAAATATTTTGGGTATTAGAGGTGCGTATAATTAGATCGCTATCCCAAGCATGAATCTGTAAATTTGGATAAAATCTATTCAGCCAGCGTAACTTTAATAGTTGTATTCCGAAATTTTGGAAAATAAATGCCATTTCAATTCTATTCTACCTTCTTCCCCTATAAAAACGCGTTTATCATCGAAAGTCGAGTGGACATTGACATTAATGATTATTTCCTTGCATTATTAATATCGTAAGTTTAATTTATGTACGAAGTTATTAAAATAGTTGAATTATAATATTTCGCATAAAGGCATATTTATTTCAAACTTTTTTACCTTTTCTTTTTATAGACGGTGTAAAACTTTTAATTTGATTGATTTTTTTATATTTATGTGGGCATTAATTCCCATAAATGCAAATATTTTAAATAGCTCCGTGTATATATACTCGACTGAAAAATGCTAATGCAAATAATAATCACACGTAATTGTTCACTTTTATATATCGTTATTCGAGAACGATATAGAAAAGTTTGAAAAGTGTCTAACACCGCGTTAATTACCCTTTCAACTCACAAGCAAAGTTTTTAATGCGTCTACATAATATATACCTCATACATAAGCCTCTGTAATAATATCCACGTGCTATTATTGGTCAATCGATAAACCAAAAACTTAACATATTGCGCGCTAATGTTGAACAATGAGGCGCATTGAAGTGGCGCAGTTAAATATTATAATAGCCGTAAGTTCGACAATTGAGCAAACTGATATCTGCCAAAACGTATAATCGGGCGGAGCGCAGGCCGAAAGCAATCAGGCCATAGCTAATGCAAACTTGGGGGACAATCGCAATGCCAGAATACGAATTATAATGTCAAATTCCAACAAAAAACGAAGATATGTCGAGAAAGTGTGATACGCGAAGCCGGTTGCGGCTTAGCTCGTTGCAATAGAACGATAGGTGATATTACCTGAAAGTAGATGTTGGTTTCGACGTAGGCCTTGAGCACCGGCAGGCCGACGAATGTGTGCTTGGAGGTAAAGGTGACGGGATGGTGGACCGGATGGTTGCGCTTCTCGTACTTGCCGTTGAGCCGGATTATAGGTGTAAGACCCTGATGGGAGGTTTGATGCGTGCCCGCGTTCCTCGCTATCTCAAGGTACGGATATCCGTTAAACCAGATCTGCTGTAGGAGGCCAACGAAGTGGGGTATCTCCTCGCCGGAGTGTAGATATCCGCCAACGTGGAGCGTCCTGAAGACGAGGCTGTTCTTCTCGCCCAGCATCGCCTCGGCTGCAACATCCGAAATGAGAAGAGAATCTGTTTGTCGACTGTGTGCGTAGAGAGGGTCACCCGACATTGTTAGCTATTTGTCGACGGGAGGCCGGAGGTTGGAATTAGTTCGCGCCAGCTCCGTCGACTCAATATTGACGTTCGCTCGCGCACATTTAATCGGTCAATCCTGTCGGCTCGCGTCCGCATCGTCTATCGGCAAACTCGGCTTGCGTCCGATGTATTATTGCCATTGACATACGCTGATATTAAACCCGAGCATTGCCTTACTTCGTAAAATCAAGGAAATCGATTGGCCAATCAGAATCGGGATCGATATTCAACACTTACCTATGTTTCACACTGATATTTACAGTGAGAGATAGACGGGGGAAGGGGCACGTGACCCCCATTGGTGCTGCATCTTTTGTAAATGCGAGACGCTTTGAGACTCGGTAACGCATAATGGAACTGCCGTGAGTTACCGACATTTTCCGCGGATTTCTCTTGCAGCGAGAGGATTTTCTGCCAGCTCTTTGTTAGTTACCGCTCACGCTTAGTCGTATGTGGGATATTGAAATGACTATGGCGAAAAAATTGGAAATTTGCCACCACACGTGTCGAAGTTTTTTTTTATATGGTAAAGCTGACCGCACTCCCTCATGGATTCGTTATTATTATTATTATTATTTATTTATTTTTTTTTTTTCATAATACTGAAATCTGCAATATTGCGAAGCATCGTTTATGTCATCGCTGAGCAATTATCGAGCGTATGAAACGTTGCACTCGCTACTATTTATTTGAGCTTTGAATGTTGTGCAGCAACGAGCGACGGAAGATTTCTCGTACTGGCGTTCGCTTGAGTTACAAACATTTTTCCAGAATTTTTGGTAAACCGAGGCTCATTTAAAATTCTTTCTTTGTCATCAAAACAATCTCTCATTACTCTATCCGTCTATTTTCTGCCGTTCCAAATTCTTTTAGTATTATACATGTGAAGTTCGCAAACTTGTACATGACTGGACGTAACTTTAAGCTTTATCTAATATATTCGCGTACGAGAGTGTAAAAGAAGTACATCACAAATGGGCAAGTGCTCGATTTTGGCATGTACCAGATAAGAGAAAGGAGTAAATCGGAAAAATGGTTGGAAATAGATAATTGATAATGAGGTCTTTCTCAGCTACGACGAGCCTACTTCCAATAACCTCGGAGGAAATGGAAAAGAGACCGGTAAATTTCTCGCAAATAACTCTTCCATTTATCGACTGAACATTTGCATTCTTATCGATTTTGTCTTGTTTCATCCCATCTCTCTCTCTCTCTCTCTCTCTCTCTCTCTCTGTAATAAATCGGGAAGCAAAAAATATTCAGAACTCGTCTTTTCGTATGCCACGGAAGTACTCGACTCCTTCATTCTGCGTGTTTTCGAATAACCTTCCCTGTCTAAGCTGGTGGCTGTCAAGTAACTCCAGAGAACGGAGGTTGAGAAGTCGTTATAGAAGGGACTTTCGTGCATATGCTAATTGAAACCATATTCTTCGGTAGATTACGAACGGGCACGAGAATATCGCGTGAGCCTTAGCACGAGAGGTTGAAAGTGGCAGAATTTAGGATGAGAAAGCATATGCTTCCCCCCCCCCCCTCCCGCTTATTTTTCTTCTTTTTTTTCCGAGATCGAGAAATCGTAGATAGAGCGACATTTTTGGGGTATCCGTGGAAAGTGTCCCCTATTGGACATCGGTAGGATGGACGACGTTCGTCCAGTCGTCGATTGCAGGCCAAACGGGTATTAAAAGCTCTGTCCTTATTTTTTAGATAGATTGGGCTTCTCTATTTCATTTTAACTCGCTAGGCCCCGATTAGTTTGTGTTATCTGTTAAGCGTCGAAAATTAGTCCAGCTTTTGAGCAGAGTGAATTTCCGGGAGATTCTTTTTTTTTTATTTCTGTTTCTGCGACATGGAAGGTACAGACACGATTTTCATGGTGAGCTTCAAATAGCCGTTAAACTTTGCTGCGAAGATCGACGATTTTTTATTGCCGAGCGAGAAACCGTATACGGACATTTAACGACGACATGTGCTGGAAAGCATCGCCGGTATATTAAAGGTGGGAAAATTATACGCAAGAACTTTCTCAAATTGGTAGCAATATTAAAAAAAAAAAAAAAAAAAAAAAAAAAAAAAAAAAATGTAATCAGATAAGGAATTACTTTGCTCATTTACGGTATCGCAAATAAAGTTTCGCAAGTAAAGTTAGAAACTCTAGATATTGCAATGATTTTATTATTCGTATTGCAATTATGCTATTTACGAGGAAACCGATCATGGTTCGGAACTATTTTCAACTTTATACACGATAAGTTTAAATTTTATTAGTATTCTGCAGATTCGAAATGCGTGAGAATTCATTTTATTAACGAACGCAATGATTGGGTTGAAATGCAATTTAAAGTTTATTTTGCATTAGCCAGGGAAAAACAGATTATTATAAAAAATGAAGCTAAACTTGGCGACGGGGCTTTTCTTCGAACAAAAGTTAGGCAAACCTTTTTCGGAACATTTACCATTGACATAGATCGAGCTTTAGAAATATGAGAAATTTTGTCGGTCCGATTATTCGTATTGCGAGGACAAACGATACAAAAGCTTTGAAGCTCTGCGTTGGAAGTTGACCCGAAGCGCTCCAATAAATATGCAAAAACTTCAGGATGCATAAAAGTGGTTGACTGCACATGAGTCAATCCGCTTACCTATTTCTGTCTCTCTCTCTCTCTCTCTCTCTCTCTCTCTCTCTCTCTCTCTCTCTCTCTCTCTCTCGACTATTCAGCCAATTCTCAAGACAACGGTCTTTTCCTTTTTCTATTGCCTTCATCTTTCGAGCTTAAAAATATTTTATAAAATTTCTTTAACTCTTCAAAAACTTTCCCCAGATAAAATAAAATTCCTTAGTCCTTATTTAAAATATTCCAAGTGAAATTCATTGTATTACTATCATTATTCTATTATCGTTCATTCTTTTATTTTAAATTACTTAAGAAGAAATGAAAACGAAAAGCTGTAAGATAATTTAAAAATATTATAAAATAATTTACGAAGCGATCTCGAATTTCTCTTGTACATTTAGCTCGAGATAATATTATATTATTCGTGATTTACGGTAATATCATTTTCAGTTTCATATAATACCGTAGCTCTTGCACTCGCATAGATCAAACTCTACAAAATCTACGAAAAAGCCAACATCGCCGCTGGACAATATATTGAGACTATTGGAAAGCTCGAAAGATATAATTGTAATGAAAAATCAATGCTTCATTAATAGGTTGTTTATCATTCGTAATTTAAAAAATATCCCTTGTAATTTTGCATAAAATATTTTATGTGATTTTATACGCCATGATAATTGGTTATAATTATTTGAGCACATTTATATTATTGACTTATACAATTCACTCAATGTTTTTTCGTTTTATCAATTAATAGAGAGATTTCAAGGCCAATAGCGGAAGTGAACGATAATGCACAAACGATTGCTGATTCGATAACAGGTATTACTATCTATTATTCGCATATTACTTTTATTTCGCTCGAATATCGTTTCCAAATGGATGTATTTCATTTCACAGTATTATTTAGTATAGAATTAATAACGATTTCATATTTACTTGGAGTCCTCGATCTTCAAATAAATATTTAGATCTCTTGATAGAATTAAAATTGTTGCTACAGTTTTAGTAAAGGATCAGTTGGGTAATCGATGCTTACTTCTGTTACATTTTAAAGTAACGGAGCATAACATTTTACGGCAGCATTACAAACTTAATAGCGGTGGCGTCCCAACCCATTCGATAAATTTTCATTGGATTTCCTGAAATTCGAAGGGAATGGAGTTTTGTGCGCTACGAAGGGATGAAAACGGGCAAAAGAGAATAGGATTTTTGCAGCGTCATTTGCCGCTAATGTACCTCTTATCGGTGCCTCGTCGTCGACTTGGAACTTGATTGCATTGGCTCGGCGCGAAAACCTCAGCGTGTGCCACATGTCATCGTTCAGCCCCTGTCCAGTCACTATCACCTGCAAAAAAGAGCCAAGCATATACATAGTTATAGAGGCAAGCGTTCGCGAACAATACATCGGGGCGGCCAGATAATAATCGCTAAAATGAATTTCGAGCGCCCTCGTCGCAGTCACTAGAGCACATTCAAATAACGAGGGCTAATTCGCGTGATCATTATCACTTTGACCCTTCGATTAATTATGAATTCGCCGGCGATACATAAGGGTGGCGTGATACGAGGGGGCGTGGGGAGAGGGCGAGGATGCGTCCAGGTGATCGATTCAACTGCGATGGCTTGTGAAATCTAGGCTCGTATTTCGCATTTCATTCTTCTTTCGTCCCTAAGGTTTGCTAAGAGCTGGATACATTGGCTCGCGATCCGGCACGCGGTTCCTCCATGATATATAATAGATAATCCCCCATTCCCGCATTAATTATTACGTTCAATTATCGAGCCGTTCTATATGAAGATTGAAACATTCTCGTGTAATACGATCGCCTTAGCCACTAATATTTCGCTGTAGGCTTGCACAGTTTTCGGCACTTTTCTCATCTTTCCTACAAATCCCATCTACACAAGTATTTTACTCTTCTGGGCTCGGAATCACTCAACACCTCACTCGCATCCCTGCTATTATACTTTTTATTTTCGCCTCGGTGACTCGCCACCTCGTCCCATATATATCGATGAACGCTATGTATGGATTTACATCTATGGTAATTTATATTATCGATGAACGACGAAAATGTATCTCGGTTACGTAGGTTAAGCTTGCCAAATAAGTAGGTATTTACATATTGTTACATATTATCCGTAGGCATATTAGAAAAGTGCCAAGTTCAATAGAGTAAAATTTTAAATAAACGTGGTGTAAGATATTTTAATCGCCGAAATGTGCGTTGTTAAGCTATCGACGCTCTCATTACAAGGCTTTCTGAGATTTTATAGATATCTAAATTTTTAATACAGTCATCAAACCCCCTTTTTCAATTTTATGCCTGTCCTTTTTTACTCTTATTTTCCACAGCTTTAACTTTTGGAGATTTAAAAATTCACATTTTATTATACGAGTGCTTTTCTTTCGAACTTTTTTTATGATTACTACCATTCGATAAAGACATTTTAAAAATTCTAACTCGGTATCCAATTTCCTTTTATTCCTCTAATATCAAATTCCACGACCAGAATAGAATAATATAATTTTCGAATCGGTACTTGCCATCTGTTTTGAGTGCAAAGAAATTTTTAGGGAAATTTCTTACGGAGAAACGAAATTTTTTAGGGATCACGTAAACACTATAGTAGCCATACTTTTTGAACCTTGATGATACATTGAAATAAAAGAATGTTTCGCCTAATAACTATAAGAATTTGTACGTTATACTAATATTTCGATACAAGTTTATCAACCTTATCATCTAATTTTGTTCTAAAACTCGGAATATCATATGACATTTTTACGTTATTATTCATTAAATAAAAATACTCTGTCAAAAGAAAAGTTATATTAAATTATTCTCACGCATCATGATTTGAATATTTTCTAAGAAATATTAGATATTATTACGAAATATGACGAGATATATAAGAAATTAACATAAATATATTCGTTAGAAAGGGTTAAGTGACATGGCCGGTGAAAAGTAAAGTTCGAATTCTCAACACATTTCTTTTCAAATCCATTGACCAAACTTAAAAAACCTTTCACTTTTCAAGCGCAAACTCGCTCCCTCATTATGCATTCGATATTTATCTATTGGCAATGCTATAACAAATCCATCGATTAAGCTGACGATCGCGCGAATCATTACTATTATTCAGCAAAGAAATAACGACGTTTACAGCCAGTCGTGAATGCAATTGTCGCCGCTCCACTCGACTCAATATATACCTGAAGACGATAAACGTACCTTCTCCTGATGGTCGATGTGCACAAGCGCTTTCGCACTCCCGTCCTCGAGCGATATCTGAAGCCGGTCGACGCTGTTCTCGAGGCTCGTAGCCAGTAGCAATCCCCGGGGCTTAGTCGTCTTGAACCTGACGACGAGCTCTTCGGCCTGAGTCCTTGAGTCCTCCGGCATCAGAGCCGTCATCTGCTGACTGCCGTTCGTCGTATCATTTGCGCACGCGAGATCGCAAACATCAATTGACTTTTGATATAATTACCCTTGCCGCAGGTGGCACCGGTGAAGGGAGTCCCTGTGCAGTCACAATGGAATCTGTTCCAACCCTCGAGGCAGTGCCCAGAGTGCATGCACGGTTGGGAGGTGCAGTGCGGGCCTTGGACGTGGCAGGCAGGTCTGACCGCTCCTGGAAATGCGAGGACACGTTGTTTAGGGGTCCTTGTTGTTTTGACTTTTATTTTCGATGACGGATTCGTGAGAAATTGGTAATGCGCGATCCGCAATTGCTCGATAACAGAATGTCGCGTCGCTTTCTAGAGCGACACATTGCAAGGTTATTTAATATATTTCATTGGAATTCGATATCGGCCGGGGGCATGGTCATTTACGCGAAATATCCTGTCTATGCCAGCCATGCACTCGCCTGGTTATTTATGATGGATTGTCAAATCGATCTTTAAACATCCGACGAGAAATCCAAGGCATAGTCGCTCACTAATCGCGAATGCCTTGGATCCTCGGTCAAACACGCATTCCGAGGGCTTCTTCAGGCTCATTAAGGTGCCCGTCATTTTAGAAGTAAAATGTCCGACATTAATATGCGACGCCAGGTAATTGATTTATCCGTTACTCTTGGAAAATCACCTACGCAAATTTATAGTTTCTCATGTTTTAAAACTAATCTTCAATAGAATATCTTGGCTTAATTATACGTCGCATGATTTGTTAAATATAATTTTATGGACTATTTGAATAATGAATGAATCGCCAGTACAGCTGTACAGGAAACCATTAATACGATTAAATGGAATAAGTTACAATACAGATAATGGATTTAAGCGGTTTGTGAAATATTAATTTTACATAAATTTATACTTGATGATTATTCAATCTGGTTTTACTCTTTAATTTAAACATAATTTTATTTTTACTTTGATGCATAGGCCGGCAAAACTTAGACGAATTAATTTCAGCCTCATGAGCATTTAATTATAATATTCTAGAAGAGTTAAGCATCATATTTGGTTCTCAAGGGTCGCGTATTTTCTCGTTCCGTATTATATTCAATGATAATGAATGTAATTAGATTAGTGTAGCGGTGGGACATGATGTTACGTTTTCACTTTAGTTACATTTTTAAATTAATTATAACAGAAATTGTACAACCATTATCAATTACGATAGTCGGTAGCATATAATAACTATAATAAATTTCTGGTATTTTTAACGTCAGAATGTTAGGTCGAGATCGGGCAAAGATATTTAAATAGTGGCATGCGCCAGTGAAAAAAACAAGTAATTTAGCCCTTATTTCTCAACCATTTACAATCACAGCCTTTAAGTTAATTTATTCGGATAAAACATAAATGATCAAACACATTTCTCTTTAAAATTTTCTTTACTCAATATTTCAT
This sequence comes from Ceratosolen solmsi marchali, assembly GCF_000503995.2. NCBI lineage: Eukaryota > Metazoa > Arthropoda > Insecta > Hymenoptera > Agaonidae > Ceratosolen > Ceratosolen solmsi. The sequence goes on from NW_011948413.1 coordinate 4,722,550, forward strand.
TTCAGTTGCAATGTAAATAAATTAAAAATTTTTATCGACGCTGATGATAACATATGCTTGATTTTTAAATCTGTAAATATTAAAAAAATTATTTTAATGTCAATATTTGACAATTATGATCGGAGATTGCTATTTACTTAAAATATACGAGATTTAAAAAGAAGATTTAAAAAATAGAGTAGGAAGTAAGTGTAAATATTGCGTAACTCTATGAGACATCACGAATCTGAGAAAAACAAAAAAAAACAAAGCGATAAGAAATATGAAAGATAGACATTTACTTAAAGTGTCATATTTTATAGTAACAAATATATTATAAAGGGTTGTATATTTCAACTACGAGAGATTGATCATCATTCAAAAAACTAAGCTTAGAGGGGGGGGGGTGGTGGTGGTGGAGGCACGAGAATAAAATTGAATTCAAGAAGCCATTACGAAATATGATGTTATTTTTGTTACAGATTTCTAATAATATGAAGTTCGACTGCGGTACTGCGGTTGTTAATTGCAGTATCATTAATATCACTAATTATTAAATAGCCATAGATAATTTTTCTCATTTTAATGAATTTAAAAGTGCATGTAATATTGTTTTTCATTTTTAAAAGTAAATATAATATGAAACGAATGAATTTGTTCACATAATTTTGTAAAATAAATTAATAATGTAATTGATAAATATTATATGTAAACATTGATATATGTCCATTAAAATAGTCCAAATTATTAAATAATTTTACACGTACTGAAAATATTTTATCTGTAGATGCAAGGATTAGTTGAACACCTTTATAAAATAAACTAAGATACAAATAGTATTTAATAGCCATTTTATAGTTTGATAAAATATATGAAACATCTTTTTTTCAGAAATTTTATATCATTATAATTATCTAGAAATAAAGATACTCGGATATGTCGTAAATATAAAGTACACGTGGTTGCAATGTAGGTCTTTTCGTGCAGTGAAATAAATGAAAATTAATACTGCAGTTGTAAACCCATATTTTGCGTAGTAAAATACTTGGTAAAAATAAAATTATTTCCTAATTTACATATATTATATTATTAATTTCTCGATAATAGTTGATTGCTCAAGTGAAATTTCATCATCGAATTGATTAATTTTAAGTTTCGGTTGCGGGCATTTCGATTGATTATAGAATCGTAATCGTAGCAAAAGCTAATACAACATTGCTCAAATCTATAATATTCGAACACATAAATGTCTTTACTATATTATTATAATTAAATTGTGCATAAGATATACTTTAAACGAAAAGAACATAATCTGGGAAACTAATATCGATAGGAAGTATGCGAATTTCAGAGTATAATGATGCTGGATAGGCTCTATCCTTCTTCTCCAATCTTGCTTTTTATGCTAAGGTACTATTCAAATGCAAATATGTATCGCTCAAATGAAACACGAAAATATTATAAATGTGGAAGGAACTATCGATTTGAAAACGAAAAATTAGTGAATGATGAACTAGAACATGTATTGTATAAAACATCACCAAGCCATAGATTATTATTTTGCATAATACTTATTATTTATATTTTGTAATATGTGAATTCAAAATTCGTATCTTATTTTACAAATATTCAGACTTGCATAATAATTATGTTGCTAAAAATAAAACATTCAGAAACAGCAACTAATTAATGCAAATATACAAACTTGGACATTGTATTGATTAATTCATTAATTTGGTATCTTATAATGTATGTATACGTGAGTGATTTAATAGGACTGTAGGATTCTTCATATTACTAAATGTAATGTTATTTAATTACAAAATTAGGTCTTATAAAGTGTATAGCCGACGAACGTTAAAGATTTATATTGAGGTAAAATTTCAAACAAGATATGTTTATAGAAAAATGGCTATATGCAATAATAAAAAAATGATTATGATTTATATTTCCCGAAAATAGGAAAGTAGCGATTGAAAAATTAATTATTTAATTGAAAAATTAATTGTGAGATACACCAATGATCGTAATTATAATAATTTTTAAGGTAATGTTTAATAAACAATTATAAAATTTGTAAATATATAGTTCGAGTAGAATAATATTACATGCGAAGGGACATTTAGGATTTACAATTATAATACAAGAGCAAAGATGAACAATGATGAAATAGTTTGATTCTCCGATTAAAATAGTAGAAACAAATTTAGTTAAATTGAGATTTAAATTGAGAGTATAAAATAAATTAAAAGTTTCAGGCAGAAAAAAATAAACGATGAAATTTACCATATAAGCTTTGAAATTAAATAGAAGAATATTGAAATTTATGATTGCACATTGATTGGAAATAATTGTGTTTGTGAATTTGTAAAAAAAGAAATAGTCATTATGTACGTTAAAATTGGGCATCTAAGCGTACAAAATATGTAAAAATTATTCTGCGCTATAGAGTAGATAGAAGAAAATTAAATGTTATATTGTATCGAGGGAGTTGTAGGGGCAAACCAGATATCTAATCATTTTCACTGAAAACGAATATAAAGTGATTACTCCCAATGCATCAAGTGAACTGGTCACGGACAATTTTTTATGCTTCGCTAATTCCAGTGGAAGGCGTAATAGAGTACTTCTAAAAAAAAGCTATATTTTTCTTTCTTTTCTGTTATTATAAACTGGCTGCGTTCATTACGTGAATATTTCCGTAGCCCTTTTTATTATTAACATACGCAGTAGGGAAAAATGACATTTGAGTAAGAGAGATAACTTCAACGGCTAAAAAATCTGTCTTGAGTACATCAGCATTTTGGAGAATATGAGGCGGAATTCGTATTCAACATCGAATCAATCGTCATATGAATTGCAAAAATACGGTTAGCCAGCTGGGAAACGTATTGTCTAAATCGATTCTTTTTCCCGCATAGAAAATTTATCGAATATAATGGCGCAATACTATCGATTCGTGACAAACTAATTGCATTTCGGAGTTCCGAATAAGAAAAAATGATGAAATTTACACCGCGTAATAGCTCGATTATATATATATTCAATTATGTTATAATAATATTTAACTAATGTCAATACGAATATTAGCTTTATGAAATAAAAGGGAGCAGAGACGCAATAAAAATAACATGAAGATTCATGTCAGTGAAAATCAGTTAAATATATTATTATTCATACAGCAACGAAAAGTTGTTTAAAAATTAATCATTCATTGCTGATAATGAAAATTAATTATAAATATGTATATTTTTAAATTGATATTATCAATATTATTTATAGGTTAATTAAGTATCATTAAGTATATATTTTATATATTTTATATATTTTTTATATTTTATATTATATATTATATATATATATTTTAATATCCACGTTCTTAAAATTTTATGTATAAGGACGATTTTTATAATTTATATATTTTATATTATCCACGCTAATATTATATTTATATTTGTTATATTACGTAATATACTTATCTGATATATTATTATTTGAAATATAATTACATATGATACAAATTGCATAATCGTTGAACATAATATTGATGCAAATGGAATCATATTGAACTTATTGTAGTACATATATGTCCTAGTATATTATATGATCTATATCTGATATGTGTGTGTGTGTGTGTGTGTGTGTGTGTGTGTGTGTGTGTGTGTGGTTAATATGAAAAATGCTTAGTTAACGCTACAAATGAATATAATAGTGTACTATAAAATATCATTAAACGTAAAATTAGTAGTTAACAAAATATTGTCCAAGCAATTTGCTGGGAATAATTAATTTCAAAATGGAATTCATGAGAAATTTCTATTTATCAATTATAATCAACAGAATTATTAACGTTTGTTAGGAATAGTATAATTTATTTCAATTATGATGCCGTTTCTACAACTATATTTCCTTATTTATTGACATTATGCATTTTTCATTATTGTAATTAGCTCAAGAAAATTAAATTCTTGGCAATGTTTGTTGGCAATAAATTAAAATACTTCATCAAACTCGCAATCTCTTTTAAGCGAAACATTTCATTCTTGATTCATCTCGAGCATATTAGTTAAAGCTGAAACCGCGCATTTTTCGTCGAGAGTTTGTCGCCTTCCTCATCAGCGATGCGCTTTTAAAAGCCCAGCTGATATACGAAAATAAAGAAAATCGAGCTAGAATGTAAAAAAGGGACGGCCACGTAGAGTGAAGGAGGCATAGTTCGACTACTCACCCGAGTCCTGTTGCTGGGCGTAGCCAGCAATGTCGACGGGTTGTCCATTAATGACGAGGTCGCGCATACAGCCAACGTAACCCTGACGGAGGCTCCCCGTCCAGAGGATAGGCGGCATCGTGAGCGGAGCAAATGGCGCACCAACACCCCCTATGTACAGAAGGCCATCCAGGTCCAGACGAGTCGCGTCACCTGGAGGGAGAAAACCGGGGCGCCTCGTCCCCTCGAAATCAGTCGCTGCTTTATCTCCATCGTTCAACGTTGCACCGAGGAGATTCTACCGAGAGCCTACTTTGGCGTGCGCGTTTCCTCGCTTAACCGCGACTTGCTTTCAGGCTTCGACTTTCGAGAAGCACGCAGAAATGATAATCTCTAGAGGCATATTCGGGATCGTAATGGAGATGGTACTCAACTGCCGTTACCGAGACTGCGCGCATGATATACTGACACTTTGACACTTACGGCCAGCTTATTCGTGCGCTACTGACGATATAACGCATTTTATTAAGTTTTCGTCAGCAGTCGTGTCGTCGAATGAAAATCCATGTTCGAATAAAAAAGACTTGTAACGAACGGGGACGAAATGAATTTATGTGGATTAGTTAACATATAGGATGTTTCTGTGTGAATCGCGGGCGTAAAAGCTAAACAGATTCGGAGATTAAAATCGCTCGCCGCGTAGCGTTTGGCCCCTCTTTATACGTTTATCTGCGAGCATTAATAATTAATGTGCCTATAAAGTTAGAATATTTATGACGGTGATCCGTTAGTCAGACTTTGGAGATCATCCAATGACGAGAAGAAAAGCGTAAAGTATACGAGCCGAGGCGTGATCGGATAACGTCGAATCTCATGAAACTAACGGCCACTCTGTTCACTGTTAATGTATTGATATTTGCCAAGGTAAATCGATTTTTCATAAGATCAATATATCTACTCTCCCTCCTATAGAAGTACATGGAAATATTCTTGTTTCCACATAATAGCAATAGTTCGAAGGAACTCGATGTATTGCGCAGTAGAAGTACGGATATTCCATGGAATCTCCGGCTTTTATTACCGTTAATCAGTCAATAATCGAGGGATTCTAATAGTGATTCACTACATTGATCATCCGGTAGAAACCGCATGACAAACGCTCCGTAACTACATGTCCTCACAGTCGTTCCTCCTTCCAATTCTCGTTCCGCCGAGTCTCTTGAAATGGACATCGCGCTCGCCGTTTTCCGTTATCTCCCTCCCGCCCGCCCCCGCCCATCCCCTACAAAAAAAGCCCGTATAAAATTTAACCGATAAACTTGGTGCACGCGACCACGTGAATTACGAGGGCCCGATAAGCCTTTCCTCCCGATGGACCTTCCTTGAAATACGGGGTCCGTTGTTTCCCGCTGGCAAGATTTACGCCACTGTTTGCTCCTCGGTGCAACCTCTACTCTTCTCTTTCTTTCTCTCTCTCTCTCTCTCTCTCTCTCTCTCTCTCACTCTCTCAATCTCTCAATCCCCCAATCTCTCTCAATCTCTCTCAATCTCTCTTTCGCGCTAACGTGAGTGGTGAGCCTTTCGCCTCTATGCACTTTGGAAAATGAATGGGAATGTAAAGTGCTGAAGACAATTTACAATTTAATGTATAAGATGTGTACACCGTTTAAAAAATTGAGAACATATTCGTTGCCAGGTGAGAATTAGTGCACAACCGCGTGTTCAATGACAATTTGAAAGCTTTCGGAGGTGCAAGAACTTGTGGACTTCTTCATATTACAATGAGTGCATTTGTTGGCTTTTCAGGGTGGTCACTCGCTTTTCTTTTTCATTTCGGTGCAATAGCTGATGCATTGGTTACTCGTGAATTGGGATTTCCTTGCATTGGTGTGAAAAGCGTTGGCAATTTTACATGTGTAGGCTAACGCACAATTTCTTATATTCTTTTGTATCTAAGTGATTTATCAATTTGATATTACGCGTAGTCAAGCAGGGTAAAACGTTACTTGGATAATTAATTTTCCAACATAGTTTTTCGAATAAATAGGTATGAAAATAAAGTAGAATCTAAGTATTGATGATTATATAAGAAGGCCAGTACCGAAATGTATTTCTGTATTACATGGGCATTACGTTTTAGAAGCTGAAAGGGAAAATGGTAGTGAAATAAATTTCACTAATAATCTAAAATAAATTACAGAAGCAAATATTAACTGTGAACTGTACCTATTAATTTAGTGCTCGTGTGCTTTCATATCCCTGAAGTTATCTTTATTTTTATTCTTTTTCCACAATAATATTAATATACTAGATTATGATGTTATTAGCATTATTAACATAAAGTAGCGCCAACCGATTTATAAGCTAATTAATTTACGAATACAAATTTCTTTATAATATTTTATTTACTATAATAGAGCTTTCATTTACATGTTGACGGAAAAGAAATTAAATATCTTTTATAATACGAATGAATTTTTAACGGTGTACATATACCATAAAATCATTATAAATAATATAATGGTACATTATTAATGCAATAAATATAAAGATTTATTAGCACGTTTTGTGCAGGCACAGTCTTTGCAAATGATTTTTCAAACAAAAGCATCATTTGTTTGGTCTCAAGAAGCATTTCGCACTATTGTTAACATGCAAATTTGCATTTACAATTGTAATAATGAACTGATTCGATTGAAGGATCAACCTTTATTATTGCACAGTTTTACGTAAATCAGTTTTGATCGTTTTGGGTGAAATTCAGAAGCAGAGGCGTGATCATTGTAGTGCTGCATGTAGATCATTGAAAGGGTCTTATTAATCATCCATCGTGCTTATTAACGAAATTAGTACAAGTAGATGACAATTTAAACGGAGCGAAAATAGTTACAATACAAGAGACTTTTTGATAGACTTACATCGACATCGGCATTTACATTTTATAAAATCTCACACCCTCACTTTATAATAAATTATTCCCGATTATTTATTTATTTATTTTTTTTTTATGAAACTATAAATGTTGAGGAATCTTGTAAAGATGAACACCAAGTGCCAAACTGGCATGATATGATCATCGTCGTAATAAGATTACTCTGCGTTAAGAATATGAAGTCCGGTGTTTGTTAAAATTGTAGTAATTGACTTCGAAAGTGAAGTCCAAACTAAACTGTAGTCCTTGAAATGGTGCATTCATTAACTATGTACATTAATTTAACTTTATGTCCTTATATAATCCATTTCTTGTATATTTACGCAATTATTATTCTGGAAGATTAAATAGGGATCTTTGATATGCACGCGTAGCGAACAACAGCTTGGAGCTTTGGAAGTATAATTTTTTTTATTTTAATGTCTAAAGTATCTTGAGAAAAAAATTCTTTCATTCGCAGCAATATTTTAAGAAAATGAGTGAGAAAAGGGTGAGGCGTGGGAGTGGGGTGGGGTGGGGGAGGATAAGCAGTGAAAAGAGGCAGGGAGGGAGAGAGAGAGAGAGAGAGAGATAAAGGCGAAACAAGAGTCGCCGCTGCGGCGAAGAAACGTATAGACGTAGTAAAAAGAAGCGAAGAAATGCCGATGTCGATAAGGCATTTGTCCGGGCCGAAGAAGGGCTGAGTGTCGAGTGATGAAAAATAAATCTTAGCGGTAAATGTACTTGCCGTAGTCGATGGTCGTGAGATGACATGAGCTGAGTCATTCCACACTACTGGGGATGCGCATGTACGTGCGTTCGATATAATAGACAAAGACATTGATACTTGCAATTATCATCCTTACCCGGTGGCCGGAACTCGAAGGTCGAGCCATCAACAACGACGCGGCCCTCGCGCTCCACCCGGCGTAGGGCGACATCGTGCCAAGTACCGTCGTCCACGCGCTCCTCCGAGGCCCGCACCTTGAGCGGTCCCTCGCCCAAGTCCATGTGTAGGTAGAGATGTCCACCTAAGATCTCGAAGGCGAAGAGGTCGGTCTAAGGAAGAGCCCGCGGGCACTTGTTAAGTATGGCAAAACCGATCGATATCCCAGCAGCAGACACCCCGCCCTCCTGCCCACCTCTTTGCCCGTAACTTTTCATTGCCCTCTTATTCCCGCCTAAAATGAATCCCTAAAGCGCTTTAAATCCCTAAAGATGCGGAGTTGGCGTCTTTCTCTTGGTTCTATTACCCCCCCCCCCCCCCCCCC
>NW_011948413.1:4730929-4753328 GCF_000503995.2 Ceratosolen solmsi marchali
TGTCTTTTTCCCCCCCCCCCCCCGCCATCATCAGCAACCAATCCATCGTGTACTACGATCGGCAAGTAACGTTCGTTGTGACGTCACAATTGGCTAGCTCTCGCGCGTTACGGCAGTGTGGTCACATAACCCATAGGCGCGCTTGCTCGTCTCTTGTCTTACATCAACTCGAGCGTAACTTTGTGAAGTGCATTATAGGCGAATTTAACTAACGTCATGTCGTCCCGATTAATAGTGCAGATTGTATCGATGAAGGGTTGTTTTATTTATTTTTATTTTTTTTTTTTTATAGACAAGTAATAATGAGTCGATGTAAATTCGATAACCTCGAGGAAGCATCGGACTAAGCTAAGGAAGCTAAACTTTGTTCGACTCGCGTGTTACTTCCATATTACATACGTTTAATTATATTTTAATCAAGTATAACAGTGTTTCAGGCCGCCAATGTATAAGCTGACGTGTCGAATTATAGTAGTTGCATAATGCTATAATAACAAACTCGAATTAACTTAGATTTTTATTTCGTGAATAATTAATTATAGTATTTTATTGTAATTCAATTATTATTATGTCGATCTCGTAAGTAGCTGTTGTATTGAAAATAATATTTTTAATTTAATCGTAAGTATGTTTATTTATTGCCAACAGTCGTAAAATCTTTATTAAATTTTCAATAATAAATTTTGATTATTAAATCGATAAATTTGCCACTCTTGCATTTGTTATTCGGAACATATATTTTTATTCTTTTACTTTCTGTTATACATCGAGTCATTTGTATTTGCAGATAATATTTATCAATTCTAAGTAGATTCGTTTTGAAATTGACCAAGCATAATAAAAAACATAAAATAAAAGAAAACGAAAGAGAATATTACAAAAATTAAGGATATTTTTTTATCTTTGATTTTGCGGAACGAAGCCATAATACTGAGAGAAATTTAATGAAATTTTGGTTAACTTTTTCATTTCACTCCGTTGCAAGCTTGAAATTGTAGGATAAAGAAAAGATTATATGGATAGGACAGTAGACAGGGGTAGGAGAAAAAGTTTTCTTTTTCTTTTTTTTTTTCCCAAAAAGTTTTCAAATAATGATTTACATACCCGAGTGAGCGATGCACTTCTACTATACATGACCAGGCCGTTGGGCTCGTTCGTACGAATTTTAAAAGATATACTTCCGGATTTGGCAGCTTTCCAGGGTGGAAGAACCTGAAACAAAGAGGAGCGTGCGGTTCTTATTGGAGATCTCACGGCCACTGCTGAAAAGCCCCTTTAAATCCTGCTGAGAAAAGTGGACTGGAAAATCGGCTAGCATCTATGCGACCGTTGTACCTTTTTCATCCCCACCCATTGCCAATCCATCGGCGTACCCACGTACACGCACGGATTGTCGCGATCCGCAAATGCGCATGCACACAGTCAGGGCATTGCATAACCATTTAAGGAGGCTGTGATAGGCAAGAGAGACGACGTAGGTCGTTCGGTCGCGACGTGACTCTTCGTCGCCTATCCGCTGCTTGCCTCGGGCCTTTCACAAACTCTTATTCCCCTTAGACTTATTTACAATCTTCGAATGACAGCGTGAAACTGCCCGAGGCACTTTAAATAACTCAACGTAATAAATATCCTTGTTTATAAAGGTGATCGTTTGGAGACGGCTACCGAATTGCGCGCGCCTCTTTCAATTTCAACGGTACCGCGCGTGCATACAAAGGACTCACGAATACGCGGTAAATCTACGGACTGAGCACGGATGGGAAGAAAAATTTTACATTATCGAGACTTAGGACGTGATCTTATTTTTGAGTAACGGGTATCATTGGCGCATTCAGGTTTTCGGGAAATTCCTTCTACTTTTCTTCGATTCTGGACGACGGGGTGGGTGTTCATGCGTTACTCAAGCCACCTTGCGAAATTACGAGCGAAGCTAGCCCACGAATTACCTAATTCCCTGGTGGATTAATATTTTAAATGACTTGAGCGATGTGCCAAACTTCGCTCGTACAACCTAGAGAGACGCCGCTTCCACGCCAATTTCTCGTCTACCCTCGCTACGAAATGCTGCCTCTCCGTACATGTGTGTACATACGTGCTCGCGCTCACACGATATGTGCACGATGGAGAGTTAAATGGAGATATACAGTGTATGAGTGAGTAAGACAGAGAGAGAGAGAGAGAGAGAGAGAGAGAGAGAGAGAGAGAGAGAGAGAGAGAGAGAGAGAGAGCGTTAAATAAAAACAGAGAGAGAAAGAGATAAAAACAAAACGTATATATTCGCGCGCGCGCGCGCGCGCGTGTGTGTGTGTGTGTCTAAGCTCGTTTGTCGACTCTATTCCCCACGAAATTCGTGGTTTCTCTTTTTCATTTGCGAATCATCATATACAGCCTTCTATTACCTCTGCTGGAAAATTCAATAACTCTGATTTGTTCTGCCTCTGTACAGGTTATTATTCTTTTTACATTTTTCTCTTTACTTCGCTCGCGAGAATCTATTTCTCGCGAATCCGCAAATGTATGAAAATATTTCCCCGCTGCCAGTTTACATTGAATCGTTGCTGACTCGGTGTCTTTCACATGTGACGCAAAGATATTTTGCATACCTAGCAGTTTGCATTGGCTGACTATGAAAATCATAAAATCACATATTAACTAAAATCGAAATTAAAAACATATAAATAAATCATAAAGTAAAATATTGGCTGTACGTATGAAATAATTTGAGCCCAATCTTGTGCTCAACACCTAAAGTTGTGTGCTAATTTCATGCATTTTTCTAGCACTGCGAGTCATTCAGATTTCGTAACACGCGTCACTTGTTATTAGCTTTTCTGCTCCTCCATATTATTTTTGCCGGCTTTAACAGTTCTGGAAAAGCCATGAATAATTCGGTGCTTAGAGAGCCTATTCCTCCCATTCGTCTCGCGATCCATTACAACTTCTACGTTACTTTTGGAAATAAATGATTCGACCAATCTCACGGGGTCAATGGCCACTCCTGTTTATTTAGTACCAGTGGCCGGTGTACTACGTAGTAGTTCGTGTCGCGGAACGCTGCGAGTCCAAAATTCACGTTCGCATGGTCGTCCTGTTTTTAGCAGCGCTTCAGAGTTTTGTATTCTCCTAGTCGAGCAGTTCCCTATTTTTTTTTCTTGTTCTTCTCTTGTATCAAGATCCAAAAGTGTCTGTATGACGTGCTCACCGGGTTATAACATTGCCCTCCGTACCCGGGGGGAGGCAATCCCTCAATTTCTTTTTCCAGGCCGCGCGGTCAACGAACTGGTGTTTCAGCATTACACTTCTCTCGACCTTTTCTATCTACAATGAGCCTTTCCAGTTTTTCGTTGTCCGACCCGTTGGAGGATTTGCACTTGACTTTTCACGTTGTGATAAACGAGAATAATTGTTTGTAAAGTTTAACTTTTTTCTTTTTTCTTATCCATGTGCTTTTCTGTCCGTCCGTTTATCGTGGACTTGAGCGTATGCGTCGAGATATACATCGAAGGTGCGCTAAGATGCGAAATGTGGGAAACGGAACTAACGATGTTTGGAAAATTACGTGTGAGCCACGAATAAATAGATATATTTACATAGATATGCGTGGATATGTAGATACGTGTGATCGTCAGGCTAGACGAGGGCGGTGCTTTTGCGGGAAATCCCGGGCTCGGAAAAGGAGAACCGGAACTTCGTCGTAACGCATAACTTGTAAGAGGAAAAGTTAGTTATTAGTGGGGGAGAGAGAGAGAGAGAGTGAGAGGGGGGCGAGAGTGAGTGAGTGAGAGAGATAGTGCGAGATTGGTAGTGGCTATAGACGGAGGAGAGAGGAATGAAGGTAAAGTGGCGAAGGAGGAGATATTCCGTACGGTTTAACGTCGTTACAAAGTTACCGCTTTCTTCGGATATTCAAAGTCGATGGGCTTGCTTATCAAGGCTTGAGTTTCTGCGTTAGCCCCTTCGAAATGTCTCGGGGCATGATGAGAAAAAAAAAAGCTCACGAGCTGATAGGAGTTCGAGAGCGATAAAGTTCGCTGTATCTTTGGGAGCGAAGACGAATCTTTCGTGGTACTTTTATCACCGTTGCACCTGAGATCCTTTACAAATTAATCTCTACTCAAACGCCTTCCTGGTCTTTTCTCCTCTCTTTATCCCTTCCCCACCCTATTTTTTCCCTTTTTTTGTTGTTGCATACCTCACGAAACATGAAAGCGATCCGGATATTCGTGTAAGCCGCTCGCAGAAAAGTCTGTGATGTAGAGATTACGCACTTGAATAGAAGTCCTGAAGATTCCGGTCTATTGGCTTTATGCGCGACTACACTTGCACAGTGGAAGGGGAAGGCATGTAATTTACACGCACCGTCGCTGTGTAAAACGATCGTCGAAATGCCGTCGTCGCTGCTTTGCGATCGTGGACATTTTAATTTGCAGCTCAGCGGTGCCGTATGACAATTATTGTCTTGCAATTGACATTGAGGCAAGGCCTGACATCTATAAATATCCATTTTCCACCTCGAGCTCTTCCCGATACTTAAATAGTTATTAGAAAGTATCAATTTCGAAAAGGGTAAAAGCTATTTCGATCTATCTATCTACGTGACGGTTCGAAACGAGGTCAGCTTACATTCGAGAAAAATTATTATTGTCCTTTCATCAATAAAAAGCTTATTGACAAGTAGATTACCTTTCAATTTTCACTAAAATGTAAGCGATTATTTATCAGAAAGTCGACTTTGAGCAACTATGGCATTTTCAACGCGCGTACTCGAGTGCCCGGGAAACATGCGCGAGGAAGCCATTCGTAATTGGATAATACCGGGGAATGAATTATTTTGGCCGGTCTCGTCTCGCTGCACAAACACACTCCTTGTAAATTTCCTTTTGATATAGTAAAATAACTCATTTCCAGTCTGCCGCGGCGCCGTGCCTTCCACGCAATACCGCCTATTTACAATAGGATTACCCGCGCGATAATACAAATAAAATAACAATGGCGGATTAAGCGCAGCTGCATCACGGCGCTGCATCCGCATCCGTGTCTTATTGTTGAAAAACAGAGGCGAACGGGAATTCAACGGTCGTGCATGAACGATAACGGGCCTTTCGCGGTCTGTCCATGCGACGTCGCTCAAGGGACGCAGACAGGTGGCGTGGAGTTGATGGGAGGCTCTCGCATTGTCGCTGTATTCGACCGTTACGACTGCTGCCAACCCCACGTTTCTGACTTATAGCGGCCTCGAGTCCCGCCTCCTTCTACCAACACCCACTCCAATCTCCCCCGGGGTGTGAAATAATGCGAGCCCGCGATCGCGCTGAAACGGAGATGTACGAGACGATGGGAGGAGAAGAGCTGGAGATGTCGTTTATAACCGCGCGATATCCCCTTTCGAGAATCCTCCTTGTCTCCCGAATGTCTCCTCGCTCGCGTAATGTTAACGGCAACGAGTGGGACGGTATAAAAATTGATCATGTATACTCTTACCCAGAGAGCCATCATGTATCGCATTCGGGGCTAAAGAAATTTTGATAGCGACCTTTTCGCGAGAGCTGATATGTGACTGTGTCTGTTGTGTCAGCGGCTGTGCTTGTGTGCTTGTGTGCATGTGTGCGCGGTAAGACGGCGATAGAGTACCGCAGTGGATACAGAATTATAATATCGTGGTGTCGGGCTGTGTGTATGTCGTTGTCGTTGGCGGCGGTGATCGTTATGTAATTTGCGTTTACGGAATGTTTGAAACTTTGATGAGAGCGAGGTTACGGGAGCGGGTGAATATACGAGTCGCGAGTCCTAAAATTATATAAAACATAAGTAATATAATGAGCATTAAATGCTGAAAGATACGAAATAAATAGAATCGTGAAATTAAACTAACATCCTCTCTTCCATGCAAATTATTGTGCATTTCATATATTATGTATTTTCATAGACATTATATACACCCTCATACATATATGGATGATAATTTTTTACATGCAAATTGGTGCTTGTTCTAGTTATATATATATATATATATATATATATATATATATATATATAAATATATATATATAAATATAAATATATATCTATATATCTATATATATATATATATATATAGAAAAGTTCGTTCATTGCAGTGATGGATGGATGAGCATGAGAATAGTGGTTTGTAAATATATTTATCCGCGGGAAAGTGTTTTCGCCCGAAAATCATTTCCGACCGACAATATTATATCATAATGCTCTGTATTATTATCGACGATTAAAAGAGCATTATCGAAAAACAAAGAGAATAAAAAAAAACAAGGAAGGAGACACGGATGTCACTGGATGCGAGAGGAAGATAGAGAGCGACAGAGAGGAGAGAGGGAGAGAGGGAGAGGGAGAGGGAGAGAGAGAGAGAGAGAGAGAGAGAGAGAGAGAGAGGCTAAAAGTACGAGCTTGAGATTGTAAAGGGCTTCTTGCTCCGCTCCCTATATTCCAGCGGCTCCATTCTTTTATCCTTTATTTTTATATCCAATATCTTTCGTTTTATTTAGGAAAGCTCGGCTCTGCAAAGAAATCATAGAAAAGTTTTACGAGTACTCGACTCCCCGTGCTCTTACGAACACCGCGAGTACCAAACGCCCGAGACTTATACGGATACCCAAGCTCGAATAATAGTCGAGCACACATGCACACAGATCGGTAGGGCTTCGCATCGTTGAAACGCTCGTTGAAATCGTCGAATCGTACATTTATGAGATGAAGTAAGGCAAGAGAGTGCGTGCATGTGCAAGTATAGTATAGTGATAACAGTGATTATTATATTGTCTAATACATAAGGTGAGACGCGAGTGTATGTACAGGTGAGTGAGTGAGCGAGAGGGGCCAGGAGGCTGTTGTTGGGCTCCTGGAGGATCGCGGGGTTAATGGGTTGAGGCTGGTGGCTGTGGTGCGCGGCTGGGATGGGGCTGGGGTGGGGCTGGCTCGGATAGTAAGAGATAGATTGGGAAATTTGGCGGAGGGTGGCAAGTGCATATCGCTCCTCGCTAAAAGCTAAGTTCGCGTGAAATAGTAGCCAATCATAGTGGTGCTAGTCAGTGAGGCAGGGCCGCGGAGCTATTCTCCGCAGTTACTTAGGCTGCTGCCTGCTTATCATAACCATCGTTAAACTTTGTTGAGCGTTTGCTTGATAAAAGCTGCGCTTTTGACGGTTCGCTTACCAGGTGGGACTCTGGGCTGGTAAAGGTGACCACGGTGCCGTGAAGTCGCCGGACGCTCACCGTCGCCGGCGCCTGGTTTTCCCCGTACACGTGTACCGTAGATGAGATCGATCACGAGCACACACAGACAACAATGAGGCACTCTCTTTAGTGTCGTAACAGGGACGTATCATTCGTCGTGATCGTCGTAATCATCGTCGTCGTCGTGGTCGTCGTAGTAGTCGTTGCCGTCATCGTCCTCGTCGTTATGATTCGTCAATATTTTATAATGTAAGTGCTTGTCCCGAGCGATGCAATCTCTCGTACGTGCGAATATAAAATTTTCTTGGACTAGGGAGATTTTTCATGGCAAAACTTGGCAATAAGTTGTTAGCGGAGAGCTTTACGTTAATAGACATAAATGGCGAGGACTCGTCCAGGGCTCACCGTCTCATTGCAGAGCTACATACATTCATGGACCAAGTGTTGCCCCAAGGTTCTCTCTCTCTCTCTCTCTCTCTCTCTCTCTCTCTCTCTCTCTCTCTCTCTGTTTTTCTTCTTCTCCGCAGGATGCTTTATTTTTTTATCGGGCTTTAACAGGAAATGTGAAAAGGCACGCCGCGAAGAAGAGCTCGCGAAAAGTGGGATGCCTCTGACCTCGTTAATACGTCGTCTTCTTTTTCGCCTTTCGTCCCACAACTCGCCATTAAAATATCCAAAATAGAAGTGGGTCAATGTGACTGCGGCTTCAATTTGTCCGCGTCTCCGCATGAGAGTAATTAAGCGCTCGCTCGTTCTCCACCTCCTCCCATCCCGATCTTCACCCCGGATAAATCTAGCGCGAGTTTGACATCGTCGCGGACCTAACCGACCTGCGATGCGCTTAAACCTATGACATCGCGTTAATGATACAAATCTGCTTTAACACCCTCGGACATTTAAACGCGACTCCACCAATCGAGCGCCCTTACTTGTAAACGTCACTTTAAAAGGGGCTTCCTTTATTGCCCCCCTCTCTTTTGTCGCGTAACTGAAATGCTTCCTCGATGATGGAGGGCCAGGGGAGTTACCAGTGATTCGCCTCCGGCTCTTAATTAAGGAAACTCGCGTATTCCTTCTTTTGTTGCTTTAATTAGTTTCAAGCTCGGCTTTCCGGCGTCCGCTCGCGCGCTGAAATCTTGCACTCGCCATTATTTTTCGCCCGCCTCCGTAGCCGATTCGTCTACGGCTAACGAAGTTGTCTTCGCAGTCAAGGGGCAAATGTTTATTACGTTGACGATGCACAGACACGCTAACGATAAGTTGGTCGATATATGTCATCGTGATGTATGTGCGTGAACGTCGTGAGGACAAAACGGTTCGTCGGCCGCTTGTTACTTTTTGCGTTAAAGAGAATAGGAGAGAAGGGGTTAGGATGGTCTGTAAAGCGAATGTCTTCGTTTAAATGGATCGTCGGATTTTGGTGCAGCGGTTATTAAGACGCGAGACCGCCAGTGATCATCTCGGATTTCCACATTCCTCGAATTCCCGTCGCGTACAGCTGTCGCACTATAACGGGGGCCTGATTTTCCAGTATCATTGTACATAGAGGAAAACCCAGTGCTTTTGTTAAACGTTACCGCTGATGAGATTCACTGAGAATTTGGCGGAGCGGAGGGAGATAGATAGGTATATATATATATATATATATATATATATATAGAGAGAGAGAGAGAGAGAGAGAGAGAGAGAGTGGAAGACAGTGAGATAGAGTAGGAGAGAGTTGGAGAGAGTGGGAGATAAATAGACAAAAGACCAAGAGGGAGAGAGCCATCCCAGGATGTTTTAAAGATGGGACAACGATGCGAGGAAGACCACCATAAATATCGATTAGCGTGTCGAAGGATTTGCGCCTATCCTTAATCTTGTAAATCCGGTGAAAGGTGCGAGAAAATATTTTCTGTCTGATCGTAAATTCGAATTTAATACCTTGTAATTATTATAAATCGCAAGCGGACGCGGCCCAAGAATTTCCGTGCCATGATGCAATTCATATTATACATTGCTTATAAATTATTACCATTTGCTATCGCGTTTATTCGTCGTGGTTCTATATTTTTCCGCGAATCTTTATAATACTAGCCGATGAAAAATGAGCGCCAATTTGCACTTTTATTATTATTATTCTTATTAGTTATTTATTTGACCCGACAGAAAACGGTAAACAATCAATGTGAGCGCGCTAAATTTATATTTAACGCTTGATTAATTATAAAGCTCCACGACACTTCTCGCCTCAGTTGAAGCAATTTACAATTATTGCCATTTTGAATATAAAAATGAAAATGGGGGTATGAGAAGAAATATGTGTATCATTCGACATACTTTATATCGAGCCGCGAATCATCGGCTTAATTATCGCGCGTAGAGTAAGAGAGGGAGCGAGTGTGAGTCAATTACGCGAGAGTAAAGAGTTAAATCGAATACAGGCGGAGGCCGTTAAGAATGAAAATTGCATAAAATATTAAACCGTCGGCGAGAAACAACTCGACGTGGTGAGACATGTTTTTTCCACCCTCCCACGCCAACCATAGAAACTAATTTAGTCGAGTGCGTAAGCACTCGTGCGCAGCTGTGCGGGCAATGAGAGCAGGAGGAAAATGCCGGATATTTGCCGAGATAACGGAATGAAAGTTCCTCGTGGCGCATCGTATACAGACTTAATGAAGGAAAACGCGCTTATTAATGGCATAAGAGCCTTTTAAAACGGGCACTTATAAAGGGGTTCGCGCGCGCGCTCAGCAATCAGGATAAAATACACCCGCGGACGGAGGATGGCAACGAACGGAGTGCACGTACATTTGATTTTTAGCAAAGCTATAGCTCCCTCGGCTCGGGTGCAGCTTTTGGCGCTGCTCCGGGATGGGGAGTAATTAAGCTCGGTCGAGAGTCGAGTGAAGTCAAGTAAGTCAAGTCGCTGCTATGTACGTGTGTAGCATCGAAATTAGAAAGGTAGAGGGTCTGCGTGCGGCGCAGACTTGCATACTCACGAGATGGGAGTCTCGGGTGGTGAAGGTGACTGGGTCGGAGGCCCTCGGCTCCTGGCAGTGGAACTCGATTTTACCCCAGGCAGCGGCACCCGGGGCGCCGCTTCGGGCCGTCTCGATCAGCTCCATACGCAACCCCTCCGCCTGGAATTCCACCTGGAACCAATAGGACCAGTTGCTTGCTTAAATCGAACGAGGCTCGCTGGAACGAGGGCGATGTGATTTTTTAAAGAATTTTTTAAAATTTACTTGGAGGGGCCGCTTTGGTGAGATTTGTCGAGATAAATGTAGCTTTCTGCAATTGCCGGATAATTGTTAGGATAATTTATATTTGGGGCTTAATAACGGAGTATAAGCGTTTGGAAATTGTTTGACAAGTTGCTGCAATTTGCCTCCCGTAATTATTATTGTGCTCATTATTTGAAATTTCAATATTCTTTTGCTGGTTGTAAGTGCTCTGTTATTCTATTTTCATATTTGCATAGGCAGAAGAAAATTAGTCTACTCCCATTTTAATTTTACTATTGCCGAGAATATGCCGCGGTTATAAAATGAAACCAATTAAAAGAGAATTACTCAGATTCTAATTTTTACCATTGTAAAGACGTTTCTTCAGCCTCGTAGTTTTATCATAAAATTTCACGAGGCCGTCAATTTACACCTTATTAATGGAAGCTCGAGGCGGTCCGTATAACTCGAAATACGATGTTAAATTATGTTTATGTATTCCAAATAAATCTACAAAGTTAGGAGTAAATATCATAAGAGTTTTAAAAAATTTGAATCCCGGCAACTCCGACTTCTTGCAGCTCTTGTGATTTCATTCTACCGTTTTCATCATGGTAATTTTTGTCGTACGAAGTTGTAACTTTCTTCATATTCTCGTCGAAAGTAGAATGGAGCGGTAGAAGTGGAAAACGAAGATGAAGAACAAAATGGAGCGTAACAGGCTATAACCGACGTCCCGGGAGTCCTTGGGCACACTCTGTCCTTAACTACTTGCGGATCATTCGTAAAAGTTTACTTGCAAATACATTCATTTTTTTATTCCTCGCTTTGGCAAAATTAAAAAACGATTACAGCGAATAAAATGCGCTAGATCGGGCAATTCTCGGCTCTCATCTCATTCCTATTTAAATTGCGAATAATTACGTAAACGTCGAGCTTCCAGCTAATAGCTTCGATGTCCGGCCTTACATCATTCAAGTTTCTTTGAGCCCCAAGCAAGACACAAAAGTTCAAGCTTATTCGTGCAGTCGTTAGTCGAGCAGGCGGGCCAGATCTCGTGAACACTGCGCGACGCGTAATCTCCGAAAAGCGCGCAGTAATGCAGAACAGTAACGATGCTCACGCCCATAAATGATAATTGATAAGAGAGGATGAACGAATAATCGGCCAAGCACTCCCTTCCCACTCCCGTAGGAAACGCGCGGCCGATCGATAATCACGACTCTTCCCGTCAAATTTATATCCTTCGACGAATAATATTTACCCCCCATTTTCACGTAACTCGTGTCCCCGAGGACGCTAATCAGGACAAATGCCCCTGCTCCACGACTTCAACGAAAGCCCGTAGGTAGACCTAATGAAATACCAACGAGATCCGCGCGTACAGAGAGCGCGAGGCTGAGTTACGGCCTTCGTCTCGACATGGCCACTCGGTCATAATTCCACTCACCTTGCGTAGACAGCCGACAAAGTTGTTGATACCCTTGGAGCCGATGAGCTCGCGAGCGTCGGCGCCGCCCCCGACGAGGATCCGCTCGCTCGCCAGTTTCGTGAATGATCCGGCGGTGTGTCCGTGCTCCGTGTACAGGCCGTCGACGGTCGCCGTCAACTGCAAAGGCGAATTCCACACCCCTTAATTAGCACTGCCGATGGTATTGGCCGCGCAATGGTCGCGCGAAGCAAACATTCCCCGGGCTAATGAAAGGGAGTGTCAGGTGGAGCGCGAAATCCCGGCTCTCCTTACCGTGTAAACCTCCCCGAGAGTATTTTTCCAGATTTCGCTCGGGAGCACGGGAGAGAGCGAGCTCCTCGACCTTAACTAAACCTTGCCCCTTTCGAGAGCTCGCACGGATGCTTTAGTGGGACTATAAACTTAGCATTTAGACAGATGCTGTGGAGAAGTTCAGGGCGAAAGTGATTTACTATGATAGGAGATCCGGGGTATTTTTCAAGCTGTAATTAGTCGGGAGCATTGAAATGAAAGTATACGCGGTTACTATTTCGCATAATGGGACGGTGAGAAATTGTGGCCGACTTGTGCCATGGATTTGCAATCTCACGTTAATTCATTTTCTTTGTCCTCTAAGCGAGATTTTTCAATTATTCATCCGCAAGACGTGCGGTAAATTGAGGAAATTGCGGAGCGAAAGAAGAGCCAAGGGAAAATACATCACGCCAATATTGGCATTTAATTTATCAAGTTACTGCGAAACAAATGCGAAATAACGACAACATTCACGAGGGTAATAATAATAACAACAACAACAACAACAACAACAACAACAACAACAACAACAACAAATGCCAATGAAAAGTATTGCCTTCTAAAGCTGCTGCACGAGCATATGTGACTTTGTTTAAAAAACAGACAGCGAACTTCGTAGCTTCAATGCTGCACTCGGATCCTAAACTTGGAAATTTCTTTTGCGACTTCGAAGCACGACGAAGAGATTCTCTTTTCGTAGAATGTAGCTTCACAAACCCATAGGAACTTTTCAAATTGATTTCTTGCATTAGTCATTTTTGTTAAAGGCCCTCGCGAGTTTACCAAACAATTAGCTGATTAATGATTGTCGATTTATAACATGCGCCAATACAATAACAATACGCGCTCTTAAATTTAAAGAGCAAACAGTTTATTAAAATATAGTTGACTATTTGCTGTTATTTATAATCATTATTATTATCGTCATTATCTTACGCGGGCTTGAAAGTAACGTATTTAATTATGAATTTTTAACAATTTTAATACTTATTAAACGTGTCTAGTTAGTATTGTGCATTCGTTGATTGGTGGGGGAGGGTGAACAAGGAAGGAAGATTCGATTACTGTTAGATTCAAACTTTTATAACGATGAAATTAATAATATCAGCGTATATATGTTATTTAAAAATGAGATTTATCTGCCAGTATAACAATTTATTCAGTGCCCACATCCGACGTTACTCATATTCATTTTCTGCGATTTTTGTAAAACAATGATTCAGTGACTGAATTCTCATATCAACAATTATATTATATAATAATCACGTAATTTATATAGCACATCGCAGAGTGTATTTTATTATTATAATGTAAATGGAAAATTATAACTAATAATGATTTGATGTTTTTATTCTTAAAATACACAAACATTCATAGCGGTGCTATACAACTCAATAGTTCATAAAAACTTCAGCGACATTGTTCATAGTATTTTCCTTCAATCTCCACCCATATTCAATAGGCTTGCTGGATATGTCATAAATGCCAATATTCACAAATATCACTAGAATAATATTGGCATAAGCATTACATAATAAGAATAGTACAATCTGATATTTTGAGTTTATAAATTGTAAATAATTGTAGAAAATTTTTATTATGGTTTCAGATTCGAAGAATTTACTTATGAAATGACAATAAAACAGGCGAATTACGTTGAGTAACAGGAATTATAATTTCATTTTTCGATATAAGTAATATTATGCATCGATTTTGTACGAAGTTGTATGAAGATATTAATGCTTGAAGTAAGAAATCAATTTGAAAATAATTTTATTGGATTAATAGCTTCTCATATATTTATTTTCATCAAATCAGAATAAGCCAGATAATAAATAATCTTTAAAAACGATTAATATCTTTTCCACATATATACGTATTTTTATTCCCATTTTTAATATAATATTTCAGTAGTTTTTATCTCATTCATCAAGCATGTAAACATATTATATTTACATAGTTGGAGATAGTTTTAGTCGATTTTAATTTATTGATAACAATGCACTTTATCGTAACAATGTAATTAATAATACCGATAAATTTCTAATGATTAAAAATGAATTAGTTAAGATGTAAATGTACGTCCATATAAGTTTATTGATATAACGAATCGTGATTATATTAAATTACATTGGATAACATTCAAATGAAATAAATCTATTTTAAATACACTCCATAAAAAAGATAGTAATCGTAGATAGTAGTTTTTATTCGATGCTGTTAAATGTTGGAAATTAAACTCATTCGGGAATAATAACAATTTCATTTTAAATGATATTTATCGAACAATAATGATCGCAGAATTTTTTATTTATTTCCACAGATTTTTACAAAATTACAATTAATTTCTTTTATCGAGCACTAGGTAATAAAATACTATAAAGTTTCAAAAACTTTTAATGTGATTTGAATCATTATCAATTAGCTGTATTAATCGATAGTTGGTTTTAATTATGATTTTTATTCTCAATGAGTCGAATAAATAAGAATCTGATTACATTATTATCATTAAATTATATTTTCGAAATAAAAAACATATGAATTTATACAGTCATCGATTAATGCTTATTAAGACCCCTTTGTGTATATAATTAAAAAATAATTATCATCAACTCAAAGCTATTTGGATTGGATTGGATTTAGTTGCTTTTTAATGGCGAATTCATGCATTTATTTTAAGGTTGCTAGAAAGTCGTAAAATAGATTTTGTATTGCACTTTTTGAAATCAAAACTTTCTTCAAGTATAATACTGTTAAGTTCTATCGAAATTCTTAAAATTGTTGATTTGGCAGCGGGAAAAGCAATTCGGCCCTGGACTTTTACTATTACAAACAAAAACTTTTTATGCGTTTTTACAGACACTTTTCTTTTTTGCAACGCAAAAAGTTTAAAAAGCAATATTTGATTGATTTTAAAACAGTTAAGGTTATTTAAAACACACATAGTTATCAGTATAATCAGCGATAAAATTCTAAAAGCTTGTATTTTTCGTCAAGAATTCACAGTTCAGGAATTGTTAGATAATAAATCTTTATTGTTCGACGATTCAACGTGAAAATTGCTATTTCTTCGTATTTAATTCTATCGTATATAATTTCGTTGATGTCCTTCTGGTTTTACAAAAGAAAATATTTCAAAAACTCCTAAGTTAATTTTCGAATTTCAAAAAATTGCAAAAACCAAAAATACAATCCTATTTTTAATAATAAAAACTTTGTAGCTATTTATATATAGAAAATGTCTCATTTTTTTTCCAAATATATGATATCTAAGAGCATTAGGTAAAAGAATTTATCTTTTCCTTTACTTTTTTTTCTAATTGCGCTTTATTTCGACAAAATAAATACTGCCATAATCCACGTAATTAACTCCCCTTAGTTCACAAAATAATTCTTGGTACGACATTCTCCGAGGAACACAATAGAACTAACAATTTTATTCGAATGACAAATTTATAGAGAGCTTTGATTGAAATAAGGTTATTAATAAAATCTTTATTAGTAAAGAATGCACAGTGTTATTTTTAACTGTAGAAGTCAGTAATTTTCCTAATGATGATAAATGGGTCACATGTGTGCCGTAGTAAAGTAATTTTAACTGGCATATTATTTATTACTTACAGCTTTACTATCTTTAACAAAGATTATTTTGTTCATTTAAGAATTCTTACTTCTCAGTGTAATAAACAATCGTTTGCAACACTGTAAACGTATTAAAGTTTTAAGCTTTTTTTTTTGTTTACAATATATATATATATATATATATATATATATATATATATATACATATATATATATATTAATTATGTTTTACTCTTATACGGATACGTTATTATCTATCAATCGAAGTGTAAACGTAAGAAATCCCTTTTACAATAATATCGCATACTCCTTAATATACATATGTATGCATGCACGTGTTTGCATATATTTATTTATTTCTTAAGTGATGTAATGCATTATTTTGAAAAACTATAAAAGACAATTACTTTTACATGAATAACTAGTGCGAATATATCGATGTTTGTTTCGTAATAATATTTAAGAAGAAATTCATTTTCAATTATATTATGGCTAATTTAGAATGTAAAAATTCCCTTTAATATTATGGTGTTTTTTTTTTCTTCAATTATTTCAATCAGTGAAATTTAGAAAATAAACAAATTAGTTTTAGTTATGAGGATTATAGGTTTGCAACGCTGAACGCGAGAAAACAATATTTGTAGTTTATAAATATGAGATTTTTAATTAGAAAATAGTATTTATGAAAATTAGTCTTTAAATTGCCATGAAATGCAACATATTTTTGTACGAACGCCATCGATGAGCTGCATTGGAAGTATTTTCTTTGTTAGTCTTCACTGAATAAAAGTACCGTTCTATTTTTTCCTACTATTATCTACAAAATTCTTGATATTATGTTTTCTTTTTAAGAAGGATGTAATTTTAAAATAAAAGCTCTCATACAACACAAAATTATTATTAAAGTCTTTTGTTATATTTAATAAGCTGTCCGTACCAAAATAAACCGCTCAAATATGAAAGTAAGGGCTTGATAATTAGAAATTTAAATTTGAATAAGTTAAAAAATTTGTCGTAATAATATTATGAAATTATGAGTACGACTTTTCTATTAACATCGGTATAGACTAATTATAAAACAATAAGTTTAATTGACTCATGTAAGAATTAATTCTTAATATCACTACTGATTGTGAGTTTAATAGAATGAAAATCGACAGAGCAATATGGTGAAATGATAGTTTTCAACTAATGTTATTTTAAAGTTTGTACTAGATAAATATATTTAAACTGAGACTAAACTGTAGAATTTGAGTTTATTTGCATATTTAATGAATAGCTGCGGTAGTTATTATGCTTAGAAAGAGTTTTATCTTATTCCCCCATGAATCTGTATTTTTAAAATAAATACAAGTTTAGTTAATGCTTGGGAGCTTCATTTTATAACATTAGTAAATTATTATCATTTATGAATGTCTATTGACACATAATTGACACATAGAACATACAACGATGCGTATCATTATTGTATAAAAATTTTGCAAACAGAATTAAATTATATTGTTGTTGAACGTTAATTTTGTAAAATGTGCATGTCAGACTAACGTATTTATAAAATTCTACTTTGCATTTGAATACAAAAATAATAAATTCAGATGTTGAAGAGAAAGCCCGTTGTACACGTTGGCTTACCTAATTTTATAAAAGTTTTTCCGGTTTATATGTAATATTATTTAATAAATTTAATCTGTCTGCCATCTTATTAGAATATTGCCCAATGAGATACAAGGAAAAATTTACTTTACCATAAGCTTACACTCAATC
Source organism: Ceratosolen solmsi marchali (assembly GCF_000503995.2). NCBI lineage: Eukaryota > Metazoa > Arthropoda > Insecta > Hymenoptera > Agaonidae > Ceratosolen > Ceratosolen solmsi. The sequence continues at coordinate 4,748,458 of NW_011948413.1, forward strand.
TAAAACTTCATTATTATTCCGAAAGCAGAAAGACATAACTTGTGCAAGACAATTGCCAAGTTTTAATAATTTTTGTTATATGACGCAAGATTAAACAATAATGCCTCCTCGGTCCCAGTCAAGTTTCGACCTTATCCAGGAACCCGTAATTAAATCCAGTGGCCAGCATTGTAATTTGAATAAGAGAAAACGTTTGTGATTATCGGATGGTTTTTAGGTGGCGCGTGGCCCAAGTTTCGGGCAAGGAGTGCTGGATATCAGTCGTCGGCTCGCGTAATGTGATCTCGGCGATAAAATTAAGAGATTCCCAACGAAGAGTGTATTTGAGATAGTGGTGCTCGGGTTAACTCGTTGCGCGACAGAGCGCCCGAGTCTTTTGGGGAAACGGCGCGAGACGCGTCGCGCCACTCAAATACGAGCGAGGCGGATGCTCCCACCTCCTTACCAAGGACTTCATTAATTTCTTATCTTCTAGCCAGGCCTTTTCCTCCCCTTTTCACGAAGCTTTCGTGCTAAGAGCTCACTCCTCTCCCCTCTATTTTTCTTGACAGCTAACTGGATAGCGGGGTGGGCATATCTTTGAAGCGCGACGGAAATTGGAGGAACGACGAAAGCTTGGCAGTTAGCCGTCGGTATAATTAAAGATGAAACTCGATTTTCAACGGCGCGTACCTTCTTACCGCTTTGCTGGGAAATGGAATAGTCTCGGGGAGCTGAGGGGATATCAATTTCTTACTCGCCTTGTTCGCCGGATGCCCGATAAGTCATTCCGGATCTCAAAGTGAACGCGCGAGAGCCAAAGAAAGCCACGAGGAAAGAGAGAGAGAGAGAGAGAGAGAGAGAGAGAGAGAGAGAGAGAGAGAGATCGAGGATTTATTGACCTCCATGCGTCTCGATGATTATGAGAGCTTAGGTAAGGCTCGGATTTTGATTAGCGAATTGCAAAAGATAATAGCGACGTAACGCCCTACCTTCGTTACGCCCTTCCCTTGTTTTCCATTCGTTTCAGGATGCAGTAGCTTTACTTGGCCGGCTAATGATTTGCCATGACATTCCTTATTATGGATAGGATTCACTAATGTTGGTAGATGCTCTATCTTGTTCGTTACATCTCCGTTGAATTTCAATGCCAGCGATACTCATTACTTGTGTTTAACAACGAGTTAGTCTTTCGCCGATAAAGTTCAATGGCCAAAGGCCGACAAAAAGTCCGAGAAGATAAAATAAAAAAACACGCCCACGTTACTTTCTATATTTTTTTTTACTATCGCGTATGTATTTTTATAATAATTCGTGATTTTCTTTATTCGCTGAATATCGAGGTGAAAGTTATCCGGCCAATTTATAAGTTCGGCCTATTATACGAAACATTTGGATTGTTCTTTTTCTTGCGATCTTTGTGCAAAATGAAGGATCTCGTCCTTTTACAAGATTATAGATACCAATACGTTATACCAATATATCAGATCTGATATTTTTGGCGTGACAACATGATGTGGGATCGTTATTTTCAGGTTATTGTCTTTAGTTCGCTCGTCGTTCAACACTCGACAGTCGCTGATTCGTCGTTAGCCATATTAGCTCTGGCAAGCAAATTCAGGCAGAAAAGATGAATGTATCGCTACCCTTAAGTCTTTTACAAATAAATCGTCTGTTTTTATAATATCCTAGCTTTACTTTTCAAATTATTCACCATGAACAAAAGTTTAAATGGAATTATTTAAAAGTCACTTATATCTATTAGAAGTGAAACGTGATGCATTATGTCTGTATGCGGATTGGTGAAATCGAATAGTTTAGCTAGTTGCGAACATTATGCTTTTAGGTCCAATACGTGATCAACCCTTATAGATTTATTAACTGTAATGAAGATGCTTGTCGTTTATCACTTGCTGTCTCTATTACTCCAAAACTTTTCAAATAGCGTGTTAAAACTAGGCGAAGGGAGTCTACGATTCGGCGCGCTAAAAAAAACTAGAAGCTCTTCATTGACGTAGATGGGAATCTTTATGCTTAAGAAAAAAGAATTACATGGAGAGTTCAACAATGTAATTCATTCTAATGTTACATGTAAATCTAATCGATTTTTATCTACTACATTCTAGTGATCGTAATTTCTCAAATACGACATAAATAAGAGTTGACAATGTGAATTGATCTATTGTCCTCCTTACATCTAATTCTACAAGTTTTATCCGACTCGCATTAAATTTCTTTTCTGGAACATCTGATGGTGCGGGATGTAATTCACCCAACTCGAATTCGGAATTTCTAACTGTGCTTCTGTCTGCGTTGAGGAAAAATTATGAGCACTTAACAGATATCATATAAAATTCTTAAATTTACCATTTCTTTCCCACGATCGGCAGTATTGATGTTCATCGATTGAATTCCGGAATTGTTCTAATTCGTAATTCTCTTATGTTTAATTTTCCTTAGGATTCACGAGGCTTTGCCTTGTGTTCTCACGCATTCACTATTTACACGTTGGGAAAACATGGAGCGGAATTCCACGGTAGGAAAAATAATTTGCCGAGAGCCTAAATTTTGAAATGTGTTCGTTTTCATTTACGCGCGCATGGAAATATCAATGAATGAGCTGCGAGTCTTTTACATTGCCGCCATTAATATCACATTGTATTGGAAATTTTTTTATCAACGTGACGCGCGCGTGCATCCTGGCAAAGGGATGGATGCGTGTCTCATGCGTGATACGTAGGAACTCGCGTACTCAAACGCCAAAGTTTCGTTAAACCGACTAGGGTTTTGGACCGTCGCCTGCATTTTCCGCAAATCGCAGAAATGAGAACCAAGAGCGAGGATGGGACGTCTCTCATTTCTTTCGACTCAGAGGTCCGCCCGAGTTCAAGACCAATCCAGGCAATCCATCCTCGCAAAATATAAACGATAAGCATTTTTTTAACAGGATTTCGCCACGGTTTGGCCGACATTATTCACGGACTCGTGGAGGAATGTCGCTCGCGCGGCACAAAGTTTGCCCATTTTTTTTCTTTACTCTTCCGGTGCTTGTGCCGGTTTGAGACTTACCCTGCAGAAGCTCGTTACCGTGGAAATCTGAAACAGAAAAGGCAACGTCATGTCAGTACCACGCCAAGCGGACGCCAAAGTGTTTCATTTCTGCTGGCTATATTATATGATTTTCTTGTTAAAGCGGACAGTCCCTCCATACTCCCATGAATTATTCCGTCGATTATTATACGGCCCACCGTCGTCGATCATTTCTCTCCAGCGAGAGTACGACGGGGAATCATCTTGTCGCAGAGAGAAAAGCTGTACGCGGGCCACGTAGTCTGCGCTCTCACAATGTCAAGTCCCTTGTACTTTAGTAAGTCGTTACAGTCCATTTACGTTTCATTTCTATCTACGGCGCGTTATGTGAACAATATTTATCTTGCTCTTTTGCTCGATAAAATGGCAATTGGGTCGAGAAACCGTTTTTAGATGAGCGAACGAGTCGAGATGGGCGACGAATGTATTTTCGCGTGCTCGATAATTACATAAGCCGAGCAAACTATCACATATAAGCTTTTAACGGGCTCGTTTTATTACTTTAAAGTAATATGCGCCGTGTGCATATGTAATTGGCATTACATTTGATGTAATGGTGACGAGCGCCAGGTAATTTAATAAGCCGTATTACGAAAATATACGTTTGTATATTGATAAATGAAAAACAATTGCTCGAATGGCAATGGTTATAATTAGAAGGGATTTTTATGGAATAAGTTCGTCGAGACAAATATTTCGAGTGGGATTTTTACTTCCTTGGAAAAGTTGATTTTCATTTCAAGCAATTTCACACGCAGTATGTGCACAGTTTTATTTGAAACTATTTCTACTTGAAATTCGAGTGTAATTTTATGACATAATGTCAAGTAAACATTGAATAAAATTGAATTTTCGTTCAAAGTGGCGTAAAAATTTAAATAAAATAATCCAAACTGTAAAAGAATTTAATGTTTACTAGCTAGATAAAGCGAGCTTTATTACAGCCGGTTACTTCTCCAAGTTGTGCCAGTTCGGCTAAAATCCCAATTGTCAATTGTCAAATAAAGCGCAGCTTACAATGAAAAACATTGTATTACTCGGATTTTTAAAAAACATTTCTTAGTACCATGAAAAATGTTGATTTATATATATATATATATATACACACATGTATATACGCGTCATGCCGATAAAACGCATAAGCTAAATAATATTGCTAAATAATGTTTAAGCTGTAGGGTAGCGTATGAAACAAACATATACGACACGACGGGCAAAAAGTTATTATAAAAAGGAATGAAAAGAATGTGATAAGTGGAATAATTATAAAGACTTGAATTGCCTATGAGAGCTTAGGAAGGTTGGCAGCAAACACGTAATTGAAAGCAGCAGCTTTTACGCGCCGTGAGCTCTCTCCAAACAATCCTGTATTCTTTGAGTCATTCGACGGACAACGTAAAATCCCACCGACATTTATCCATTATGACTCGGGAAAAAAAGGGAAACCCTGTCGAGCTCTCAGCATTAGCGTCATTCTGCTTAATCTCCAGCATTTCGAGCATTTGTTGCGATCCGAATTTTCCGAATTAACACTTCCCGATAGAAGAAGTAACGTAATTCTTAATGAAAGAAAAAAAGAATCAGGATATCAAACGCATAGCTTAAAGCTTAAGAGTCAGGCGATCATACTGCACTTGTAATCACGGATCTAGGATAATTGAACGGCGAAAAAAGAGAAAAAAAAGCCTTGAAATATTCTTCAATTAAGAGCGGCGAGCTAAGTTACGAGCGATTTGCCTCCCGTTACATAAACGCTAGCGCCGCCCATTCGTGCCCGTCAATTAGCCCTGATTTATAATGCT
>NW_011948413.1:4753338-4754999 GCF_000503995.2 Ceratosolen solmsi marchali
AAAAGAGTGGCGATCGAGCGCGTATCGGGATACACCTCCGCGCGTCTTTATCCATTTGCAATGGGCGTAATGAGTTCGACAACCGATCGGCGAGAGATGCTAGGGGACGTATTTCACGCGCATCTGCATGTCGCACGTCGACAGCGTCTGTCGCGCGCGTAAATTCCGGTTTGATAGCCATTAACGTCATCCGCTCGTATTTTTAACATAATCGAAGATTCATCGACCACCTGGCGTGGGTTAAAGGGCGCCGAGGGTCAGCGAATCCTAGGGTAGCGCGTTATTTTTCCTCGCGACGCTGTTTACTTGGCCGAGCCGATGTGCCGCGGAGTTGGCGAAGCTCCACGAAAATTCGCTCCCCTCGTCGCTGTGAAATTCCATCCTTCGTCGGTCCTTTGATCTTCCGATAGTATTTGCTCGTCTGGCGTACTTTATACATTTAAGCGGGCGCTCGCGCAAGCGAATCGTTTCTTAATGCGAGCGCGAGGACGAGACGGTGAACGAGGACGAGGACGAGGACGAGGACGAGGACGAGGACGAGGACGAGGACGAGGACGAGGGGGTGTAATTACGTAGGTAGTTAGCATTGAATTTGGGCGGTCGGGATGATTCGAGTTCGCGCGTTACACGGACTAATCAGAAACACATCGGTGGCTGGACGATAACAACGCGCCTCGTTAAATGTTTAAGTGATGGGCCAACGGAGCTTGTTCCTCTCAAAACGGCGTCGGGCTTTCCTCGCTCCAGACGGCCAGAAGCTCGTCCCGACTGTCCTCGAATGCGTTTTTTCTCCTCGGCATCGTGATTGCATAAGCTTCTGCGCGATTGTTCGCTAATCTTAACGGATATTGATACTGAGGCGCTGAATGGGTACTACCAGAGGACCTGTCATTTGTTTGTTTTTCAAGTTTCATTAATTCCATTTTTCGGAGGAGCCCGCATTAAGGTCTGAAGGAGACTCCATTGAAATCTTTATGCATTCAGGTGAATGTTGAAAAGCATCGAGAGCTCGTAAAAGGCAGAGCGAACACTTAAAAAGACATTTTTTTTTCTCATTCGAGGCCGAAGCCGCGCGCAATGAGTCCCGAAGCCCCGTCTCGACGTTTCGACGCTCCCTTTCATCGCGTACCGATTGCTTTAGATTCATTTGCGTTTTATAATGACCTTCGTAGAATGCGAATAGCCACGACCGAAGCTCGTAAATTCCTTTATACCCGCGTAAAGATGATGAAACGAGCAAAAGTCCAGTGTCCGAGCTAAAGCAGCTTGTCCTGTTCGTTGTGAGTGACCCGCGGCCTCCGTCACGTGGCCCTCGCCGATAAAACGATAACACGCGAGGATGGAGTAGGCTATCGAGTCTCTTGAAGCATTTAATGATAATCCAGCTCAGTCAATACGTAGATGGTGGGAAATATTGTCGACGCGTGATCCATTATCTGCATCAAGAGGCTGACTTAACGGTAGTCATGTAGTCCCGTCGACGAGCGAGTGATTTTCAGAGCGGAGTCGGAGCCAGAGCAGCTCGTTACAACAAGTTAGGGTCGCGATACGCCAAAGCTCCACTCGATTATGGCGGTGAGAGCAGTGAGAGCGGTGAGAGCGAGAGGTGCGATCGAAAGAGGTGGAAGAGGATAGGGTGGTGGGCGGACTCGGTTGCCTAG
>NW_011948413.1:4755256-4781592 GCF_000503995.2 Ceratosolen solmsi marchali
GGGTGCCGGAGGCGGTTGGGGGGGGGGGAGGGGAGAATTGCCGGTTTGGCTAAATAATAATTCCATTCGCGCGCCAGGAGCAGTTAAACGCGAAGGTGAAAAGCGTCTCTCTCCGCCTTTGCTCGCGATGGATTTATGGGCGGCCCGAATCATCCGGACTTCGTGGGCGTCTAGTGATTTATGGTAGTTGGGCCTCCAGTCACGGACTGCATTCGCCGGTTAATTTTTCATTTCGCGCGCGTTGCTAGCGACGAGTCAATGTCGAGGCATTAAGAGCGAGAGTCTCGATTCAAGTGCATCTGCGTGCCCCGGGTGAACGACGTTGGCTCTCGATTGGCAAAAAAGGGGTAGAGCGTGCCACCCTCACCCTCTGGAATCTAGGAATCGAATATCATCGGGCCAAGAAAGTTGCATTGTTTCTTTTATAATTCCTTTGGGCACTCGTTTCATCTGCAAATTCTATTGGAATCGACCCGACGTTCGATTCTCTCGCCAGTTTTATGTCGCCCACCTTCACTAGAGAATACTCCTTGGTATATATATGTGTGTGTGTTGCAATATGTTATTACATACACTTCTATGGCATCGACCTCAATGGTTCACCGTGATATCCGTCCCCCCTGGAATCCCCTCGACAGGATCTCTAAATTTTATGGATATTTCTTGTATACCAATGTGATATATTTTTAAACACGTTTCATCTTTCCATAGGGTTCGGGGGAGGATGGAGTGTGCGCAGATAAAAAAAGAAAGAAAGAAAGGAAGAAAGAAAGAAGGAAAGAAAGAAAAAGGAAAAAGAACAAATTGAGATAAGACAAACGTGGCAGTTATTCCAGCAAGGATTCGATATAAAGTATCGCTTTAACCAGAAATAAGTTTGCTAAAGGCAGAGCAGAACAAGAAAGAGCGTTGCTATATTTCATTCTCGGCCGAATTCCAAAAATATTTCGTACCCGCAAGAAAATTGTTCAAATAGAAAAGTGATATAGCTCATGTCTCGATCGTTTATGTAGTGCAAAAATTTGTCTTTATAATTCAATCTAGATAAGAGTAGCTATAAACTCGCTTTATTGGCAAAATCATTTTACATAATAGGAGTCGTTCCCTTCAGCCGAGAACAGTCTTGTCTCTAAACGAGCAAACATCGTTACATAAAACTTACTTCCTGGACCTTCCGATGCACCATAATTTTGTGCCACTGGTTGTCATCGAATCGAATCCTCGTTGGTTTGATGTGCAAGTCGAGTCTGCCGTTGGCAAGTGTCATACCGATGGCGGCGCCTCCGTCCCTTAGGGATATCGTCATGTAGTCCTGTCCGTGTCCTGGAACGTAATAAATTACATCGAGAGCGTCGTTCTCTCCCTCCCTCCCATCCTCCCTCTCTCACACGCACACGCACTCGCTCATTCTCACTCGTTCTCCTTTTCTCTTGCGCGTGCACTCACGCATATGTGCACACGCGAGACGATTAAATATTCGGATGTTCTCTCGATTCTCGTCGTCAACCCCAACTGATTTAAAATGATTTTTAATAATGGCATAGAGACCGACGTTTGTTAACATTAATCTCGGATGGAGCTAATTCAGTTCGATAATTGTGAATGACATCGAGACTTCAACGTTAAATATAAAGTAAGCGTTGATCAAGATTCGCATTGATCCCAAGTACATAGCCGCGTACCCCTTATCAATTGTCCCGTTCTCTTGGCCAGATAAGGACCAAGCCGCTTTGATTTACTACGCTCCTGTCTCCTGCGCCCCGAAACACGCGCGCGGGGATATAAACTAACCGCAGGTGAACAACTGCTCCCACTGGTCCGCGGTGCTGTACACTCGCGGCTCTTTTTCCACGAATACAGCCGATGATCGTTTATTTAACACCTGCGCCGTTAATGCGACCGAATGCCGTACAATTTCCAAAATTTTTGAACAATGATAAATCTGGCAAGGATTATCGTTCGATCGAAATGGCGACTACTTTAGGATTTAACGTTCCGTTTATTACTTCAAGCTCGCGACGCTGCTTACTAACGCGGCTATGTAGTTGTTATTCCATAAATTACTCTGATGTAGAATAATTACTTGAAATTTCGCGAAAGCATAGAATAATATAGGAAATTATTGGCAAATTGAGCTTTATTGCATTAAACAAAGCCCAAGATTATATACGTTTCACATTGAATAGACATTTTTTTCTATACAAGAAGCTAGTCGTCTCTTTAATACCGCTGTAGCATTATTCTTCTTCTTCATCATCTTATTATCGTTGTTGTTATTATTATTATTATTATTATTATTATTATTTTCAATATTCGATATTCAAGAATGATCGCAGCAAAATTCAAAATAAGGTCGATTATCGATTACAAATAACGTTCAAAAGTAATATCATATTTTTAAAATTATTTAATGAAATGTAGCCGTCATCTCGATAGCCTTTACAATTATTAAGATATTATTTATAATTTATCGTTTAATGCTTGTATCATGCAAGAATATAATTTGACGATTTATTGACATTCGCCGTATTACCAAAGTCTTGTTTCTCCAGTACTCCGTTTTATTCGCTTCGATACTCGTTCCCCACAGTTGCTTTATACAAATTTGCAGCAAAGAAGCAATATTTTTGTAATTCCTTCTTCGCATTGGTATACGATGTTTCATACGATGATTTATTTATAATGTGTGTTCTCTGGCCCTATTATTAAAGGCCGCGTGCGCATGTACGATTGAATTAAGAGTTTAAATTATTGATACGAATGCCTCTGTCGACGTGATGAAATGTTTTTGCTACCACACTAATGGAAATTCAAGCTCGAGTCGAGCTCTTTTGCCGGCATGTCCTCGAGTAAATAGAATATGTCGGGGGGAGGGGGGGGGGGGGACGTCGCGGAATGGAGCGTGACAGTGGCACGAGGACATGGTTATTGGGGCTAGAGGTGGTGGAGGGATCGAGAAGTGCAAAGATGGTAAATAGGTAAAGTTTGCTTTTCTATTTTTCGTTATTTTTTTTAATTTTTATTTTTTTTTTTTTTATCGAGAGCCCAACAACAAAGACATTGAGCATTTATTTTAATTTAGTTTTGAAAATGCAGTGGACAAAAAGAAATTTTACGGAGTGTCTCTTTTGCCAGGGAATCTCTACTTTGCACAAAATTTCTCCGTCCAAGTGGCTCGCCGTGTTATCTCTTTCCATTCTTCGTCATTATTATTGCTGCAACATAAAACAAGACCTCTCCGACTTACCCGAATAGAACAAAAGTCCGTTGGGTTGCTTGGTCTTGAATTGTAGGAATATGCCCTCTTGCGTGCTGAGTACAGGATTGCCTCTGCTCAGCTCAATCGTCAAGTATTCCGTGCCCCGGAACGACGCTTCCGAGGGCATTTTATCTGTAACAGGAGAGCGAGAGCGAAGGTTCGGGATTATTTTATTAATGCAGCGGGTCGGTGGACCGAGCACATCGCCCTTCCTTTTCGCCCGACCGATTCAATTCCCGAGCCACAAGGGGACAAAAAGTATCGAGCGCTGCTATCGCGGGTAATTAATCGCTGCCACCCGGGTCATTAACACGGGAAAACGATTAAGGCGCGAGGAGCCCGTGACATACGTTCGACGCCCGAGGCGGAACCTGGACGAGATAACCGGCGCTTCTTTACAGCTCCGGGGAGAATATTTACGGGCGACCGGGCCGTTGCCGATGATGCATCGACGCGCGCGCGATCCCAAGGAAAATTAAGGACGAGATCGATTCGCGGCGAGACGTCGTCCGAGACATCCGACGCTCCCTTTCTGCCAACCGAACCTATTCCAGGAGTCCGTTGCGCCTCGCCAATTAATGCACGTGCACGGAAAGGTTGTCGTGGAGTAGCGGGATTTTTCATGATGCGCGTGCTCTCGGCGGAATGCCGCACCTACCGACCGACTCACCCAACCGATAACGAGCTTTAAATTCCTCCTCCCACCCCCCGGCAACTTTGGTTCGACCCACCTACGCTACTTAAACCGACCGCCGCAATTTACACGAGGCAACGAGAGTGATCGGGTTTCGCGTTTCCGCGCCTAAACGCTCGAAACTTGTCCGGTGTCTTGTCGAAGAACCGAGGACGCGTTGCAATGTACTCGAGATACGATCTCTTGTCCTCTCGTCCTCTCCCACAGCCACACCATCGCCTAACGGTGCTCGGGGGCAACCGAATTCACCGTGCATTTCAAGTAGCAAACACTATCGCACTAGGGGAATTACAAATGTACGGGGTCGCGCAAAGCGATTGTTGTCGGTGGGCTGCTAGGGGCTGGGTGGGAGGGAGAAGGGGGGGGGATACGGTGTTAGCAGGCGAGCCTTTTTGACCACTGTAGGTAATACCGAGCTCAAGTGTACCAACGGTCGGTGCTAGCGTCTACTTGCCTGGCATCACTACTACTGACATTGTTTTACGCGGCTAAATGCATTCCTACGCTCGGGACTTACGTGCGTGAATTTATCGCATTAAATCGCCGGAGCGAGCAACTATCAAAGCTCTTAGCACTTCCATTAGCCAGCTACTCGCGCGAGCAAGCAGACTGGCGGTATGAACGACGAGGGCTAATAGAACGAACTAATGACCAGGGAGCGCGAGCTGATAAGAACGCATGTTCGAAAAGATGTGAAACTCAACTCACGGTTCTCCCTCGACCAATAATCGTCGGCACTTGCCGTCGGCAATACAATGCTCCAGGCCTCTGTATCGCGCAACGGGCACATGCAAAGAGAAAAGATCGATTAATCAAGCCGTGCCTCGTGGGACGGACGCGAGCGATCGCGCGGGACTCACAGTCGGGGGTGGTCGGTTAGGATTTTGGGGGGGGGGGGGGTTGGCTTGGGACTTGGGACTGGGGTCTCTGAGGAATGTTGGGCAGAGGAGGCGTCGGTTGACCTTACGCGGCTGACCCCCGACTGTGGCATAAAGTTGCTCGTTCAGCTCATGATGGGACCGTCGCGGTCCTCTTCATCTTGGGTGGTTGTCGTTTCCCTCGCCGGGGCCGCTCGTCGACCTCGGGCTTACCTTTCTCGCAGTGCACGCCCTCGTAGTCCCCGCTGCGGCACTCGCATATCGGTCCGCTGTCCGTGGAGATGCAAATGCCCCCGTGCTGACAGGGATCGCGTGTCTCGCAGGCGTCCGTCGCGTTGGCTATCATGTTCCGCAAGCTCTGTAACAGTAAGCGGGTGTCGAGGGCCATTATTATCATAATGCAATAGCCCGGGCTCGATTTTCATCACGAGCTTGGCCTACCAATCTACCTGCACGTGGGCAAACTTTAGCGGCCCTTACGAGAGGGCTAGTGCGCCCTTAGATATCGCTAATCCAATGCTAATCGAAAGCTGCGTTCGGGCTGTTTTTAATATGCGCGCTCGATACAGCGCGAGACGTATCGATCTCCCATTCTTACGCTAAAGTGCGCGATCGTGCATGGGGAAGGATGGGGGGAGAGAGAGAGATAGATAGATATATAGATAGATACATAAATAGATGGAGGGAGGGAGGGATATATATATATATATATATATATATATATATATATATATATATATATATATGTATGTATAGAAAGCTTTATATATAAAAATAGAGCTTGTGTAGGTGAGAGTGAGAGTAATAGCGAGAGTGAGAGAGAGAGAGAGAAAGAAACACGCGAGAGGGCGTATCGTTCGCGCGGGACTTTAGTAATGTTCGATTAGCCGGGGGCTCGTGGATTTTTCCACCGCGGGAATACGAGATTACGTGGCTCATCTCGGATTCGCGAGGTGTCTTGCCGATCGATAGGTCACCTTGCGCCAGTCGAGTGCCGCGGACACGGCGACGTCTATTCTCCACGTGCGCATTCTCTGCAGATCCGACGGCTGTCGAAAAGCTCGCGCGACAGAAGTTACGCGGACACGTCCCCGGGACACGACAAAGCGAGCGGAATTAATTTACGTCGGCACGTTATTGGACATTTGAACTTTGCGCCCGCCGTCGACAAAGACAAAGTTTCCGATCCAAACGAGAAGCTTATCTACGGGTCGTTCACCCCTACCGATGCCTGGAAAATCCCACCCACGACTCACGTACAGCCCGTAAACTTCCAAGACGGTACAGCGTGTATCCTTCCTTATGGTCGTAACTAAGCCCGCGGCCCTTAACTGGAAAGCTTTTCTCAACCAGTATTCGTTAAGCGAAAATTCAAGCGACCTTGACGCTCATAATGCCGAGGCTAACCGGCTACTCCCCCTCCCTCACCCTCTATCCCCGGGGACTCGGCGTTTCGTTTGTTTGACACACTTTCGAGTCGGCTTTGCCCAATTACACGATGCAGCACTTAAGGGGCAGGTCGATGGCTCGGCTGTGGTAAGCTTCTTACTACTCGCCCGAATCATCGCGATATTTTGCCGGTCCGATCTTGTACCCGGGGAATGCGTAAATTATTTGCAAGCTACAATTCGCCCTTGGTTTTCCTTCGATTACCTTGTCAGGATAATGCATCGGATAATTTTAACGAGGGAGCTTGCCGTGTCATTTCCCTTCTTTATCCAGTGCTCTCCATACTTAAAGCTTGAGAGATTAATCGAGACGATTGATGAAAGTTATAAGTCTAGCCTAATGTTATGTTTATCGATACATAATTCTCACAATATATTTATAAATATTCACGAATCGCTGCTAAATATAAAATTATGTATCTGTGGTTATAAATTAATTGCATATAAGGCATAAGGATATTTATTGGGAGAGATATTAATTAAGATTAAAAATAATGCACGGTTTTGTGGAACTATTCGCTCAAAATCACGTCAATTTAAAAAGCAATTTATAATAAAGTGTAGTATCATGTAATATTGATAGATTTTTAAAGTTTTGCCTTCTAAATTAAACTAATACGTTCGTAGAATAGTGAAAGAGTCATAATTTTAAAACGTAATACGTAAATATTAATTGGGAATAATGATTTTAGGGCTCATAGTGAAGCCCGTGCTTTGTCTGTGCACTCAAGCGTCGAAAAAGCTAAACAGCATTTTAATAATAAGCAAGTAGTAGTAATTTAGGAAAATTCGGATTACGTTCTCCTGTTCATTGTTAGGCTATGGCAGAGAGCATTTTTGCGCCATTTGTTAGCAGATTTCTGATGAATTCCAATTAATGTTACGCTCACTTTATACAACAACTAAAGTGAAGAGAAGAGAAGAGAAGATAAGAGAAGAGAAGAGAAGAGAAGAGAAGAGAAGAGAAGAGAGAGAGAGAGAGAGAGACAGAGACAGAGAGAGAGACAGAGAGAGAGAGAGAGAGAGAGAGAGAGAGAGAGAGAAACTATAATGGAAGAAAAAGCAACTCCTGATTTTGAAGTCTCGCAGTTGCTTAAGTACATTATTGCAGTTTACGAAATGGCTTTCAAACTAGTTAGCTACAACGGGAGAATATGAATTTACGTGACTGGATATAAATTCCTGTAAATGGCTTCTGGCCATTATTTATAACTTTCTTGATTCGTTTAATTAAAAATGTGATGTATAAACATACTTAAAGCAGTTCATCTCTTTGCAAGTAACGAGCGAAAGTATGAACGATGTTAAATCGGCGAACCGGCTATTAAAAGCATCCATTTGCATTTAGGTTTTGTATTTTTAACGCCGATCCAATTCACACGTATACATATGCTGGTAATATATTGTGCTGCGTTGCGCATAAAACACAACGTTAATGCTTAGTGTATCCATCCATCAGTTTTACGTAATTTGAATATATACAGTTACACCAGGGCAGATACGATATATATAAATATATATATATATATATATATTCTTTTTCTATTTCGCATCTCTAATGCGCAGTCATCGGATTATTTTACATAAGAATTCCATCATTCTTCAGTCAATGATTTTTCTTCCAATGGCAATACATGGGGAATGAAAAATAATAGACGTTCGGTAATATTATCTTTTAAATTCGTTAATATTACCGCAGCCTTATATTTTATTATTAAATGTTGAAATTGTTAATGCGCGTGGATTATACTTAGTAATATGAATAATACATGTAAATAACGTCTTTGCTAATCATATGCGCTCTATTATTAATCGAATGTCCGTTCTTTAAAATTTTTCAGGCCTCCCGCCCTCCTCTTCCTACCATACTTACATTCGCTAGTTTTACACGCTATACATGTGTATTAATACTCAAACAATAATGTAACCGTGCATTATTCAGTAAGCTTGTGTAATCTTATTTCTCTAATATCATGATTTTTGTAATATTACGTGAAACGATATAAATCTGACCGAATAAGGCTAATCAAATAAGAAGTTCTGAAAATCGTGATTTTAATATAGCGAAGAATTGTAATGACGGGGTCATTATATATTTCTGCTCACCCAAAGAATTACATTGAAATAAAAAACTTTTATTTCTATCCCCCTCCCCTCAGCGCCCTCTATTAAATTATGCATTTTATAGAGAAATGCTAGTTTGTTACACATTTTGGTAGTAACGCCGGTATAAACCGTCATTTTTATTTAATCTACGTGCCATACATAGAAGCCATATTGCTTAATGCATACAAATTCCAGTGTGTTGTGCATTTTAATCTTTTGTTATTGCAATAAATAAAATTAATTGTAATTTGGGCCATTAAAAAGTTACGGTAACAAGTTAAGTCCCCTCGTTAGGTCCGGAATTTATATGACCGTTTCTTTTTTAAATGATCAGCATTTGCCACATTCCTTTATCGCAACAGACAAATTTCCTGAATAAAGATCGAGCGGCAATAGAAATAGTTGTGTTACACATATCTTTAATTCGGCACGCGTCAACAAGCAACACCAAATCATAACGAATACAGGACTTTCTCTCTCTCTCTCTCTCTCTCTCTCTCTCTCTATCTCTCTCTCTCTCTCTCTCTCTTTTAATTAAATAAAATTACTCACTCTGGGCAGTATTCCGATGTTGCTAATTTTATCGAAGAAAAAAACCAAATAACGTTAGCCGAAGTTTGTTGGACTCGTAGAAACGGGATTCGAGAGGCCAGTGCTAGCGAATCGATTAGCCATAAATTGTCGCACAATTTCCTCGGAAAGTTGGTCAATCTCGACTTGACGAAACAAAAGCTCACCCGAATTTACGCGCGTACGTGTTACTCGTGGGAGCTCGAGCGCGGCCGGAAAAGTGCAACGTGGAATGCGAATTAATAAATGGCCGCTTGGCCCCCGTGAACCAGCTACTCCATATCGTACGGATCACCTTACACGGTTTTTTCACGAATTTCAAGGCCAGTCGGACGCAAGATTTATTGAAAGTCTCGTTACGGCGATTCAAGGACTAGGCTCGAGAGCCGTGACCGAAGATCGTGTTGCACTAGAGGGCTGCGGTACCGAAGCCCTTCGCTGCCGCATATGAAATATCCGGATGCCCGTGAACTCGTAAATTCGCGGCTAATAATCGTTGGTGACGGAAAACGCGAGCTTAGCGAGGCAGTCGAGGGAGCCCGCGCACATCATTGTCTACCGCCAGAATAAATGACCCCGGTGCCTGAGCATTAAGTATCTTTTGATGCGAAACTTGGTCGTCCGGATTTCGTATGACTTCGCGGCTAATGAAACGCCCCCGGATTCCACATTTACCTACGGGATTTTTACCTTTTATACGATTTCGCTTTCAATTATGGCAGTGGAATGATGAGTGCCGTCGGTGCCGAGTGACAACTGACGAAACTCTCTCGCGCCATTTGGTCTATTATTCTTACTTTAATGCGAGAACGGAGCGCCGACTGAACGATGAATGGGTTATTGGGATGGGGTGGGCTGGGGGATGTGGAAATGATTGATGTTGAGAGGGCAATTATTATTAGCTATCTCGGCGGACTAGCGATTTTTCTCCTTCGAAAGTCGCGCGGAGATGGCGTTCTTTATGCCCTCGGTAGACGAGTGCCGCATTCGGTCTTCTGGTCCCCGGGCATTGTGTGTGTCTCTTCCGGTACTCCCAGCCTCCGCGCTCATCGCTCTTTTTCCCGAGGGCATTTATTTCTTTCCGGGCGACGACTTTGCCCATTGTGTCTCCGCGCTACGGGCATAGACAAGAACGGATGAGCCGACGCCCGGATTTCCTGATAATGCAAAGCCAACGGATCTTCCTCCCGTTCCTCCCGTAGTTCCGCCTCCTATCCTGTACCAGCCCACTCCAATCCACTCCAACTCGTTTCATCTACATAATTTCCCAGGTTTATTAAGCGCACGCGCACTTATCGTCCTGAAAGGTCGCTGTCGGAAGTTGCGATTGCACGCGCATTACACATGTCCCCCGGCTTATAAAGACACGTTGTTCTGATTTTGGATGCGAAATTCGATTGTTGGAAGGTGTAAAGGATAGGGGAGGGGGAAGAATTAGGATGCGGGATGGTGAGATGTGCTCGGTGAATCGCCGACAATTTAATCTCGGGATAGAATTTCACGAAAGTTAGGCGAAAGTAGAGACTCCAGCACGAGCGATTGTTCGCGGGCGCACGCAATCGTGCAACTTTTTCCATCGGAGCTGAAGTTTGAGTAACGCGCGGCTGCCTGGATCAAAGGGCAGCGACACAAAGAAAGAAAAAAGTGTACACCACCCTAGTCCGCGTGGAATGCTTGAAGAGCAAATAACTGCAACGAGTAGGTACGCGGTCTAACGAAATTAAAGCTACAGCGAGTTTGAAAATATTACGAATCGCCCGCATACAAGCTACCCGATTTTAAAGATCAATTATTACTTTAATAAAGCTGGAAAAGGCTTATTTAATTATATCTATAAAACTCAATTCTAAAAATATGTTTTATCAAAATTGACATTGATTTCTTTACGATTTGTTTAATAATCAGTGTAAATCAAAAACAAAAATCGGCATTTGTTTATCAGAGCTGCGCAGTCATTATCATTTGCCATTATCCCTAAGCGTCCGTATTAACGAATGTTTGTAGAATTATGTCCACGTAAATAATAGTTGATATTAGGGGATCATTTTCTTTACGCTTATGCAACATTACAAAATATTAATAAATTATTACTTACGCGCAGAGAGAGCGAGAGAGAGAGAGAGAGAGAGAGAGAGAGCGAATATATAAAATAAAAAAGATTTACAGTTGATTAAACGATATGTAATCAAATCTGAATTGGTGGCTTTAATTAAAAAGTTTCAACATAGACATTCTTTTATCAATCCTTTATCTTTTAAAATATTATTTAACAAAATGTATAGTTATTCAGTGTAAAGAGATGGTGACTTTGAAAAGACAGTATACGTGCTATCAGCCTATTAAAACAAAACATAATGCAAAGTTCGTTTTGTAATATCCCGGACAATGGTTGGCAAATAAGTAAGAATGAATAATTTTAAATGGGATTTGAGATACAATGGGGCATAAAGTATATTACACCTACGGCGAAGAAAAGCTTCGGTAGAGCCTGAACCGCGAAAAGCCATTAAAAGAATTAAACTTGGGGTATTTGTCGTAAGATATATTTGTAAGCTGACTATGTGTCAGCAATCAACTTAATTTCCCCCTGTGCTTCATTATTTCTTCATATTAATGAAAGCATAACGGCATTCTTTCAGCCACCAACATGAAGAGGGCAAAAACGCATACGCGATACGCGCGTCAATTTTCCCATTTTCCTAAAAGCCAAGTAATGAGCACAACACCATGCAATTGCAATAAGCAGGATTGCGTTGCCGCGACGCTAATTGCGATGATTCTTGAGGGCGTAACTCCCGAAGCCCCGCGATAACTATTCCCGCTCCCCTTCCTCTTCTGTCTGTTGCGCCATTCTCAATGTTGCCTTCTATACCGTCCAACGGTAAAAAGGACGCGTCTATGCATTTGATTACGCAGTGCTTTACATGCATTTTTCCCCACAATTTTACATGCAATTTATGAAGGAAGCGAATACTTGTTCCATATATTAAATGCACATATTATTTTATTTTTATCTAATGACGTTCACAGGCACTTTTAATCGGCGCATTATGAAAAGGCACAATCACCAATAGCGTTGAAAAGTCATTAAATTATAAAATTCAAAGAAATACACACACACACACACACACACACACACACACACACATATATATATATATATATTTTTTTTTTTAATAATATGAGGTGTTACATATAATACGCGTAAAATATTTATAGAGGTACATGAATTCTTTATATATGCGGACATAACCATACGAATTATGAGAGACGATGCAATAAAGAGAAGATATTTCCGAATTTATATAAATAATTACATGCATTCATGTAGATATTGATATATTGATATAGCGTGGCTTCGTAGTAAATGCTAATATAACTTCAGCTTAGATAGCAAATGATAGCTACGGGATTTTACTGCAAAAACGTGGCCATTAAGCATAAGAAAAAGTCCCATTGCTGCGCAAATCGAGGAAAATGTCGGAGAATATTTATTTGAAAATAGTATAAGTATATTTAAAGAAATCCGAACGTATGCATTAATCGACATGACCAGTGGAGAAACGGTAAAGAAAACGAACGGGAAAAAGTAAACATGTCGATTGACTGAGGATGGGCGGTTGTAGCTGTGAGTAACTCGTCTAGCGCCGGCTAAACTGAATGTTCGTGCAATCCCAACGAAGTACAAGGGTGCGGTGCATTACACGCTACATTTCCCCCGAATTCCCACCGTGATTTCACCCTTTTTCACCCCGCCTCCACCCGAAAACTCGCTCGAGCGCGCTCCCTTTGTCCTCGGGAAATTTCGGCAGAACGATCGAATTGTTCGGCCTTTCGTGGCTAAAGCTCCAAGAAGGAGGAAAAAACGAAAACACGAGCTCGTGCCCGAGATTCCTAATTACCATTGCTTGTTTCCCGAGGTGCCGGTAGCTGGATGGATGAGCGGGAGGGGAGGGGGAGTAGGTGTGCGAGCCCCCGAGCATCGATTAACGGATAATAGCTGGTTGGCCTTTTTTTTGTCGGCTCTCGTCAATGATTGATGAACATTCTTCCGCAATAAAATTAAATTCATAAGCTAATGCTGAGAGGCGTATTACTTTGTTGCTTTTATGATTCGTTATTACGGAGTAGCCACTTACTCGACCTGTAATTACTTTACGAATTGCTCTTTGAAATCAAAATAAAACAGGGAGTATTTATTTATGTATCAAGGAACGCACAATGAAACTATGTTGAATAATCTCTTTTGGAACGAATTTAATTGGAATTTACATGGCTGCATGTATATATATATATATATATATATATATATATATATATATATACATATACATATACATATACATATACATACACATATGCATATACATATACATATGCACATGTATCTTTCCTAGAATGTCAGGTCGAAACATATGTATAAATTCCAATTAAATACTATTCACTAAGGATGTCGCGTTTCCAATTCTATATTCTTTGAGTGTTGTGAGTGTGCGCGCGCGCGCGCATTTTTATGAACAATTTATATGTATATTAGTTATAATAATGATAATGATTTTGTTCAAAGAAAACTTTCAGAAGAAAAGATATGTGGCTTTATTCAACTAAGAATCATTTCTTCTCCTCTCAACAAAATCTACGAAAGCCTGTGCACTTTTTTATTCGGGCCGTTCTCATATTATAATTATAGTCTCATATCGAAAATTCGAACTTCCTTACGTATATTACGTAACGAAGAAAGTAAATATACAAATGTTACATGTCACAATTCGTTTTGAATTCATTATATGGTAAATTATAGCGTTCGAGTAATTCACTTTTAATTGGAATAACCTAGCTGTTTAATTTTTTATGACATTGAGTATAATTTTAGATACGATAAAATAATGAGTTTATCAGATGAAAATTTGATTTAATCATTATTTGTACCTATTATATTACGATATTACTATTTAATGTTAATCTTTAAATAGATATCAAGACTTGAGCTCTATCTTACATAAGATTTTAATTATTAATGATGTTAAAATGACCAGTGCCCATTAATGGAACCCAATAGTTTATAAGTCACGAGTATATTTGTTATTTATTAAGTAAAATTTATATACTTAAGAAATAATAAATAATATAATAATTCTTATTTTAATTATTGTTCTATGTTCTATTTTACGTTAGTACTTGCATCTAGAAAATATAATCAATATCTTAGTATTTTATTTTACTTTATGACGAATGTCAAGTAAGAAAAAAAAATGTTGACGATAATATGTATTCAATAAAATAATTATGAATTTATACATGAGGCTTTGTACTCTTAAGGATATTGTTAAAAATAAAGTATTCGAATTTTGTTAAAAGTGGAAGAGATTTAACTCATGATATAACGTAAGCTAAAATACACCTTATCCTGAATAGGTTTAATTTTGGAAATAATGGTGGTTTTAAAACAATGTATGAAATTTGTAAGAAAAATTATAGTACGCAAGCTCTAAAACCTTAGGAATTAAATGCTTTATAGAAATTGAAATAAATTCAGCTAATAAGGAAAAGATTTTAAATTCTCGAATATAATTGAATTCATTGAAGAAATACACGCTAGTACTAGAAAATTAAATATCCGTCGTATATAATATTTTTCTATAAAAGCTTAATACTATTATTCAATCAGACCTTACTCAAAATGACCATAAGTTCATCATATTGAATTTTATAAATTCATTATTACTTTTCATTTCAACATATTACCTCGAATAATCATTAAGTTTTGCAAAGTTTTTCTAATATTGCCACTCGCATCGGATTCATTTATCTTCGAAAACAGTGTCGTCCAGTGTTGGAATTTTGAAAAGCTAAACCTGGTCCCACATAAATAACCTGGATTTTGTCAAAACCTCGCGCTCCTAGCCAAAATGATCCCCTTAGACGAGCTTAAACGTTCTTAAAAAGTCAAGATCTTAAATATCCATATAAGTATATACGCGCGTTAACCTGATTGTATTTTAACATCGCACGAGCCTCTCTCCTCCTTTAATCCTCGAAATTGCTTGCATTCTGCCTCCCTTGGTGGCTGCTGCTCTCCATCTCATTTTTCCCTCGTCCACATCTCGCCCAGAGAGTAACGTCGTCATTTTATACGAGACGTTATCCGCGGACCCCTCGACCGCGCTCCCATCCCCTGTCCCATCCCTTCGCCGTACCTTGACGCCTAAGCGCTTAATCTAGTTGAACCTTCGGGGCTCTTTAACCGACAGGTACTCTCGGAATGAGCTTACGGAACGACATTACGAGCGGCTAAAGGATATACGCACTGTCGAGCCGCGTTAACGCCCGCGCACCTTATAAACCGAACAAAGCGCCGAGCGGCAAGAAACTCGAATGCACACCTCGTTGACTCGCTCCAGGGACAGAGGACCGAGCCATTTCATTAGACCGAATGAATTAATTCGCAGACATGATCCGTGTCCCCGTCTTATCCCGCCTGCCATTAGGAGCCGACAATCCCGAGCGTGGGATTAGCCTTTCCAGGCCCCACCCTCCCTCGGATACAACCGGTCGAGATAAGCCATAACGCGACTAGGGCCGCGAAAATCCTCGGCGCGTCGATTCGATTATCATTAGCGGCCGAGACGAGACGCCCGCAATTGCCTCGGGCTGCGGCTGCCGGCGTCGCCGTTAAGTCTCCTTAGCATTGGCGCATTCGCCGTACAATCGGCCGATCGAAGCGAGGATCTCCTCGTAAAAGGGCCGCATCACCCACCCAAGGGATCCACGTCCCCTCTTCCACGAGCGTCGCGGTTGCAAGCGACCGATCGCGGGATCTGTAATCACTCGTGCGGCGTCGGCGATCGAAACCCTCGCCAATGTAGCCGGCAAAGCTGCCTGATTTCATCGTGGCATTCCTCGCGCGAGCAGCCATGACTTAATTAGTCGATATGGGAATATCAGGGCAGCCCGCGCCAAGCCGATATTGCAATTCCGGCAAGAGCTGCTGGAAGGTGGCACGGAACAGTGATTTATTTCGAGAAAGCACGGGGATGACGAAGCGAGTTTTCGAGATACAACGCTCAACGATTAATACGCTCTGCGAAGATGATTTATACCGTACGCGAAATTCACCCTGTTTTTTATCATTCGAGGCCAGGGCAAAAGTGCAGTTTATCGGGAAGGTATATAGAAGGTAGAGCGGATCGATAAGTCTCTCCTCCTAATATAAATGCGTCAAGATATCGATTTATCGAAGGTCATCCATCACCCGGGCTTAGCCGTCTTTTAAGACTCTATCCCGAAGGTTTGGTAAACGGTCGCGATGATCTGTGCTCGATGCGTCGGGACGCGGTGTAGCGCCGCCTCCCCTGGCGCTTTTCTGCCACCCCAGAGCTCGCCCCAAGGGCTTTTCCGCTCTCTCAAACTCTCGTCTACTTTCCACTTTACTCGATCGAGCTGTCGGCGACGAGAGTTACGCGGGGGCGGATATGAGGGTAGGAGTCACCGCGTCCTTGCGACGGCCTTCCGAGCCGCTGAGACGCGCCGGGAACTCAGCGAAGCTCCAAGGATGCCAGCGGTTCCGTGGATAAACCAAGGAGACGCGTTGCCGTAAAAAGCGCGAGTATCATAATGGACCGATCTGTCATTGGCATTGGCGAGGGGGTGAGTCAGAAAAAGGGGACATAAAGGACGCACGGACTTGGGGATGCGCGACGGCGAACATACCTACCCCCTTTACGGTTTTCCCCGGGAAAAAAGCTCCCTCAAGGTCAGAGCGCGCTCGCCCGCGTTTTCGAAACTTATCCTCTGCAAGAGCCCCCGCCGCGCCCGCGCCCACTCACTATATTGATCGGCGCCCCACCCCCGCGTCGAGCTTGCGCTCTTCCCCACCGGCTCCTAGCTGCGCCGGCAGAGCGACGCGGCGTTGCCAGATCGACGGCAGAGCACACTTGGCTGCTAAGCTTCATGGTACCCGTGGGCCCACGGGGGCCTCCTTCTCATCCCACGTTACGCCAGCCTCGTCGATGAGGCTTTCGGAGCCTGTGGTCGGTGCGCTAAGGCTGGGGCGTAGGAACGCGAGAGCCGCGTTGGGCCGCATCCGGCAAATCAATGCGTCGCGCCGGGAAAAGGGACGCGGACTCCTAACGAAAGCGTCAACCGAAATTCGATTTCCCCTCCCAGCCGACTATCGCCATTGCGTGCGCCCGATATAATATTACCCATCCGGCGATAATATGGATTTTGGGTATAGTCCGCGCGCTTCTCGCCCGCAGCCTGCGCCTATCAGCTTCATCGCGATCCGGAAGAAAGCTAAGATGCTAGTTGCGCGAATCGGCAGTCATGGCTGTTTGATTAAAATAGCAAAGGGGCGCGTCTTTTTGCGACCTCCGTCCTCGCTAATCGATTACCAGCCAAAGACATCCGTGCGCTCGGCTTAATGCCTTCGGCAAACAATGCAGAGATTGCGCGCTTACGGCCCTTGGTTCTATGTGTGTGTGAGCTTTTGTAGCGAAAGCCCATCCATATTAACGGGCGCGGGGAGACGTCAGGAGATAGCGACGCTCTATCAATGACTTTTTTCCCGCTCTAGTCATGGGAGGCGGATGCCACCCGGATGGCGGCGATTAAAAAGAAACGAGAACTATGGGGAGAAAGGAGAATGATCGAAATAATTTGTATCGCTGCTAGTGCTTAGCTAAATTGCTGTAATATTTAAGTGGATACAAGGCTAGAAAATACAATACTTTGTCAATGTCTCTGATATGGTTTTCTTATCATAGCATTTTTCTGCGGATAAAGCTCGCTTACTTTCGCCGACATTCCATTGAAAGTGCATTATTACATAATAATATTTGTCAAATTAATCACTCGTATTTTTTATTGAATTCGTTTAAAATCTATCGGCATTTAATAAATCCGACTCACGTTTAATTGCTATTACATATATTAGCAAATTTTTTCATAAAAAGCTTGGCTATTGACGTCTTGAAAAAAATGAATTGCACGATTAACGAAAAATATTTTTTTTGTTGTATATATATATATATATGTATAACCAACCATGTTTCTCAAAGGCTCGCATATTAGCGTCATTTTTACTAAAATAAATCTTAAGTATTATAAATTTAAATTACACTAATTATTTTTGACGTTATGCAAAAATTAAAAATAAAAAGATCGAGTCTGTTACCTTAATATATTTATGGTTCGTGTAAAGGTGGTTATTTAGATTTTATAATGTTATAATTTTCGCTGAACTATAATAAATACTGGCGCACGGCAAACGTGAAATAAAAAATGTATCAAAAGAATTCAGAATTAATTTATTTTCACTTCAAACTACACGTCGCTCCAGCCTTGATAAATAGCATCTATTTTCAAAGGGAAAAAAAAACGACAAAAGCAAATTGATTCCAATGAATTAATCTCGTTCTCTCTCTCTCTCTCTCTCTCTCTCTCTCTATCTCTCTATCTCTATCTCTCTATCTCTCTCTCTCTCTCTCTATCTCTCTCTCTCTCTACATCTCTATCTCTTTATATGTAGATGTATATATATATTAATATTTTAGTTCACTTAGCATCCATCGACAATAAATGCTTGTCTAAGCAGAAAGATAAACAAGCGCCGATAATTTCTCCGGCCATGGAAATTCAAATCGAATTATATACCGGAGGCTCTCTTGCACCAACGGTTACTCATTGGTGTTAAACAGCACCCTCTCCGATAAGTACTCAGACGGCTGAATTAAGAGTTTTTAAATATCCTGGGTATTGTTGCAATCGCGAAGAGAGAGAGAGAGAGAGAGAGAGAGAGAAAGAAAGAGAGAGTCGTGAATTTCATGCATATTGAATGCAAAATGCTTAAGGTTGATTCGCGCACAATGGGTTGAGCGCCGTAGGCTGCACCTGCGAATAAATATATGATAGACCATTGCAGAAAATGAAGAAAGGTGAAAATCAAGTTCCGATAAGAATCAATATAGGAGCGCTTTATTGTGATTGTAAAATTTATTCTGCCTGTGCTCGATAACCCAGTTTAATTGGACTATAATTAAAAAATTTGCAACTCTCTAACATATCTCTGTCTCCCCTTCTTTTTGATAGAACACTGCTGGAGGAAGTGGTTGGAGGGATGGGGGGGGGGGGAGGTGGAAAGCGGCATCAGTTTAGAATTATATAAACGAAAAGTTTTTTCAAATGGTATTTTCGCAGCACGCTTGGTATTTCTGATTTTATTGTACGAAAAAATTACTCAACAACATTTCGTATCTTACCACGATATAAATTTTACGCTTTTTAAATACTGCTTAAGCTAACTTGCTTTTCTTATTGCTCACAATGTCTAGATTAATAAATTGTAATACAGGGAATATGTAAAATTCACACCTCGCACGATAAATAAGTACGTGATTATAGTCTTTTACAAGACCGCCCAGCTTAATGCGCAAAGGAAACATTAGTATAATTATCAGGATTATAACGTCGGCTTTCATAAAAATTTTAATTTCTAGAATATATTATAAGCCGGACAGTACCGGCTCTTATTAACAAACAAAATTTACTTTAATTATAAGGTATATTTGAATTTATGCCTCAACATAAAGGTATAGATAAAAATATATTATATAGCGAAATTTAAGCTTGTTTGTATCGCCGATGAATTTCCGCTTTATGAAACACATACATAGTGCAAGCAATAGAAATGCTTATGCGACACATACATAGCATTACATTGAGTACATATCCAGAATTTCTAATCAGACCCCTTTTGGGACAAACTAATCATAATTTTATACCATACAAAGTTATTTCTACGTATAATTTGCTTCCCGCTCGAGAGTTAGGAGCAACACTTGAAAATATTATTCAATAACTGGAAACAATGTAATATCAATTATAATTTAGCTCATGCTTTTTCAATTATTCTACCATGCAAAACATGGTAATTAGATTTTCAAGAAAAGGAATAAAAGAGTGCATAAATATTGAAAGAGAGATAGTATATCGTTGATTACCATATTTTTCATTATTATTTTTTATTTATTCTTTTATTTGTTTACTTTTTTTGTTTTATTTTTATTGATAATCGGCTTATGTAATTGATATAAAAAAAAATATACTTGTGAACTTACAACGTGAGCAATTGCTTTGATAAGGAAAAAGTTTTATCGAAATACGTATCTTTCTTTTCAATATTCTGATTTTTTGATCCTTTTTCCCATAAAAATACAAAGAGCAGAGAAATTGAAATTTTACGGTATCCTCTTTTTTTCTCTCTCTTTTTTTTTTTTATTAGAGATACAGCATTATACTCGTATCAAAAATTTCAAAACAATTTTTCCAAGCAATACTTTAAAACATGAAAATAAACAATATGGAAAATTTTGATCATCCCGATTTTTTTGAATATTCGAATTTCATTGACTCTTTGCTAGATTTTGAATTGCGTAATAATTGCACTCAGCGAGCACTATTGTTTGGCTTTAACCCAATTCAAGTGTTACATTCAGGTATTCGGTATGTATGTAGAAAAATCTTATTAATTCGCTAAGTTTAAACATGTTCGCCTTTGCTCCATGTTTTATCAAAATAAATCTCTCGATAAATCCGATATGCGCAATTATATCATTATCAAAAATTTAATGCAATTGTGCCTCTAACGCGCGCACAAATATCAGATTAAAAACGAAAAAAAAAAAATGAAAAAGAAAACAAACGTTAAAATTATGCATTCAAAATAAATTTTTAAATCATGAATGTAGCGAAAAAACTGTCCAATTTGTACAACCAAAACCCTTTATACTCGCGCCTTTTTTACTTTACACTTAAAAAAAAAAAAACAAAAAAAAAAAAAAACAAAAAAACAAAAAAATAGGAAGAATATGGCGGCAACGAATGGCGCGCTGTGTAATTGCTAATGTTCGAAGCCCTCGGGTCAGCGCCTAGCGATGGAATTCCACCCATTCAAAGTCGGCCTTTTTCGTTCGGTAGAAGATAAAAAGTACGCGTGGAATGTTACATATCCATGATCGGTGATAGGTGAAGAAATGGGCCAAGGGGATGGAAGGGGGTCGCGGCAGTGGCAAAGTGACGCGTGGAAGCGCCAAACGAAGGTCCCCCTACTATTACCTTCGAGATTGGCCAATAACAGCAGCAGCAGCAATAGCACCAGCAACAGCAACAGCAACAGCAACAG
Source organism: Ceratosolen solmsi marchali (assembly GCF_000503995.2). Taxonomy (NCBI): domain Eukaryota; kingdom Metazoa; phylum Arthropoda; class Insecta; order Hymenoptera; family Agaonidae; genus Ceratosolen; species Ceratosolen solmsi. The sequence continues at coordinate 4,776,393 of NW_011948413.1, forward strand.
CAACAGCAACAGCAACAGCAACAGCAACAGTAGTCGAGTCATCGTACACTCGCTTTCCTTTGACGTAGATGCTCACATTAAATCGACTTGGCTCCGCTCGCAAATTCACGCATTATGTTACTACAACCAACGAACGCTGCTCTAATCAGTTCGTCACACTCGCTCGGCCATTTTTTTACTCGCCTTTTAATAAAAATAGCCACTGGCAAATTCTTGCGCTCTTTTGTAATTGCGTTCGATCGGCAAAATTAAAATGCCCGACCGGTCAAATGGGCTTCACGCATATATCACCGCAATGATAGCCTCGATAACAACATCAGCGCATCCACAACAACAGCAACAACAATGACGACAAGGATGAAAAAAATCTTTGTGATCGTCATAATTGTCATAGCGAGAATTTTAATAGGAGAGTCGATTTATTGGCCACGGGATAATCGAACTCTTTAAATTGCGGTTTGTCTCGAGAGGATCGATTTTATCAAATGGAGTTGCAAGTATAACGACTCTCCGTCAAATCTTGATACATGCAAACCGGACGATAAGGTCTCAAGATAAAATGCACCCTACGACGACCCACTTGCTATTAATTTTTCATTCTTTCTCAGCAACGACGATTTGCAAGCGAAATGCCGTGGGGCAAATGTCGGCAGGAAATAATTAGACTGAGAGTGAGACAAAGGAAAAGTGGTGGGCTGGAGGACGAATAAAAAGTCGGGGCGCAACATAGACGCCGACGATACGTGTGCAGTTAATATCTTGGTAAGCTCTGTACTCTTTCCGGTTCTCAAAGCAGCTTAATAACAGGCTTTTAATGCTTAATGACAACGTCGGCATGAGTTAGCAGGCGTTTAAATCGACTGTAAGGACTAATCGGACTTCCAGTCACTCCAGTCGATCGTCTCTTACGTCCGCGAAAACTCCTATATTCTATTCTTTCTCCATTACACAAGCCTGTAAAATAAATCCACCCCCCACCCCCCCCACCCCCTTACCCAACATTTCCATCTTCATCGAGGTTGAAAAGAAACGACACTCGAGCGCAGATCTCATTGGCATTCTAAATCCTTCGATAAAGTAATTCTAGGAACGACGTCTTGGAAAACCGTGTTTAATCCCATCAATCGACTCTTATACCATTTCCCCTTTATTTATCTTATAATCGGGTATGCGCCAGATGCGTTAGAGAGTTAGTTATCCATAGTATAGGACTTAATCGCCATGCTACTTTTATTGGGGTTATAAGTTGACAGGCCGTAGGAATAAAAGTGAAAGCTCGAGATTCATTGAAATCCATTGTGGCTCACGTGAGCGCCAGTAATTTTTATCACCTTGTATCCGCTAAAGAAACAGGTGCTCTGGCATTTTTATGGATGCCCCGTGGTACCAAAGGCGAATCAACATCAGCCCGGTCGAAAACTGCGTAAAAAAAAAAAAAAAAAAAAAAAAAAATTGCCATTAGCAATTGTCACGAAATAACCATCGTACATTATTTACCCTCGCACGATCCTTGACGAGGTATCGAAGTGGGTGGATTTAATTTCGGTAAGCCGAATTCCCGAGGCGATGCCACCGACTTCCCAATTACGCCGAGTAGATTCGATTAGGCGCTTTCGATTTATTATTCGCGCGTATTTTTCTTCGCGAAAACCGTTCTTTCGAGCCACGAGTTCTCCGGAAAAATTGCGGGACAAGGACGATCGAAGTATTTCGCTGAGTGAGATGGTGGAGGCAAGGAGAAAAAGGTGAGCGACAATAGCGGCGAGGCATTCGATTTGCGGATGAGCACGAAGAATATAAAAAGACTGTCGAGAAGAAATCACGTGCCCTTCGCTCTCGTTCCCATTACACAAAGAGTGAAAAAGCCCTTGTGCAATGCTTGCCACACGTGACGCTTGTCCTCCCTTTTCCAACACTCGTCCAATGCTTTATTCGCTCCCGTCAAAGTTCGATGAATCCGTGAAAAAATTTTTTAACACGACACACAGGAGTCGACGAAGTTTTTAGATTTCGGCGTATATCTTCGGTGTATAACATTCCATCTTTGAAATAATTTTTAACAATTGAAAAGCACTGAACAATGCTCTCCTTTGGCCAATATTACATATTGTATTATCAAATTAACAAAAATGGATTTCATTGCGAATGTAGGTCGGTTGTTTGTTCAACGAAATACACAAATGGTCAATTAAAAAGTCGAAATTTGTTATTAGCATTGACCTCAGGATTAATTAATTTTTTCACAAAATGTACTATATCGCAAGTAATTAATTCTTAAAATGCAATTTATGGTAAATTTGACGGTACGATACATCAAATGAAATCCAAATATAATGTTGAATATCATTGTATAGTGTGAAACTATTTTATACAGTTTATCAGCATTGATGAAGCTCGGGAAAGTTAGGTTTGAAAATTAAAGGTACCTTAATTTACAGAACGAAAGAAGAAAATGAAAATGAAATAACTTGTTTCTTAATGGAGCTTCAAAACTTCATCCAAACTATTGCAAATTAAGATAAGATACTTTGATATATGTTTAGTTCAAATCATCAGTGTCGAAATTCGTTTGAAATTTGAGCGTGATTAGAGTAACGAGTCTATTACAAACTTGTATATAAAATCATTGTATATTTAGAAAATCAACGTGAACTTTCAACAAAACTTGTATTAAATTTTAATTCTATCGAGAGGCATAATTTTTCGCGTTACACATAATACTATTTGTCATTAACAATATACAATTTAATTCTACAAGTTACATTTACGCAATGATTAAATAAACTATAAAGGGAGAATTTAATTTAATGGCCATAATAATGGCAAAAAAGTATTTCATTTATTGTGTCAAATATATTCTCTCCAATCTTGTCATTATAGATTATCTTAAAGACAAAATAATTAACTTTATTTTATGCAGAAAGTAAGTAAAAGAATAAATGATTTAAGAAATAAACATTTGACCTATTTCAAATGCATAATACAATTATGCGTAGCTTTTTTGTATTTTTTATTTCTTATACCATCAAGGTTTTTCGTAACATTTCGTTTCATTTATTTGATAATATTCAATTTTCTTTTTTTTACATTATTTAAAATTTGACGTATTTGAAATACTTGAAGAAAAAAAAAATACTTTGACCGATATAGGTAAATGTAAAATAAACACATTAATGAAAGTTTATCAGACTTATTAAAACCGTGTAGGGTGATTTGATGCAAATAATGTAAGTTAAATTTCTTCGTAACTTGATATATATATATACACGAAAGAACACGATAAATATAAAAATCTTGTCAAAGTTTGGGAACAAAGATTTTTTTTCCTTATAAATTGAAATTACATTATTGTTTTATTCCTTCGGAAAGTTTATACAAACGTTAAACATAAAAATCTTGAAATTAACATAATAAAAATGAAATATTTGCACGTAGAATATAATTAATCGAACGAACGTTCATGAAAACGATAAAATTTGAGATCTCAATTATAATTTGAATACTTTAATTTATCCATGATTTGTAATAATAATAATAATAATGATGATGATGATGATGATAATGATAATAATAATAATAACAATAACAATAATAACAATAATAATAATAATAATAATAATAATAATAATAATAATAATAATAATAATAACGTTATTAGACGATAAAAATTTCTGAAAATATATTCATTAGTAAATGTTATTGCCTTTATTAAGAGTCAATAGAAAACGCATTCAGTAATAAAGATTTTGTTTAACAGTAATTATAATAAAATGATGTATTATTAGAATAATTAGAGTCGAATCGAATGAAATAAATTTTAATGAAATTGCAAATGTATGTATAATTATCAGCTACGGTCATATTTCATTGTCTCTATAATCTTTATTGATTGCCTGATGACCAAAAAACCGTTTAGTGGCCACAATATTAAAAACATTCCGATATTTTATGTAACATCCAATACATAAATATATAATTTTGCATATTAATCGTTAAGAAACAATTAGCGGGTAAATAAACGTTGACAATATGAAATTACTGTTATAATATTTTAGAGAAATGTTAGAGAAAGAGATAAACGAAAATTCACCGATACCCTGGTACGCTATACTTTCCTATTTGACCTCTAATCCAACCAAAATACTTCGACATACTCTACTTACACAAGTTCAATTTAATATTATCTTAACATTTTCGTCTTACTCCACGACGACCTAAAGATCTTTCTCTCTACGACTTTCCGCCCAAGATCTTGTACGCTAGTCTTTTCTTCTCCATTTGAAACTACGAGTCTGTCCATCTTCATCTACCCGATCTACGTTAAGCATCCGCAATAACTTAGTAAATGTTTTATCTGAAATAGAATATAGCAGAATCTCTAGTTTATACGACTCGGAATGATGTCTGATCCATTTTACTGATGAGATTTTCAAGTAATCATTTCAGAAAATTTAGCCTTACCTGCCCGTAAAAGTATCAATGACGTCTTATTTAAGCAAGTAGGTATAATAATTTTATTCAGCTCTTAATGTACATGTTTATTTATTGTTATAATTTCAATTACTTAATGTCGTGTTTGTGACGTGATTGCGTAACTGTTTGACTATGAGCTACAATTATAACACGAGGATGAGTCGAATAATGAAGTTCGCGTGCATCGGTAGTTTAGTTGACAAAGGAATGGGAAGGGAAGTGATTTAAGATCGAGTAAAGACGCCGCGTGACTCTTTCTTAAATATATTCCTCCTTTTTACGTAACTTAGGACAGGGATTTATTTTTTTTTTTTTTTTTTTTTTTTATCATGCGTAAGGGGAATGAAATTAATACTACTAGTCTACAACCTCTTATAAGTTAACATTTGTAAATTTTCCTTTTAATTGTGGTTTAATATTTAATAATGTTGAAGATGATTTATATATTTATAGAAAAATAATTTATAAAATGCAAACAATTTTGAGAAGAATAATATAACTTATCATTCCATTGAGAAATTTAATATTATAACAGATTATTTACAGTTAATTGTGATATTGTTTTTATATCTACCATTATGAGTAAAGAGAATGCAATAATTTATTGTTTAAAATGATAATATTATTATCGTTACTTGAAAAATATTAAAAAATAATATCCTCTTTTAGTTGTATTTGTTTTTTTTTTTTTTTTTTAGTAATTTTTGATAAAAATATTATAAGCTGA
>NW_011948413.1:4781617-4788011 GCF_000503995.2 Ceratosolen solmsi marchali
GGAGATGTTTATTTTACAAAAAAAATAATGAATATACAGCACATACATGTAACTTATTTATAATATTATTATATAAAGGCATAATTGACAAATAATTATATAGTGCTTCATAACTTAATAAGTATATGTTGTAGAAACGTGTCTCTGCTCGTTAAAGTTAAAGAGCGCTTTAAGAATTTGCTTTAATGATAAAAATTTTTTTATTAAATAATATAAAATTACTATTTTATAATGTTATATTTGTGAATATTTAATATTCAGTAGTTAAAAAATTACACTCTAGAATTATTAGGAGAAATTAAGAAAGTTGGAATTAATTTATTGCTTTTATACAAGAGTACGATGAAGAGACGTTACCGACAGCCGAGCATTTATCATTAAAATATGCAGTGACAGATCTTCAACTATTTTAATATGCAGTTTACGGCATTGCGAGGGAGCTTTTTACCAAGATTTTTCGTACATTTTAGTTTTTGCGAGTAATCTTTAGAAGGTGAATCTTGGAAATAATCCAAGAGGTGCAATAATAAAAGAAAAAAAAAATGAGGTGAGGGAATAAAGATGTATTTCATAGATTCTAAAACGAAAATGTTGCCTCCATATTTAACAAACAAAAAATGTAAATAATTTTAATACTTTGAGCGCCGGTTTTTCATGGAAGTTTAAGTTTTGTGGAATAAATGAAGTAAGAATACGTAAACAGATCCTCCGGATCTTTTATCGCGAGCATTAGTACTCGTAACCGTGAAACTATACTATTTAAGAAATGCGAAAAGAATGAGAAATTTTACGTTGTAAATCGCAGGTAAAGACTGTCTTTAGGTAAATGGATAAAAAGTTCATAAACTGTATAATCCTCGGCGCTGTACAAATTGCTTAAATATTTATTAAAATACAAGCGCGATAAGAGTCCGGAAAATTACATTAACCTTACCTTGCTCTGCCTAGCGAATGGCAGCGTATTGCGCGAATTTTTGACAAAATCATTACAATCGTGTGAAGGATTTTTTTATTAAAGGCCGCAAGAGTACATTGGCTCAGAATTGGAAAAATCGGGCCATGAGGAATAAATTGCGGTGGCTGATGATTCAGTACGTTTGGAGGTCAGCATTGGGTGGCGGGACGGCCACTGGGCCAAAAAAAAAAAAAAGTGACTGGACCGGGGCCAAGGGCTCTCGGCTATTGGGCCACCTGTTAGTCGTAATTAATCGTCGAAAGGTGTCATCACATACGGATTCCCATCGAAGATTCGATATCTGCCCGGAAATGGTGTCCTCGACTATGCATTCTAATCGACTAGCGACCGCGCCCGGAGCTCCTTCCTTAAGGACTGTACGGGCGATGCTCGGTCAACTGGCTGAGTAAAACATCGTATTCGGCGTAAACGATTCGCGCGAAGCCGAAAGTCCAGTTTGAAATCGCCCGACACCGAATTTAAAGTACATAATTCGCTAACGCAACCGACGCACGCAAGCGATGCGAATAATTCAGATCGCGTGAATTTTTTCTGCCAACTTTGGTCATTAATAACATTGCACGAGTCGGATTGCGAATCATTAAATTATCGACAATGTAATCAAATAGCAATATTATTAACATGCTTATTCGTCGGTGATGGCGAAGGTAACGCGGAATTAAACAATTGCGACTTTTTGTCGCGTGGAGGTTGCTCTAGTAGTAAAAGTCGATACCGACGGGACATATCCTTGACATTTAAATGCTTAATCAGAGAATGAATATACAAGTGCGGTAGTACTAAAGTGCATTCGAAACCAAAATGTCGACCGCGAGAAAATAATAGATTTGCCACTTTATAATTTTCAGGGTTAATCTACGCATTATCAGTAACAATATTTTTACGACTAGAGGCAGGCTATTTAGCAAAAAAAAAAAAAAAAAAAAAAATAAAAAAATAAATAAATAAAAAAAAAAAATAAATAAATAAATAAATAAATCTATAAATAAATCGAAAAAGAAAAAAGAATAGGCAGATCATTGGGAGTTGCATCGGATGGTAAGCAACGACGCATCGGCAGCCTAAGAATTTGTAAATTATCTCCGGACTCCTTCGCGTACACTCAGCGAAAACGTATTGATTCGACGACGGGGCAGCCATGTGTGTAAGTGCGCAGGTGCGCCGCACAACCGTGTGCACAAAACGCGTTAAAGTAAAACAGCGAAGGGGAAAAAAATTCGGTAAGAGTAATTGCGAGGGCCGTCGCACAGACGAGACACGCTGCCAATATCTTGTGCATTTGGGAAATGGCTTGGATCGATAGAGGATCGTTACATCAACTGGCTTTTTTTTCTTTCTTTCTTTTTTTTTTTTTTTTTTACTTTGACACGCGCAAGTATAACACACAATCACAATCGTGATTTATCCTCGTATTTGTTTTTTCTTCTTCTTTTTTTTCTTATTTTTTTTGTTTTTTTTTTTTTCAATTTGCCCTGTTGTTGCCTGACAGCCGCTTCTTTTTCTCTAATTTTTGTCTTTTATTGTTTTTTTTTTTTTTTTTTTTTTTTTCCTTTTTTTTTTTTTTTTGTTCTTATTTGTTCGTTTTAGCCGATGGAGCGCCTGACTTTTTACACGACAGAAGCAAGCGGAATCGTGAAAAGAGCAGGAGGACGTAAATAAACCGATTGAGTGAACGATAGGTGTTGGTTAAACGGCAGTCAGATAGCGCAACGGTGGGCGTCGCTGAGGCTCGCGGACCGCGTACCGCAGACCGCGTACCGCGTACCTTCCAGCAAACCAATTATTTCCTTGCTCCAAATCCTATTCCCAATTACCGTCTTTGTGTTGACCCGCTTTCTTCGTGTGCACGCGCGCACTTCCGATTGCATTAGTGTGAGCTTAGCTGCGCGAAAGAGCTCGTTCTCGGCGATCAGGGCTGGCCACCGCCTTCCTGGAATTATTCGACATCGTGGTGCCCATTGAAATACGCATCGCGTCGGTAATCAAATCCGAGATAACATCGCGTCCTCTATTATTAATGGTTGAGTGGATATCGTGCAGCGACTACTTTTCAGAAACGTGAAACTTTTAATGTGCAGGTAGGCAGAGGGCAGTATACCGGTCGGTAAGGGGATGGGGGATGGGGAATGGTGGGTGGTGGTGGTGGTGGTGGTGGTGGTGGTGGCGGCGGCATAGGGAGGCAATACGTAGGTCGTAAGAGCGCGCGGATTGGATGTTTGAGGATATCGAGTAGTATGTGATATATGCAACTGTCGTTGTGAAGCTCTCCGCAGTCTTTTATGGAAGAAAAGGAAAGAAAGAAGAAAAAAAAAAGGGATGCCTCGAGCGAAGAACGAGCGCAAGAATAAGGGAGATATAAGCTGTGAGAAAAGTAGAAAGTGGCACGCTCAAAGTGAAAATATTCAGAGAATTTGTTGAAGAGCTCGGCTATAGGCTCGATTAGAATTTGAAGAACACACTGGCAAGTCCTCGAGATGGATATATGTACATTGCATTTACCTTTAGTGCCGTTCTAGGCTAAAAACTCTTTTCTTATTCTCTCCGTCGTATATGATCTATTTTGAAAGTTTCGAACTTTTATTAAAACTCGCTCGCCGATTATATTACCACAAATTTGTATTTATTATCAAGCAGAATATAATAATTTTGGAAAAATATTATATATGCAGCTGCTTGTATAAAACTTCGATATATCATGTACGAATCTGACATTATTCTTGGACAACAGTAATAATTTGATTCTCCTGTCAGCTCATAATTCCGCTAAAACATTTTCTTTATAGGTATCATTTTAATTTAGAAAGTAACGGCCATCATAAGATATTAAAAGTGGTAAATGTGAAAAGTCGAGAAGAAGCTATACGACTTCTTTTAATGTTGAAAAGTTATTTAAAGTCGAATCTTTGGGACAGATATAGTGAACTAGATATCAAAATGTGAGCTTCGACAATTTCACTTATTGAAGCGCTCAGAATGTCTTGTATTTTTTGTCCACTTGCGGTACAAAATTTTTCGTAACGCACATCGACGTCCGATATTTCGATCGTTTGATTTGCATAAGAAATTTCAACCGTCAGTTATTACAATTATAGCAATAATAATAATAATAATAATAATAATAATGATGATGATGATGATGATGATGATGATGATAAAATTTACTTAAATAAAAAGTGTTTTACTCTACTAAGTCGGATATGTATGAACTAACAATATGCCTATGTATTATCAATTAATTTTACATATTTTTAACGTACGCCACTCGCATTATAGAAGAAAGAGGGAGCAATCAAACCGCTCACACTTGATAAAATTAAACCAGTAAAAAAATCAATATTGAAACAAAAATCCCTGTAGCATTAAAAATTATCGACAAAGAATATTAATAAAGTCTATTATAATTTTAACCAAAATTTTTTTCAATAACGTAATTGCAAGGACACGGAACAATGTTGGAGTCGACAATCACTTTGCTGTGGTTTTGTCTAATGCTACATCAAAGACCAATCAACTTCTTGTTAATTAAAAGCAGCATTAACAAAATGCTTACATTAGTATTCTAACTTATTTTGAACAATCTTCAATAATTATTTAAGCACAATCAGAGAGCTCATAGCATTACGAAGTGTGATAATTTAAAAAAATTAAGAATATCTTTACTTCAATTGTCGGAAGGCTTATTTTATTTCACCTTACCCCAATATCATACAAATTCATTCATTCCCTGAAAAATTTGTTGTGAATAATTTAAAAGACACGGGGTTAACATCGGAAGCTATGCCAGGGTTTCTGGAAAATCGAAAAGGATGGAAAGAAAGATGGAAGCTGAGGCTAAAGGGGAAAGTGTTGAAAGCGGTAAAATAATAGCTTCCTTATAAGATCTTTTATCGGTGCTAATGCTTCTCTTTGACTAATGCCATTGTTTCGGGCGATAAGAGAGAGAGAGAGAGAGAGAAAACAATTTTCACACATAATGTTTTCGTTTCCTTACATTGACGCGCATTATCGTCAAGTAATCACTTTTTCAACATTAATACAATAAATGTCCATTGCTATATATTGACGACTTAATGAATCTTCCTAATATTATTATCGCAGTGCAAAGCATTGTACGCCTCCTTAGTAATACATCTTTATACTAAATCAGTAATATGGAAAAAATCTTCTTCCATTGTAGTTTAACAAATTAACTCTCATTGTGCCATTGTAAAATAGTTCTTCCGATTTATTTCGTAAGGACCTGTCTCTCTCTCTCTCTCACTCACTCACTCACTCACTCACTCACTCTCTTTCTCTCTCTCTATCAATACTATTATTACCATTACTATTATTGCTATTACTATTATTATTACTGCAAATTATTTATTTACTTTCCACGATAGTATATTGTTTAAATGAGTCTCTTCAGTGTAATTCAACGAGTAACTGCAAATTACAATGCTCAGAAGTACGGTGACTCTTATATCTCTCTTAATATATAAAATGACGCTATAGATTTATCTAATCATTATTAGTATGGTAAAATACGTATGAACTGTCATCTAATAATCATAAAGCGCCAGTAGTAATGAAAGAATTTTTACGAGCAGACATCCGATGTCTAGTTATTTCCAGGTCGTATCGCGAACCCTAGTTTTTAATTCGGTCGCTTATATTTTCCGAGAGCTCGTGTGACACTGATGTCGTTACTGAAAATTGATGCGCTCGCAAAAGCAAGACAGTTAAATATAAAAAAATTTCTAAAAGCAAGGAAGGAAGGAAGGAATTGAGGGTGGAGAGGTAGATGGATGGGGCGGGGGGAATATTATTTTCCACCTATCATGTTTGGAAACGTAAAAAGTTTAACCAGCAAAGAGACAGTCGCACAATGAAAAGAGTAGATGGAACACAAGATTGAACGGCAAAGAAGAATAGATAGAGATGAGATGCAAGGCGATATGAGGCGAGGATTTTTGTGAGCCAGTCTAGATGGAAATCGCGGGCGATTTACTCCAATAATGGATAACGCTCTCGCGAAAATCTTCTCACATTTGCTCTATGACTTCCAAAGTAATCCTTCTTCGATCGCAATTTCAGCCGGCAGTTGGTCTCTCGATAGCGCGGAGTGCCTTTTTATGAATTTATATTAAGCGAATACCCAACGCGGCGTTCCACACTCAGTACCAGGAAATTAAAAGCCACGATTTGTCTGGCGAGTGCCAAGAGCTCCGAGCTCATTGACCAATCGTATGGAATAGTCGCGCGCCAAGTCGACAAAACCAATCTCAATGTCGTTCGCGCGCCATTAAAAAACAAAAATGTGACTGAACGAACGATAGAGAGGTGCGCTGTACGTGATGCGTGATACGCGTGACGAGGGAGAAGTCGGGGGGTCGGGGGGGCGGGGGGTCGGGGGGTCGGGGGGGGGCGTATTGAGAG
>NW_011948413.1:4788475-4790059 GCF_000503995.2 Ceratosolen solmsi marchali
GGGGGGGGGGGGGGGGGGGTGGGGGGGGGGGGGGGGGCGGGGGGGGGGGGCGTATAGAGAGTACCGACATATCTCGCGATAAGTGAAAGAATCGCTTGGTAATTTAAGGCCCCGGCAAGCGTATTACGAGCTTGGGGGACGATATCCTCACGCGGTGCTCTTAACTACATTGACTACGTAGCTGCAAGACTATCCAAGCTCTATTTGCAACAATGGCAACGTCAATCAATCGTTCGACTATCAGACTTTCACCGCTCGCATGCCGATCGATCGAGCACTCAACGTTCACTCAAAAGGAATTTACTCCTCGACAAGTACTATTCAAACTACGAGCTTGTAGTGCGCTTAAGGTGGCGGTGATTGGCCTTCCGTTCGTTAAAAATGCCACTGACTCCACTGACTCCACTGTCTACCACTGCCAACGTTTTTCATACGATCCGCGACCTCGGCATCTGACTATTTCCTTTTCGTACGTCAATCCCATCGCGCTACTCCACGGGCCGTTGGCTTTCCAGACATTGGCAAAGATCTTGCCAATTGGGCTATCGCATTGCCAATCAATACTCGCGCTCGCGCCGCCAAGGTACGACCACCTATCACCTCCGATGCTTATACCAAGGTTCATCGTGAATTTATTCGTACAAAACTCATCTCGAGTAATTGTCGAGGAGGAGGAGGAGGAGATTAGCCTATTGCACGAATGTCTTGGTTGGGCGCATCGTTGGAGTTTATAGGGAGTGCCGTCGAATGTTGGTTGGGGCGGCGCAGCGCCAAATGCTTCAACGCTCATTGCAAGCTTCGACTTTTCGCGATCCATCCAACACTGACGCGGATTCAATCGAGAAAGTCGAGCCACCAAGGCGTATAACTTTAGGACACTATACGCCATCGTTAATTCCTCCTAAGCGATAGTCGGTAATTATAATATGTTGGCGGGAATTTCAAAACTCCCATTGAATATCGAGATGGCTTTCGGCTTTGGCGGAACAGTCGCATTTGTTTTCCACTGTGTCATCGGATTCGAGAATACAAGTCTGCGCTTCAAGCACGATTGAGTTAAAGCTATCGCACGGTTACATAGTTAGTCGGGAGTAATTTTCTCGAGAGCTTCGAATGGAGCGACGGAGACGAGCGATTTCATAATAACGATAAACCAATATCGCCCTCTCGAATCGCGACGATTTACGTATTAGAGAGCGTCTTTTGCGGATTATACGCCGAGGCTAGACTATTGCGAAACATTGCATCACACGATCCGATACTCAATTTCTCTACGCACATGTAAAATAATCGTTCTAATGGTTGACGTATTTTTACGATTGCCAGCGCGTATCGCCCATAATATACTATAAAATGCGGGATTCGTGTCATATTTGGGATGACAGGCTATAGTTACATTCACGTTTCCCATAAGGGTGACGATATTGTGGCTTCATGCGGTACATCCGCTCAGAATGGAATAGCAACTTGTCTATAACACGCACCACACGATGAATAACATGAAAAATTTATCCAACTCATTATATCTCCCCACTCCCCCCCAACCCCCCCCCCCCCCCCCCCCCCCCCCCCCCCCACCCCCCC
>NW_011948413.1:4790078-4803137 GCF_000503995.2 Ceratosolen solmsi marchali
CCCCCCCCCCCCCCCCCCCCTCCAACCCCCTCCAGCCACGCTACTCTGCGTCTAATCGTCCATAAAGTCGATGGGAATTCGTTATCGATATTCTATATGCGAAAACAGACTACCGTCTCCGACCCCATGCGCTCTTTCTCATCCAGTCTGTAATAGGATTTCGTTAACTTCATCATCTGTTGACAAGAGGCTGGCATCGATTTTCGCCATTTTCTCAAGCGAGACAACTTCGGAAATCTCCTTTACAACTTGAAAATCGGATATTACGCTCGGCTTACGCGTATACAGAAAGCTATCGCATCCTCACGAAAGATAATACACGAGGCGTCGCTTATATTTTATTTCACGGATAAGCAAGGATAGGAAGTAACCGCTCGAGCTGGAAGAATATTTGGGGATAAAAAAAATGGGCGCCTGAGTTAGTGGATGTGTGGTAGGGGATGTCGAGTTAGTTGGTCGCTACATTCCAAAGACGTTCGATGAAAAAATTTCGCAAGACATAAAGCGTCTATTAATACAGGGACTATTAACGGGACTCGAGCCCTAAGTCGCGCTACTACTCATCATCTGTGGGTCGTCGAACCCCTCAATGATTGTCGAAACTCGAATAGTAGCCCTCGAGAATAAATACATTAATGAGGCCGAACGGTGAAACGAGCCCATTTTACGTTTTTACGTTCGCCTTGCACTTTTTTTATTTACTATCGATAGAGAAAACGAGCGCTTACGTGCATGCTACCTCATTTTCCATTAGCTCTTTAATTTGCATTATAATTTTTCATTCTCGCCGTTCTATTTAATCGACCATTACCCCGGACCCGCTATTGCCTAAACATTTTCAATATTGCTTATTTATAAATTCTGATAAATAACGGTAAATTTTCATTACTCAATTTTTACAATGCATATTACACTATTTTATAATATCGGCATTAGTTAAATCACAGTTTCATTCATAGACAATTCTTTTTCATTTTGTTAAGCGCAATGTCGCGACGCTCCTTCGATATTATTATAACTTTTAATTTTCCGTAGCTTATAACCATAAGATCATGGATTTAAAATACATGTTAAAACATTATAAATGCAATTTACTTTGATTTGCGATAAAATGAGAAAAACTTAAGTTTTTACAATTTCTTCTTTATATTTTTTCAATTCCTTGTCTTCGTCATTATCACCCCTCCCACCTTCACCCACCTTATATCGAGGCTATGACTGACTGCATTTCTCGAAGGGAATAAGTATTTTGATTTATCGAATTGAAATTCCGAATCTCATCAAGTCCTTTTGCTGCACTGCGGCTTAAAGTTCGACTGATAAAGTTACGTTCTAGTTAAAAAAAAGCTGTCGTTTCTCCCCCCCCCTCCCCCTTCCCTCCCTCCACACCTCCCTCCACACCTCCCTCCACACCAAATTGAGGCGCATTTTAAATTTAATCGTGCTCTACTGCTGGGGCAATACATCCTATGAACGCAATACAATTATCGTTTTAATGCAACGAAGGCATTCATACTCGAGAGTTTACCAAACGTGAGAACAAGCCCAAGCCGTGGCTTGATGACATTTCAAAGCGAAAGCTTTGTCGAATTTACGATTGACTAGATGTACGTTACATGTTACGGGGCTATAGGTTGACGTCAATGACTGTCTTTCTGTTCATTCTTACACACTAGTTTCATGCAAAGGATTGTCAAGTTTCATAATGGCATAATGTCCTTTGTACTGCACGATTTTTTATATTTACATACCGCGAACTTACAGCAGATATTATCTATTTATTAGAAAAATTCATTCATAATTCATATAATTGACTAGCAATGACGCTGGTTACAATAATCGAAACACTCTAATATCCAAATAATCAAACTTTATGGTACATCAATGAGTATTTACAGTGGAATTTTTATATTATATGCGTATTATTAATTGCACTGTGATATTAATAGTTAAAATTTATTAAACAATATTGTATATTTGTGTGGTAATAAATGAATTTTGATTTGTTCCCTTGGAAGGGCAGAATTTCTTATGCGGGCAATTGATAGTTCATTAATTCGTCTCAAAAATTAACTGGAAACTATTTGAAAAAAATTTATTCAAAGTCATATTTTCTTCATAAAAATATTTAAAAATAAAATATCTCGTGATAATTATGTTCATAAATTTCCACTGTATATTCGTGTCTGCTTAATATGCTTAATTTTAGACTGAATTATTGAATTTCTCAGACGAAGTTAATTATATCGTCATCTATTGTTATTATTTCTTGTGCTTCTGATATTCAAGTGGCAAACTGAAATGCGTGTAATTTCTTTATTCTTGCTTTTCCTTCGTTTTTCTTCTTTTTGGTTTTGTTTTTACGACATGACTTTTCTCAATTATATAAATGCATTGTTTTCAAGTGTAAAAATAGATCAAGATTTATTCTTAAATAATTACATAGAACACATCACGAATAGCACATTACTTTACTTTTCTAATCTGCTTGCCAACTTCTTTCCAAGTTCTAAGTTGTGATTTATATTTCTAGCGTTCGTCTATTGTTAGCATAGTCAAAAGATAAATAATTTAGTATTTGTGAGAATGAGAGGACAAAAAAAAAAAAAAAATTATTAAAACCGTTAAAAATCCAGAATACTTAAACAATATATGGATTACTTTATAAAGTATTTGCATTTTGCTAATGTTTTCTAGCCCCCAGAAAAGACTAGAAAATTTTGAAAATATCAGTACTTTTACTAATACGTTTTGTATGCATTTAGTTTGTTCCAAATATTTTGAGGTCTTCATTTGTAAGATAGGAGCAAAGTAACGTAAAAATAAGGTTTTTCGTATTTTTCAACATACCGTACAGCCGAAAAGTTGAGTTTTCAAGATTCAACATATAAAACAGATAAAAATACGATACATGTAGAAAAATTGCGAATGTCGTTATCGTACTTTCCAAGTTATTTTATTTAAAAAATTTTTTTTTTTTTTTGGGAGGACGGCGGGGGCGGGGTTGGGGGGGGGGGGGGTTTGGGGGGACCCCTTAAAGATGAATCTACACTAACTTTGAGGCATTGGTTATATTCTGCAACAGCATCTCGTGTACGCCTATTTTTTCAAATTGTATCCATTTATCTTTTGAAATTGGTTTTTTCGAAAAGTGGAGCTCGAGTTTATCGCCTATTATAAAGAGAGAAATGCTTTAGTAATCCAGATCGCATAAATTAATAACAATTATTGAAAATTTCCAGAAATCTAATCCAGACGTTTAAGTTGCCGAGCTAAAATTAAAACAAAGGGTTTTATGATCGATAAAAAATGACTTATGAACAGCACAATTTAGCGTTAATAAAGTATGTTGTCACAGCCATCAGGATTAACAGGAAAGGCATTAGATAATAGCATCGATCTGTTACTGAATCCATCAATTGGATCGACCTAACTTAATTACAAGCAGAGAGGCATCAAGAATACCTACAACGCTGCTTATCTAAGGTATTTCCGCACAAAGAGATTAATGATTCCCATGTTAATCTCGGCGTTCGTGCCTGATTTTGAATTATTTTTCAATAATATATACGATATATATATATATATATATATATATACATATATACATATATACATATATACATATATACATATATACTCACCCTTACTGTCTTCTTTGATATAGTATTATCCATGCACGGAAGCCCTTTGCACTGAAAATATGAAAGCATTGCATTAGATAGAAAAATACTCTTACTTATATCTTATGTAATTTTGGAAAATTATAAATTGATTACTTTCATAAATCTTGTACGAAATATTTTTAATGTCAAAACAATTATTTTATATTTATGTATATGTATATATATAATTGTTGTAAGGATTGTTTGCTATTGTTGTTATGTAATTGTTGTAGGGATATGGATTTATATATATATATATATATATATTTTTTTTTTTTTCTTTCTTTAATGCACCATTCGTTTTGTAATTCAATACATTATATACGCAATATATTTGCCCATTTCTTTATTATACATTGTTATAAGCTGCTGGGCATTGAAATAATTATCTTTCCTCGAAATAAATTGTAAGCTACGCATAAATGGAATAGATAGTTTAAGGGGAAGGTAAAAGGGATTTATATGTATGACTGCGGGCTATATTGATTTTTCCTTCGAAAAATTTCACGCGCGAAGAGATATTTGGCGTCTCCCTTCCTTAGAAACTTGGAAATCATGAGACATCCGAATTCATCTCCCCCCCCCCCTACCCATCCATCCCCCTCCAGCCAATCTCCTCCATCCAGCTATACTTTCATCCAGATATACGCGTGCGTCTGAAGCTTCTGCTTAGCTGTGAAAACGACAAAGTGCCACCGGCGAATTCCATCCCGTTGAAATAGCATTGCAGCCAATAGGACAAAAAAAAAAAAGAAAGTGACGTAAGATTACATAAATAAATGAAATCATCGAGTTAAATTATCCTAAGATCGAACAGTCGATTCGACTCGACAAATATAAAAGATCTAGATACGGAGCGTAAATTTTGCAGACGAAGCGTCGTATTTATGAAATTGCTTTGTTATTACAGTTTAATGTGAAATCGCGGAGGAAGCTGTATTAGTTATTCAGACGGGCGCTTTAATAAATTGCAAGGCCTAACGTTCAATTTTAATATTATGCCTTGATTAGGTTGTTCCGTGGGGCGGGAAAATGGCGCGACGTTTCACCCGGTGATGTAAGAGTGGAGTAACGTCAGTTGGGAAATGGATCAAACGGAGGTTGACTAAAAATATTTTAGGGACTCCCGAGTTGTCCGTCGAAGTTTTACGAAAATCCAAGGATTGCACATGGAGAGATGTATGCACCCACGAATCTTCTCAGAAACCGTGCAAAAGTAAAAGTGAGAGCGATCCAAGTTGGGCAAAATTATTACTCGAGACATTGTGATAGATAATTACGCGTAACTCTACATATGTATTATGGCGAGCGTCGATTAATATAAAGAAGTAATATATCGTTGTGAGACGCCTTGCGGAAAAAAAAAATCAATCGGGCTTCCGGAGTATATAGGAGCTGTATTATCCCAATGTAAAGCCCACCGACTTGGCCTTTCTATATCATAAATATTCCAAAGCGTTGCATAGAATATCTTTGCGCCCTTTAAGTTCTTCACCTGTAATTTTAAAGTCTCGACCAATAGGCGCTCTCTAAGCTAAATCTTCCTTTTTACGTCTCTCATTACGTCGCGACATTACAATATGTGCCCTCGATTGCCCGAAATTGGTTGGCCGAGATAACTCAGCAATGCCATAAGCGGATCCAAATTATTCATTGGTCAGGATGGTTCGTGGAGAGTTAAGAAAAGACGACCGAGAGTCGACAGAAGAAAGAGGACAGATGGATGCTCGTAAGCGAGGCATCCAGCATGTCGAAATAAGCTACGAAACGGACAAGATATCAGTATGGTTAAACCTATCGTTCACCTGTCGTCCGACGCCTCGCGCCACTGCTCGGAGAGTGAAACGATATATTATTAGAAGCAGAGTAATTCCCTATTGGCTATTTAACTTTGCGATCCCTTAGTCGGGCAATATGAAGCGAAAGGCGCCGTAAGGTGAGGCGTCTGTCACTTTCAATACAACCGCATCTAGGGCTCAGCGCTCATTGTCGTCGTAGCTTTCTAAGTTGATAATCGAAATGCATTCGCGAGTGACAAAAGTGCTCGTTATCTACATTGTTAACTTATTCGAATGAGCTACTGCAAATCAATGAGCGACGGATGAGCTGTGCAGCACGACGATCGGCCCCTCTTCACAATTTTCATTATGACTTGCCGTTACGGAAGCTGGCTTAATCTTTAAAAAGTCCTCTCTTACCCTCCCGCTCCCGCCGACTTTCATCGCACCATCTCCCCCCCCCCCCCCCCCCCCCCCCCCCCCCCCCCCCCACCTCCTACCACTACTCCTCTCCGCCCTCTTCGTCCTCTCCACCTTCTTTCCCCTCTCCCACTATCCCTCTATCCCTCCCATTTTCCTTCTCAAGCTCACTCTCCCACTCGAAAGCGTTCGCGAATTCCAGACTCGGAAGTTGCCGGAATCGCAGGAGGAAGCGGAAAGCGCCGTACCCTTCCGACTCATCGAGCCGAGCGGCCATCGACAAACCTCTTCGTTCCTTCTCTTCTCTCCTCCGCCTACGCCGCCACCTTGCCCTCCCCGCCTCTCGCCATTCAGCCTTTAAAAAGTGATCGAAACTCCCTTTGCCGTTGAGCGTTTTGTATCGAGTTGTTTTCTTCTACGTCGCTTCCTCGGCTCTCGTAAAAGCTCGTGTACGACGAATCAGTTTGTTTGCTCGCGGTTAAATCGAATTGCGCGAGGTGACGTTCGTTCATGAGGTGGTCGCTCAAGTGATACGGAATCCTCAAAATTCGTTATATTTATGGGACTCTGCTCCGACTGCTTTAGCGAATTTTTGAAAATTTCCCGGCTGCGAAGCATTGTGCATTGTACAAGCTGCGACATTGAAACTGGCTGATCCGACTGATCGACGATTCGATTTTTCACCAAACCGCATCTAATCGACATCGTTCACGTTCCTTCCGCCTTCCTCCCAGTTACTACAATTCCAGGATAATTACGCTCATTTGCATATTTGCCATTTTCCATGTCTTGTCCACGAGATATCTATCTTATTATCCGCAAACCAACTCAACGTTCGACAATATCTTCTTCCCCGCGTCTCACTCTCAATTATTTCAAGCATCAAATTAATCTTTGACATGGCGACGAATGTCACGGGCGCGCAAATCTTCGCTAGTAAATCGTCCCTATTAACCCATTTTGAGCTTGGCATTAGCTCACTCGCACCCTCGAGCAATTTTGCATTAAATCGATGCGCCTGCGCCACTAGCTGATTCACTCTCGTATTTACGCGCGAATACGTATTGAACATGCGGAATATATCGTTTTCAGTTGGCGACTTTTCATCGATCGATCGAGATGAAAAAAAAAGTCGCTTTCTTTTCGCCATTGTAAAAGCGACGAGTCGACGAAGAAATAGATAAAAATGTCTAACGACAAACGCCGCTCGCGATTTATCGCCAAAACGAGGTGAACGCCTTCTTCTCAATTGCTCTCGTTTCTCAAGACGGACGAGAGAGAACGAGAGAGAACGAGAGAGAACGAGAGAGAACGAGAGAGAACGAGAGAGAGAGAGAGAGAGAGAGAGAGAGAGAGAGAGAGAGAAAGAGTGGCGGGCTATTCACGCATTTAGTAGACACGAATGAGACATGCGATGCGCGGGCTTTCGTCTCTCGGTTCACGTGCTGCACGAGAGCGCCGACGGCTAAGGATCGCTGCGAACTGCGAATAAAGCGCTTAAGCTTTGCCGGCTTGAAGGGGAATCGGGGAGTGGGGCTGATAAAAAGGAGTCGTCAATGGCGAAAAAGTAAGTGCCAAGTAGAAAAAGTTGTCGTCTCGAAACCGTCGCTCGATATTCAGCACGCGACGACGTATTCGACCTTCCTCGTCCGTTCAGCTCTGACTGTCACCTAGGAAATAACGGGCTCCAGCAGCTTTCCGCTATCAAAGACGAGCCTTTAGGCTCGGACCTCTTCTAATAATCGGCCCTAGGTTCGCTCTAGGTTCGAAGAGTCGCGAGGTGCCGACGAGCGGCTGCACACCCCGACTCTCAACGTTAATGTCATAATAAGTGCCTAGACGGAATATGTCTGTTCCGGGGGGAGCAAGTGAGACGCACGACCGTGAGGGTTAAGAGTCTACGAGGTCGTACGAATAGGGGTAACAGTAGTCACCTTGGGTTCCCGGGCGATGATCTCCTGGCGCCTCGGCTCCACGGCCTCACCGTTGGCGTATACGAGGTTTCTAATAAGACCCTTGAACCTCGGCTCGAAGATGACACTCGGCAGCGCCAGAAGGGTGAGCTTGCTGCTGTACCAGCTGGGCATTCCACCGACGTAAATGTCCGAATTGCCGCTGAACTGTCCCAGCTGGAACTCCTTGCCGCGGGAGATTGAGCTCGCGGCGACCCCGTCGACGGCGAGGCTCGTGTTCTCTCGGTCGCGCAGCACGCGGACCTTGTGCCATTGGCCGTCGGCGAGCTTCCGTCCGACGGTTACTATCTGCGCCCCGCCGCCGAGGTTGTACCTCAGTCTGAGCGCGCTCTCGACGAGCTTGATCTCGACGAAGTCGACAGTGCCCCCGTCGTCGGTGTAGAGAAGAAGCCCGTTGCCCTGCTCGGTCTTGAACTCGAATTCGAGACTGCCGTTGAGGGCGGCGTTCCACTTGGGGAAGCGCGCGTGGCTTGTCGCGGAGCCGTCGAGGAGGAGGCCGCGCGCCACATGCCAGGGCCCATAGGCCAAGAGCGTAGCCGCAGCTAGCAGCAGTGGCCTCATGAGCCGATACGGCCCGCTTACAGCCGGGGCCTCGCGCATCCTCGCGACCTCAGAGGCGCGCCGCCGCCATCGCGTGACCGCCGCGAGCTCCCTAACCTAGCTATCGCTGCTGCGCCGATCGATGCGCGCCGGGTCGCCGCGATCGCGCCCCATAACCCGACTCAGAGAGCCCAGCCGACGAGGATGGCAGCCCTGCCTCGATGTTTGATGGCCCGAGGGGCCGACAGCCGACCACGGGCGCGTCTCTAGCGTGTCACCTGCCGCGCAGCGAGACTCGCTGGGCATCACTCCAAGGGGCGATCCTCTTCGCGTACGCGTCGCCGACGACTGGCGAGGGCTGCGCCGAGGAGCAGCGCGAGCTTTCTCCTCGGGTGGGGGGGGGGGGTTTAAGAGCTGGTTGCGCGCACGCGCCCATCTCCCCCGCCTCTCCCGCCCTTGGCGACCTCCCCGGCCCACGGTTCCGCAAGCGCGCTATACACCAACGTCCGCCACCCCCGATGGCATCCAACTACCCGCCCTCCATCCCTCCATACTCCTGTAAACCGTCATCCCACCCCCCGTCCTCACCCCTCATCATCTACCTCGTTCACGTCCTCCTCTCCCGACCCCCATCCACTCAACGAACCACCACCGTTCCCCCGTTACCCCGCTAATCTGAAGATAACGTGGCTCTAAGCGACTGCGGATACTACTACTAGGCCCAACGTGACGGATTAAACCGGGGAAGCGCTTGCACGTGGTTCGAGTCGCGGGACCGACGCCTAGACTCCTTCGAGCGCCTGGTTCGAGCGCCAATTGACCATTCCGATACTCACGTGTACGTCCAATATATATATATATATATATATAACTTGCAAGAAACTTGGACAGGAATGAGATAGAGTAGGAAGCTTCGAGGAGTTAGCGGACGCTTTGGCTTATGAATTATGCAATACTTGGTAAAGTATGTTATTCCAAGGAAAGGATCATTACGGCTTATTGGTTGAAGCAACTCGTTGATTTGAGAATGTAATTGAAAGAAAGTCAAAGAGGAATCGTTACTTAATACGGTAAATGCACGACATTTCGGATGCTGCGCAAACAAGCTTTTGAGCATTTGTTGGGCAAAAGTGGCGAAAAAGTGACATTCATCTTAGATTCGCAAATATAATACCCATAACGGGCAGGATCTCCTTGGAATATCTTTACCCTCGTTAATTCATAATCATTTATATGCCCTGTGTTATAGAATATTCAATGTTGTCGCGATAATAATTTTATACGCTCGTGAAAATAATCGCACATAGAAATTTCATAAAGATATGTGATAAATAAAGATTCTATTCGTTCGAACGATTAGCATTGGACAGCATATTAAAGAATAAATTTCAAATCGAATTGGAAATGATAGCTTCAATGATATTGCTTATATCAGAAATTTTTAAGAACTGTTTTCTGCATTAGCTAATAATGTTTTAACGCTTGTTCGAGGGGACTTACTTTTTCTTTTTCTTTTTTTCTTTTTTTTTTTCTTTTGTTTTGATTTATCGATAGATTCTTATTATGATAATTTCGATTAATAATTTAAACCTATGTAATTGCTAAGACTCAGTGATCGTAATATAATAGTAAGGAAATTTTTCTTTTTTTTTTAACGGCTTATTGATTCTTTATTCGAATTAAATTTATTCGTATCTCAAAAATTCGGCTTTCTTTAATTTGGCTTATATTGAAAATTTTTTTAAACGCACTTAATGAGAAATGGCTAATTAAGCTGAGCAGCAGAGACGATTTGTAGGTAAAAAAAAATTTCTAAAACAATAATTATTAAACAGTGAAAAATTCATATATTTTTAATAATGATGATAACGATGATTTTAGTATAAATGTTGACTCTATCAGACATAATAAACTTAATACATATTAATCAATTTTATTACAAATAACAAGTAAAAAATAACAAAACAAACATATTAATCAACTTTGTAGGTGAAAAATAATGTTTAATAAAGTACATTTGTAAACTGAATTATGCACTTAGCTGGGTAATTATATTAATTACGACGATATGATAAGTCATTCGGCATATAGTATGGATGAACTTATTAAAAAATATCATAAATATCAATTAAGAATGAAAATGGAAATGAAAGTTTTTACATTGGTAGGTTTTATGAAACTAAACGAATGAAATTGCAAATATTTTCAATGAAAATGCGAGATCGTCCATTCAACCAACAGTTATCACGTGCTGTAATATATAATTACATGGATAATATGACAATGTAAGTTGACGAGTAATGGACATATAACCACGGCATTCTTGGCTTAACAAAAATAATAAACTGTCAGTCAATGGAAAGGATCAAGTCGTAAATTGAACAGCTCGAGGTTCTTTTGCGAGGGAAAAACTGTCGCGGTCCAGTTTGCTCAGCCCTTGCACACTATTACAAAGCGTCTATTTACGTTTTCACTATTCAACGGGGCGCCTTTTTAAAAGCTAGTCTGGCTTTCAATTTGCTAATTGACAATATAATACACATTGTTGAAAAAGACAGCGGCCCCCAATTGCGAGAACAGCATTGCCAGCATTAACTCGCGAAAGCTCTCTTGCACGATCAAGATTAGCTTTGTAACAGAGGCTCAATCCTAAAAGATAAATAAAAGTAAGAGGCGCTTAAGGGCGACCAGTTTATTGTATGGCGAGAACGGTAGGTGTGCGGGTTAAAAAGAGGTCGCAACGAGGCAAAAAGAGTGGTAAGAGAGGTAAGAGAGGTAGGGAAAAACGAGGGAAGACAAATAATTATGGAGAAAAGAGGGGCAAAAGTGGAGGGAACGCGACGGTGGCTCGAGGAAGCAACCGAGTTAGCGGCAACAGCATCATTTCCTTGGCTCCCTTCTCTCTTCTCTCTCTCTCTCTCTCTCTCTCTCTCTCTCTCTCTCTCTCGCCGCCTTTTTGTTCAGCGCCAGAGGGAATAAGACATAGGGACTCGGGGACAACGTCAAACTTTTCAAATTAATTTCTTGTGGATGACGCGCCGCGGTTTATTGTAAAAACACGGATACTTACTATTATTCAACGCCGGCCGAGCTCGAGGAAAGGAAGGAGGCCAAGATAGACACTTTCTTCCGGTGGGCGGCTCTCTTTAACGCTCGAAAGAAGATTTTCTCGTTCGCTACAGCCGCTGCCTACGTCTAAAGCCTCCTCCATCTAAGGCTAAGGCCGATCGCTCGGCACTCGCGCCTTTATTAAAAGTTCGTCGAAAGTGAAAAGTGGACGGGTCGGTGGTGGGACGAGGAGATAAAAGAAACGAAGACAGGCCGCGTATCCTCGGGGCAAAGTCTTAGGCATATAGCGGGGCACGCCGCTGCAGTTGAAAAGCCAGCCAGTTCCGGCGACCCAGTTGAAGGGTCGGGCAGGGTGGTTGAAGGGGGCCGGCGGCTCACGGGCGCGGGTTTTGCCATCCGCATGTCGAAACCGCGGAAAAGCCAAGCAACTCAACCGTAAGTCTGACTACGACGAGTGGACTGTCTCCCCGTTTCTTCGAGCTTAACATATTAAACGGAGTGTCGTTTGGCCTCGTGAATGGAATGACCCGTTATGGGTCCAAGTCGCTTTCGCCTCTTAAGAAAAAAAAGGGCTTGCGCTGTCCTGTAGGAATTAATAGGATTGGCAGGGAGCTGATCGAAAGCCGCGATGAGTCTTCAACGATACCAACAGTGTCACTAATACCGCAATCGTTTTTGTATCTGCGCCTCCCATTCTCTTGTCACGTCCAGGTCCGACTTTTCATGTAGTTTTCCGCGAGGCCGTCTGCCGCGGAATTCCAAATATCCAGCAAAATCCCGAATATCCCGTTTGGCTGTCTCCTTTGCTGGCCGCGAGGGACGGAGAGTTATAACGGAACTTATAACGCAATCGGACTGGCAGCGAAATCGCCAAGCTGCGCTTCATGCAAATAAATACAGACGGGGAAGCACGAGGCCGTTCGTTTCGAAACTAATTTACTTTATTAACTATATATCAATGGTATTTAGCGTGGCCGAGTCAGCTTGAGTACTCGTGACTGTGCGGCCGCTCGTTAAGCCACATACCCTTAATATGCGCGCGCGCCCATCCAATTTTATGGCAGCCACCGAGCCGCTCCCCGTTATTCCGCCAAATATTAATTACAATGCGGGACAATGAGATTTCGGGCGCTGGCCACGCGGGCCAAAATCCTATTTCATAAATTCTTACG
This sequence comes from Ceratosolen solmsi marchali, assembly GCF_000503995.2. Taxonomy (NCBI): domain Eukaryota; kingdom Metazoa; phylum Arthropoda; class Insecta; order Hymenoptera; family Agaonidae; genus Ceratosolen; species Ceratosolen solmsi. The sequence goes on from NW_011948413.1 coordinate 4,802,696, forward strand.
CTTGTGCTGAATTGAGAAACGCGTGTCCCGGACGAGCGGCAAAACCTCGCCTACATTGTCCCGAGTTTCTCAAGCAATTGCGGCGTTATTAACGAGGGTATTGTCACCGATGAAGGTTGCCGACTCTTTTTTCGGTGCTGATTGACGAGAGGGGCGGGAAAGGGGACGAGAGGCTAATGCTCATGAAATTGGCCAGCGCAGGTGATTCGTCATTTGCATGAGAGTCGAACGCAATTTTCGTTTCATCCGCTGCGCAGTACTTCGTTAATTTGGTCATCCGCGAATCATCTATTCGTCCGCGGACAGCCGGGGATCGAAGGGGCCGCAGGGCCCGACGAACGACGAGCAAGTAGAAAAACCCGGCACACTAGTAGATTACAACCGAGTCGAGTCGGCCGATCGTGACACGCGCCATCTGATTGTAAAGGCTCGCAACTAGGAA
>NW_011948413.1:4803147-4819951 GCF_000503995.2 Ceratosolen solmsi marchali
TCCCTACGATGGACTCGAGGATGACTCGGCTCCGGTCGTAGGATCTCGGTCCGATTCGCCTTGGACTCGAAAAGAGAAAAAAAAATAAACGAACGATGAAACAATCCATGCATGTCAAATGATCAAACAAGATACATGCGTGTTTGTGTGGGGGCGCGCGCGCGCGCGCGCGGGTACGCACACGCGCTTCTTCTTCTTCTTCTTCTTCCTTCCACCCCTTGCATTATCGAGATCATTATACCGTCGCGATTGGGTGGGGTGGGGAAGGGGTGGGGGGTCACATTGTTCGAATGGAATCGCGGGGTGAGCGGGTGAGCGGGGGGGGGGGGGGGGGGGGGGGGGGTGCTTAAAAACGAATAAATACGATTTGTTTGTTTTGACGTGGTCTTTGAAGAGCGGCCGTTAGAAACCATTCTCTTGGTAAAAAGGATCGATTTGTCGTTATCGACAAAAATTAAACTACGAATTAACAATGGCAATGAAAGGAAAAAAATGAAGAAAAAAATAAAGAGATCCCAGCCTGATATTGTCGACCCACTGCTTATTCATTATTCCACGGAGCTTTTTGTCGGTTAAGCTTTAGCAATGAGAGGATCTGCATATATTTTCCAAGCTATTCCAGAAACAAATCAAATATCTCGGACATCGAGAATTATAAGTTGTAGCTTATTCAATATTAAATTAATCAATTAAAGTAACTTCTCCCGTATCTTTATTCGTATGTTTCTAAAGCAGTTTCATGTGCATTATAAAGAATTGCAACGAGATTTCCTCGGGGAATTTTACTTAACGTAAAATGCACCTAATATCACTTTACGTATAATAGGAATTTTATTCAAAAATTCAACGCTAAAACCAGCGTTGTTTTACTTTTGATACTTCAAGAACTTCCAAGATTTTCAGCAGGTTACTTATAGTTACAAGTATTTTATTTTAAACAAAAATATTTAAAATATTTAATAAATGACAATTCGTGACGTCTATCTCCATAAAAAGTAGTCTTGCTGAATTGTACATAACTTTAAAATTTTCAAGAATTCTGTCTATACTTGAAGCTTTTGTACAATTATACGATACAAGGAAATATGTCTTTGACTATTCTATCCGAGCATTTTATATTTCTCCATTTTCTTCGTGGCACATTGCCTTCACCGACTTTTTAATCTCACGGACAAACGCGATACACAGTTACGTATTTATTATTTAACATTAATTACATGGTTACGAAAATTTAAGACGTAATATGTCGAGACATGGAAATAGAATTTTATCGAATACACTGCCAAATATAGAAATATTGTTCGGTACAATTTACACCAGGATAATTGTCAAACTTTAACTATAACAATAACATTTATCCTTAATAATAGATCCCGCTGGTATATTCTTAATCGCCCTTAATTCTATAACTTACATTGCATTAATCTTATGTACATAATCCTTTGCGGTGAGCGCACTTATTAAATTAACCACTGGCTGTGTCCAATAATATAGAGAAAAATGAAAATATTTCTAATATTTTATGCTTCAAGTATTCATAAGTAATACATTACGTGGTGTAAAAAAATAACAACAATGTTGTTAAATTGCTCTACTTTAAATCGTTTCTATAATGCACCAGCACAATTGACCGTCCCTATCTAATTTTCTTTTATCGATTTTCATATACTTCAAGTATCTAAACACGTATCTCTAAGCAATTTACTCATCACACAAATATATTTCGTAATTGAAAAAAACTTTTACATCCTTTCCATAACAATAATGATTTTTTTTAAGTAATGCTGTAATTCTTCTACCTTTTGCTATTATTTTAAATAGAACGTCCGTATTAAATTTGCAAATAAATGTATCTTATTAACTTGTTTCGATTGTAGTTTGTTGTAAAGAAATTCTTTAAGTGATTAAAAAAATTTAAAAAATAGTTCTAAAAGTATTTTAAATTATAAAGCAAAGGATTATATTTATACTTTTATTTTCTTCACTACTTCTTTATTTCACGATATTTAATAGCTAATACTATCTCCCTCATACACACGTACATATATATATATATATATATATATATATACACACACACACACACACACACACACATATACTATTTTATTTATACTAGTATTTACATTTACCTTTTCACTAAAATACAAAACTAACGGGCTTCAAGCATAGGCCATATTATTTAACTTAATGCGCTAATATTGAAAACTGTTATAAATAAATTCCTTATTTTATCTAGAAAATGCATAGGCGAAAAAAGAGATTGAAAATTTTTGCTTTTATTACTGGCTAATTCTTTACAGTAGATCTAATTAATGATATTGTCCCGTACCTTTTTTAGAGGCTCTATATACATCATTTTATAATTGAACAATTTGAATAAATTAAAAATACATGAATCGAACAGTCGAAAATGAATAACAAAATATCTTTAAATTTTCATACGATTTTAATCTCAAATTCTTTTTCAAATACATTTCTTGTTAATTAAACAAAAAATACAAATAAAAGCACTATCATTAATAAATAATAATATTTATACAATCTTTTGCTTGATTAAGATGTGCTTGTTTTTATATAAATTATAAATCATAGTGATTTTGCAACTTGTACATATCGTATATCAAATTATTATAGCCAACGCCCAATAGAAGAGTAGTGAATATGAATTTTACTTAAGTACAGTATGTATTTAGTCTGGCTTATGAATATTTAATATCAATAGTTTTGATAGTACATATTTTTAAAACCAGCATTTTTGTATTTTCACTTAATTACTCGTTAATAATTAATTTAACCAATTTTCTTTTTATTCCCATAAATAAATCGCACGGATTTTGATATGAAGAAGATAAGTTTTGATCTCCAAAGGTACGTAACATATATATATATATATAAGATATGTTAAACTTCTTCAGCACATTGGGCTGTAAGTTAACTAAAATATTAATTATTTAAACTGAATTTATATGTGAATTTCTACATGTATGTATGTATGTATGTAAACACTATTACGAAAATGTAATTATTAAATTCAAAATTAATAATTAAATGGAAATTTTAAGTGACAAAAATTCTTAAATATAACCAGTAATTATATAAATAAATTCTTGAGAAAGATGATTTCACCTTAACTCTACTCTTCGTTCGTACAAAATCTCTCAACTTAAAGGATACTTTGAAATGTCTTTCAGGTTCTGAATTCTATTTTAACTGTAATTTTCATCTATTTAACGCAATTTATAGAACTCTCTTAAAAAAAAAAAACTAGTGGTATAATTGTTTAAATTATTAAGTTAAAATTCATATATTTAATATCATTTATTAAATCCTTCTTTAAAAATGAAAACATTTTTACGATAAAGTTGATATAAATTTCTTCATTAATTGTCTTTTTTACAATTCTACTAATGCATCATGATATCATAAATATAGTCCCACTATTTCTAATTAATATACATGAATATTAATATTAATTATGAATATTAATAGGCAATGAAACAGAATACACTCTCTACTTTTAGATGACTAGTAAAATGTTTCCAAATTTATTTACACGTAAAATAATTTATATAATTATAATCCTTGTTATTGTACTGAACAAAGAAGAAATTTTATAGTATTTTATTTAGTTTGTTTTGTAAATCATAAAGAAACTTTTTTCATTAATTAAAAATATGAATTATCATGTACAGTGAGATATTTTTGCTGAGACTGTAATTTGCAATATAATATATTTGAAGATCTTACACGGAAGATTCAAGTATACATATTTAACAAAAAGCAAAAAATTCATATATTTAATATTATGGTTACTAATTATATCAACGATATTTTTTGCAGTAACTAAATTAAAATTACATTTTACCCAAATACAGTTCTCTTTGTCTAAATCTATAATAATGAGTATATGCAAATTTTTTAAGAACTTTGATCATTTTCATTTCACTATTATGGTGTCTTTCTATGTATGTTTGATTTCATAGAATATTTGTGACTCTTTATGTAATTGAAATAGAAAAAAACTACTATTTTTTATATGGATATTATAGTAAAATTGTAATTGATATTACGAGTATAAGATCTTTACCAGTTTTTCCCTAAGCTCTTAAAAAATAGTTAAATATTTCAATTCCAATGAAGAATATTGTTATTTTGAAATATTATTATAAAATTTTAATATCGCGTCGACTTATTAATTGTTGTTTTATTTATTTTTCAGTTAAAATGTAGAATAAAAATAACAAATGAAATTACAATTAAAATGAATTTATTTTTTTTTTTATAATGAAGGCATATGAAAAATTTTTAGAAATAACATTTGACGTATACGTATGAACTTATGTCCTGTAACCGAATAAAACTCGTTCGAATAAAAAACATTTAAATTAAACAAAAGCATTATATGATACAAAATATTATTGAAAAAGAACAAAAGTGTCATACGAGAATCAAATTAATTTGTAAAACGAAATTTTTTAAATAATTTACAAAGCACCGACAGAATATAATTTAATGTAAATACACATTACCGATACGAAAGCGAAAATTTCGTTTGCAATTTTATATAACAAATTTCACGAAACTTCATTTAACATTCTTATGCTCTTCGGGAAAAGACTGCCAGCGTAATTCAAGAAAAATTAAAAATAAGCCCATACATTTGCACAGATAATCAACATCTTGAATTTGGCGACTGCATTGATATTTTTGTTATATTATTTTTCACAAAGTATGTTTTGTTTGTTCGTTTTTTTTGTTTGTTTTTTTAATATTATTTTTTTTTTTTTTTACACGAAATTGAGTGGTCGCTTCAATTATGGAAATTAACGTTGTGTTAGTTTTGCTTTTCACCGTACGAACGAAGAGTATTTTGTTACGCGGCCTGTGACTGTAGATAACTAAAGAACGATTGCCCTCTTAAATTGGAAAAAGCATTGATAACGATTATAATGTACGGGCAATTTATTAACAAAAGAGGCTCGCCCTATTTAAACTAACAGTTTACAATAAAGTAGAACTATCGCTGCTAATTTATTTCTCTCGCTCGTGTACTGATGTAACTTTATGAACGTCCTTGCGCTGCCCACATCTCAGGCTTTCGAGTTTCCAAGAAAGTCGACATTAGCGGGATGATGTATGCTCTGTTCCAGATTGCCAGTGACGAAAATCACATACCGAAATACAGGTAACGGAGAGGTAGAAATTTTTAGAAAATTTCCCCGCTAGATAAAGTTCAATGTAATTTTCATATCGATATTCGCGCTGATACTCCCAGGTTATGACTAATGTAGGTAGTGCGATCAGCCGAGTTGTCTTGGAAATCCGAAGTGAGCGAAAAGAGCGATGCCTTAGTACGTTAATATCCTCGTAACGTGACAGAAATCAGTCTTACGCTACTCTCTTTCATTTCATTTGAGAGCTCCGCGCTTGTCTCTCCGTTCAATATTTTGTAATAAAATCTCATTAAAATTCAATTCTCCGTGCGTGTTTTTCCATCTTTAGCATAAGTGCGCAAATCTCCGCGTTCCCTTGAGCGCATTTAAGGCGTCGCAATATTTTATTTTCCGTTCCAAGTAAATTCAATAATTATAAGCCATTAACCGAAGCGGACACGCCAAAAGAAATTCAACGTTAAATTGGAAACGCGGGAACGGCAGTCTTAACTTCCAAATGAATTTTTTTCTTTGACAAAGATCACGCGCAGTTTCTCCTCCTAGTCTTCTCTCGAAAGCCAAGCGCACTCGTTTCCGTTCTGCTTTTTTCCATTAAGATTCTCGCAATCGCGCATTCCCATTTTCTCCCCGACCACTTTCTCAACTCGCGGTAGATAATAATCAGAAGAGAGTCTCGCCGTTCCGTATCGTCCCCTCCCTCCCTGCCCCACCGCCAATCTAACATTTCCCTAACAACCATTCAACTTCTCATTTTCCTCTGTTTTTCATCGTTGAAAGTGCAAGGCCTCGATCATGCCCAAACGGGGACGAGTATCCTTATTAAGGCTCTCGGCGGCCAAAGGTCGCGTCGTCGACTATTCTCGGAAAGAAAATGTGGCGATGCGTATTGAGCGTGGGCCGCTGGCTTGCCTCCTTCTACTCTCTGCTGAGCTCCTCTCGAGCGCGAAGGACTCGCAAAGAAAAAGAGCCGAGGAAGCGGGCCACGGAAAAAACAGATGGGGATTGTGTGTGCGTGCGTGCGTGCGTGCGTGAGTGCGTGCGTGCGTTAGCGCGTGCGTGTGCGCGCTCGTGAGAGATATAGAGGGGCAGACCAGAGTCAGTACGACGGCGCTCATCGCGTTGCGAGGACGATTTAAATACGCTAAAAAAAAAAACATCGCTCAAGCAGCAAAGACTCACGTGACACGGGATTCGAGTCGTCTTATCGTTGTTGGATAGACGGATCGAGGACCCGGGAGTGAGATGATAGACGAGCTCCAGTGAGTACGTAATCAGTGCTCAACGGTATTAATTGGAGAGGCGCATTCGTGTTGCATTATACGGGCGACTATTATCGTGTTTGGAGAGAATAATTTGGCGATCAAGTACTCGAAACTAGAAGTAGCCAAGACTGAAGCTAAAGACCAACGAGTCCAATTGTGTTTCCTTATCCATCGGCATATCCCGAGCTTCGTCAAAAAGTAAGATTTCCGAACTTTATGTTCGAGAATAAGCTGATTGAAATTTATCAATAATAATTCGGATACGGCGTATATTATTACCCTTAGACCCTCGTCCCCGAATTTTTAAGATCTATGAAATCCTTTTACGCTTTTGCGCTATTGTAAGATTAGATTTTCGGCTTTAAAATAGTACAGCTAATGTAGCGTATCAGCGTATTGGCACGCCCTAGCATTATAATAAGAGAATAAAACGCGTTTTTCACTGTTTTTTCTTTCTTTTTCTTGCATGTTATTATTTTTATTATCGTTGTTATTGTTGTTATTATTGTTATTGTTATTATTATTGTTATTGTTATATTATTATTGTTATTATTATTATTATTATTATTACTACTACTATTATTATTATTGTTGTTGTTATATTATTATTATTATTATTATTATTATTATTATTATTATTATTATTATTATTATTATTATTATTATAGCGCATATTACTTATGACTAATTTTATGCATTTTCGGATAAAAAATAGTTATTCTAATTTTGCCATAATTTTATATGATTTATAAATCGATTAAGCACTGTATGTCTTAAATATATAAATCTATGCAATGAAAATAACAATGCTTTTACTACGACGACGAGGTACTATTAATTTTATTACTACTGTTTTATCGAACTTTTATTTTGTGAATTATTTGTAAAAACTATTCGCTCCTTACATAACGACTATCGCAAAATTTTAGATAAATGATTAATTAACTTGCCGATTATCAGCTTGACGATTAATCTATTTACGTATTTTTATCCTTAATATGAAATAATAAACCTTTAAAGAATCGATGGAAAATTTCTTATAAATTTCATATAAATAATAGCCGAATTAAATTAATTTCAGCGTCGATGGTGTAGCAAAAATTACGCCTCTTGTTCTTAGTTATGATGAATGAGTGAGCGCAACTTAGCCGTAATCCTTGATGAAGCTGTTTTAATTTAGTTGATGTATAGTTGTCGAGCTGCAAAATGTCTGACGATTACCAAACCCGCGACCAGTTACTCTCCGTATATTCTCGGTTATTGCCAAGCTTATAAAGCTTATTTTCACAAAGTCTTAGAATTTGTTGCCTGAACGACTGAAACGACTGAAACGACTGAAACGACTTGTGAACTTTTGACCATAAAGAGCGACTTGGCTGCTTACGTCATGCGGTGTCTTATGACTCACCGGTATTTGTATCTCGCCGATACGAGACTATTTTGAATGTTGACCATTTATTTTCATTTGACGGAACATCTCGGTACCGAGTTTATTCATTCAAATTCCCGCTCGTAGAAACAAATTACAAAGAAGGCGTTACGTTACCACTCCGTAAGTACTTCCACGCAACTCGGTCCACGCACGCCAGCTCGAATATATCATACAAGCAATATACGCAGACAGACTGATTTAAGAATTTGAGAGACGGTAAATGCAGAATGGCCGATACGGATTGCTCGGATTACTTTCAAGTGCGGCATAAGTTTAAATTTGAGATTCGGTCTTTCTGTATTCGATAAGTGACGACGCAAAGATTTTCACGCGCGCTAACTAATTCATTCATACGGCAACATTCATTATTACGATCATGACAACTCTAATTGATGTCATTGGAAAAAAAGCAATAAATGTAAACAAGCAAAAAGTTAGTATCTATTAGTTGCAAATATTGCGCAAGCAAACAATAGAATTAACTGCATTCGTGAATCTTTTCATTGTAATCAAAATAGATGAACTAATGCATATAGTATAATATCATCGTGTAATAGAAATTACATGCATTATTAATGATGTCGAATATAAATTAGCTTATCGTTAAAAATGATTCGGTAGCTGTGCATAATTATGCCCGACGACAAATGTTAAGCAACATATATGAATGAGGCGGCACACCCAAGCTCCTTTCATAATGCATATGAAAATTTATGGCTGAGACAATTGAAAATTAAATGTTTTGAAGGATAATTGTATATTCGGCGAGCCAATGGTTGAATCGATTTTTAAAAAATATAACGTCGATTGCTCTTGAGCGAGATATCGATGCTAGAATTATTTTTGTATCACATTGGCATCGAGTGGATCCACTTGGTACGGAAATAATTCTCAAGCCGTATCGAAATAACGAGCTTGATATACCGAATTGCAAGATATCGTAGAAATGAAAAAAGCGACAGCAGTCGATAACGACATATTCGCAGGATAGGCGACGTAAGTACCATGGCACATAAAATTTCTCCGTAATCCACGGCCTAAGATATTAAGTTAAGTTCATTTGGCCTTGGGAAATAAATCAATTACGAAGCAGTGGCATGGACAAAAGCAGCCGAGCGCAGCTAAGAGAAAGGAAACGAACGAGAGTGGAACGAAGTTCGGGGTCTGGCTAAGTGTAACAAAAGCAAAGGAGGCGCGAACGCCCGGGGAACCCTTCATCTTCGACTCTAACAAAATCTCCATTCGCAGGAGCTGCAGCCAGCCGAAGGACGACGATCGTCAGAATAATCTAGTGGAGGATCGGTGCGATGACGGCGCCTCAGACATCCTCGCGCCTGCAGCTACTGCAGGTGAGAGCCGTACTCGGGGATCTTAATCTTCGAGTGAGTCCGGGGTTGGAGGATTGTATCCGCGACGCTCGGCCTCTCAAGCGCGATCCGCGCTCTCGCTTATGTCACTTCCCGCAGAATCGCGCAGGACCCGTAGCGCGTGACCGAGACATCGATCCAAAATCCCTAAAGGGCGAGTCGCGCGTCACCATGACGATTTCGTTAACAGCGTCGATCGGCGGGAAGGGATGGGGACGTCGGTACGCCTCCTCCCAGTTGTCGTGGCTCATGTTCGCGACGCGGAAGTCGCACGCAGGGTACGAAGCTCGCCAGGAGATCGAGCCTCCACGGTTTGTTGCCTCGGAATTATGCGATCGCTCAAGCTACTCGTGATCGATCGGCTCATCGAAGTATGGAAACACGTCCAAAGTACCTGGGCTGGCGACGACCATCCATCAACGCGAGCAGGATTGCCCAGGAGTTCACGGCCTCCACCGCTACGTACACGAACTTCAAGCTACTGGTAAATACGAGGATCGATCGGACGCCCTTTGCGTCGATTCGCCCAATGATCGATATCCCAGTGAGCCTATGAATTATTCAAAACCAGGCGGGAACTCTAACTATCGGCATCCCGGAGTTATCTCGGACGATTGAGCCAGAGCGCGAAGCTCGAGGTCGAGCGTCGAGGCCGTTTCGCGGCCTACGCGGGCCTTTCTTGCGTCGCTTGATTTGCCAATCGAAGACCTTGGCGTAAGCTCGAGATCTGCCGCTTGAAGAAACGCGCACTTTACATGACCCCAGGGACGAAATATAACGCGCGAGAAACGGTATGAGGATTGGATTGGTAATGTTGGGAATTTAAACTGTACTTTCGACGATTTTTAACTCCAGTTGAGCAAAGTCATAAATCTCGGGCGCTAAATTTTTCAGAGCCGACAGAAATCTGACAAAAATGCTTACCTATCGCTAAAATCATTTCCTATCATTTGATTTGAGCAATATATACAGCAAAATTTTTCAATTTCTAAAAAAAAAAAAAAAAAAAAAAAAAAATTTAAGAAATTGAATTTTTACAATCACACAGACGTTTTCTCTCGTATCAATATCTTAAAAATTGTTGAATAATCGATAGGATCGGATAATGCAGCCTATAAGTTATAACTTTATGAAACCAAGTCCTCTGGTAACAAAACGGTAAAATATAATTACATTTAAACTACGCAGCATTAATATTGTGTAATTATAATAATAAATATAATTACTCAAATCACTTTCTTCGTAATTTAATATTGCTGTATTTCAATTTTAAGGTACTTTCCGTTTAACATAGAACAATTTCAGGAATATCGAATAAAATAAATAAAATAAATACAATTAATGTCACACATACGTCTGATGCAAATATTATCGATATTTTATTTTCTATTATTACCTATTTATTTTATATTATTACCTTTTCTTGAAATACAATTATTTAAAAGATATATATTTCTAAAATTATAAATGACTTGTATTTCTGTATTTTTAATTTTTAAGTTCATAAATAGTTAAAATAATTTTTCATTAACAAATTATAGACTTATATACTTTTATTTTTTATTTTTATAAGCAACACTTAACAGATATATATATATATAGGTGCGTGTATATGTGGGTGTGTATATTTTGTACATTTCTATGTAGTTAAAAAAATTATTTTAACGTATATTTAGTTTTTACAACTGTAGATTTATATAATATAATAAAAATTAACTAGCGAGTAGCTTTTCAAAATTTTATAGTTAAAAAAAAAACTTGAACTTCGAAAAGTTTCTTTAAGGATAGATAATTTATGTTTCATACAATCGATTAAATTATGAAAAGCAGTTACTTTTTACAATTTCATACATACTTTAAACAATATTTCATAGATATTTTTTAAAATTTTATAATTTGATATATTATTATAATTATTTAAGTTTTGCTGATTTAAAATTCATATAAATCATTGAAAGTTATTAATAATTTTTACGTTGTCTACAAAATATAATTTATTATCTCAACTTTGCAATTACTAAATTAATAATTTTATTGTTTTAAAAGTAAGATTTTAATTATCACAATGTATACTTTAACAAATGAAAAAAATATTTTTAAATTATTACCTTTTCTTTAAATCTTGTACTAAGATAATTATAATATAACGTAGAAGTTAGTTCGAATAAGCTTTTAAGTGCATAAACTTTTCTGTACTTTAGATTTAAATATAATGAATACATGATTTTAATGAATAAATTATAATTAACTATTTCCATAAAAAAAAACTCGCCTGCTTCAATTGAATTACGTTACATTAGATTTAAAAATAGATGAATTTATTAATAATATAATATAATTAAAATGTTTAAATTTTGCATTATTTTTATAAAAATGAACACATTACAACTGCATTAACTGCAATGTTGTAACTGCATATTACGCAAATATTATTAATTAAAACTCGAACATCAATAACTTTTAACAATGTGATTTCAGAAATGTTTAAATACTTTAAAAAGTCATTGTTATTATCACAATATTTAACTTTTACTATTAAAACAAACTGATAAAATGAATGTGACTTTATATTTAAAAGAGCATAATTAATCGTTTAATTGTTATCAAATAAACAAAAAGAAAAAAATATGTATAAAGAGAATATATTAAGATATATTAGAAATTGTTTAAATTATTTAAGTAAAAATGAACTAAAATAATTATTTATATATCCAAATAATCTTAATTTAATCTTACTAAGTATATGTAGAAGAGCCCTTATGAATTAAAATTACTATTACGTTTCATTTAGTACCAATGGTTAATTTATAAGAAAGTCAATGAAAATGATAAAAATCTCTTATAAATATTATTAAAAAAGCTTATACGATATTAGCAATTCTGTTTTTTATGTATAATAGATCAATGGACATTAAATTGTTAATACTTGATTCCACTTTACGTTATGACTGTTCGATTGTTAAAATTCAAAAATAAAGTTTTTCTTTATTATCTTGATATCCGTTATTAACTATCTATTACGTTAAATTATCAGAAAAAAGTTTAAATATATCATAAGATATAATATTATCGGTCTCTTTTAAATCTTTTAGCTTAGTGTGGCTAAAGTTGCTGCATGAATATAAAAAATATTGCAATTTATCCAAGGGAAAATTAATATAAAAACTCATATATTTCCGAGATTATCGGCAATGTTTCCGCTTTAATGCCGCAAATCAAAATTTATATTACTAGTAATGGACATTTATACCTTATTTTTCTATATGCATTATATTTTATAACCTTTTGCCGCAGTTCTCTAAAATCATAAAATCCCTTGAATTCATGTCAAAGTCTGTTAAACTTACCATACCTACACATAGATAATTCGGAAAAAATAATTATTTTTTTTTTTTTTAGTAACACATTTCAACATAATACTTATAATTAAAAACAATGGCTTATTATAATCGGCATTTAGCCAATAATTAATAGCTATTAGTCTTGAACAACTTGGCATATTATTCAATACAACGTCGCCTAGACAATATTGATGTGCATTAAAATTTCTTGATATTTATTTTTAATATTTATATAAGAAGTTTATTTATTTATGTGCATAATATAATTCATATGCCAAATATGTAGGTATATATGTGCATATTGCCGTATTAATAATTTACAATTTCAATAATATTTTGTTTAAAAATGATTTCACAAGTAATCTTATAAATAATTTAATTAGTTATCAAAGTAACAGTTTTGCTTTATGTAAATCTTCCGTTCGACCATGAAAAATACTCAAACGGGAGCACTAAAATATACATTAAAGCTGCAGTAATTAATCTATATAAGTACGTTACATGAGTCACAAGCATTTCCGCAATATTTTGTTCTATAAATAAGAACGATAAATAATAATTCGATAAATAATTCCATTAAATGCTGGTTGGCTTATAAATCGACAATCTAACATAAGAAAAATAAACTATTCGAACGTTATATTCAAAACAATTACAAGCAAGTCAATATGGGTAAATAAATAATTATGCAATTTAATGAAGGAATAGCGTTTGGCCAATTAGATCAATTAGAAAAGTAATACTAATAGGAAATAAGAAATAATAATGAAAAGTTCGTTGGTAATTATTTTAATAAGGCTAAAGTACTTTTCAATGAGAATAATTTGATAAATTATTTTTAAGCATTTTCAAAGAAATTATAAGTTTGAAAGCTCTGTAAATGATGGGGAAATTGATCAGCCGATGGCTAAAATTTCAGGAAAAACCCTACCGATGAATAATGAATAAATTATAAAGAAAGCAATCCACTCCCAATCTTTACAGTCTCACTTTCCAAGGCAATTAATTTAATTGCTTAATTATAGAGAGCAAATATTCATTACGAAGGTATGTCTCAGCTTCATCCTACAAGACTTGTGATGATTAAGGGAATATTATATTTAAATCGTACGTTAAATAAGAGGTCTAGCTAAGAGTGTAGGTTCGGGTGAGAAAATTGTCGTCTCAGGAAGACCCGGTCGACGAAATATCCTTACTCAATGCTCAATCGGATATTTCCAATTTCCATGGATTATAACAAATGTTTACGTGCGGGTCGTCGCGACGCTCAACGAATGGAGTCGTGGCCACGAGGGCGAATGCGAGGATAGGTGACGAGGTTAGGGAGGAAAAGGGAAATAAAGCGTCGAACCTGTTTTCTGAAGCGTTACGTACGTGGACGAGCGATAGGCGATGGGTTTAGCAAACTCGTAGTCAGTCGTGGATGTAGGTTACGCGGAGAAATCGATGCCATAGTGTCGAGGGGATTGGAATAGGGGTTGACGGTACGGGGGATCGTTGAGTAGGGGAGGGACAGTGGGATTGCGGGTGATTGCGGAGGCTAGTGGAGGGTGTACCGGGTGGGTCGGCACGGCACACGTACATCGTGTCTCGGTGGCAGCGGATGTCGCGGGTCGAGCTGTGCCCGTGGACACTGCGCTGCCCTTACCCAGCCGTCGCTCCGTTGCAGGCCCGTTTCCAACAGCGACAGCTCCAGGAGAAGGAACAAAAGCTGCTGCAGCTCTACGATCAGCAGCAGCAGCGCGCGCACCAGATCGCCCTCAGGGGTAGCACCCGCTCCAATGACCCGGACATCTCCAACTACGAGAGCTTCATCAGCAATAGCGGCAAAGTATGTCGAGCTGTTCGCATCATGGGCTCGCGCATGCACGGTTTGCCGTTATTTCTTTATGAACAAGAGACCGACGACTCTTTCTCTCGTGCGTGCCCTTGGTGCTTGCACTCATGCTAACGTATTGCGCATATTCACACCATTGCTTCGTGGATTTTACGGTGGCCATTGAAAAATGCTTATGGATTTGCGGCCTGATGCTTAGTCGGGAGTGTCGTTTTTCTCTTTCTCGTTGTGACAATAATCTCATCGGAAGAACGAACTGCGGCGGCTGTGTAAAAACAAAAATTCAATTTTACGATATTCGATAAAGCATGTCAAACTATATTTTATCTTAATTTATATGAGCTTTCTAATGGGACTGTACACCCTGGATTTTTCAATCCTACACATACCAACGACTAATTACATCGATTATTTTTACACGGTTTCCATCATTATCATTAATTTCCATTTTTCTCTCATCTTAATTATACTCATCGAATTTTTAAAGTCTTTTCACTTTTTTTTCTGACAATCACTGCAAGCGCCCGTACACACATACACATTTCCAGTCTAGGCTAAATAAAACTCGTTTTATACAATAAGCAAAAGAAAAAAGAAATATTATAAAAGCTGTAAGAATATAATAAAACTAGAAAAATATAAATTCCTTATTTTTAGAATGCAGTAATACTTTTATTTAATTGAAAAACAATCATCATTCAAGATCTTGCCATTAAAAATTTGATTGTATTATGAAATTAAAAATTTAAATTTAAATAAAAATTAAAATTTATCAATGATTTATTTAAAATATGGAGAGATAAATGAGAGAAAAAAATAATTGGTTGAAATGTGCATTTAAATGTATTGAATAGTATAAAACACAAAAATAACTTTTTTTCTTTAATGTTTACAAAAATAATGTTCAATGAAAGGACCATTTAATTCTATTTCTCTTCTGTTGGTTTTGTGCAAAGATACTTCGCTTTCACATTTCTTGTCACCACTCATCTATTTATTATTAATATTTATTATTTATTATTTATTATTATTTATTATTAATACTCTACAATTGCTCTGCATCAGAAAAGAAATAAATATAATATTGTATAATCAGACTTCTAACAAGGAATAATTGATAAAAGTCTGTAAGAGCCATTAATAGCAGCAAGACTATTGGCTTTAAATGTCGTGGTGAAAAATTCTTAGTTAAAAGTTCACGTGTATATATAAGACGCGGAACGAAAAAGAAATGTATAGCACAGTTGAGTTGGCAAATGAATCCTCATCCATAATTGAAGAATAACTGGAGATCTAGAGCCTCGTAAAAGAAAGTTGCTTGCCTTGACTACTTAAGGTCGACCGCGTTTCTTTCAGGCGCGGCAGATATTCGATGAGAAGCGCCAGACGAAGGGCATCGACAAAAGCTACCCTCTTGAGCCTCTGGACAAACGGGCGCATAAGCCAGCGACCGATGCCAGAACGATCATCGGCACCAGGCGGACGAGCCGTAATGAGCAACAACGCGACAATCTGTCCGGGCGCGGGATCTACAGGGAGAGCGTCTTACGCGACTCGTGTGGCGCTAGCCGGACCGAGGACAGCGTAGATCGGGGCAACGATAACGAGGTGAGCCATTGTAGCTTTGCCGAGGGGATGCGACTGCGAGCGAGGAGAAATGAGAATGGAAGTCTCGGTGTTTGCAGATAAACATAAAGGAGGTGATTGACAGCGAGTCGGCACAGCGCAATCGGATCCCGTCCAGGTTTGGACCGCTCGATCTCGAGAGGCGCAGCCAACTGGATCGACTCCCGGGGGACGCGTCGCCGGAAAAGATGCCCGTGAGAAGGACCTCCCAGGTGGAGAGGCTCAAGAATGCGAGCTCGAGAAAGGGGACGAAGAAGCCAGCGATCCCCACGGGAGCGAATCTCGGGTGAGTCGCAGTGCGGCGGGACGATTTCATTTTCTTTTTCGTTTATCTTCTTCTTTAGCCTTTCGTTTTTAGTCTTCTTATTCTTCCTCTTTCTTCTCTTGCTGTCCAATCCTATTGACGATATGCTAACATGACCCAATACCTGCAATAAAATATACGTTTTAGTTAAACGAAAGAGAAGAAAGTGAAAGAAAAAGAACAACTGTAAATTTGTCTACCGTGTCGATGGAACTAAATTGGTAAATTTTCTGTGTACTGGATGAAAGATAATTTGCCATTGTTGGACAATATTGTACTAAAATTTTTACGTACGTCGGCTTCAATGAATCTTTATATTTTATTCGACATTTTATTCGAGATAACGAATAAATTATAGTAAATATGTAATTGAATAAATCAGTATAGAATCGATACCCTTGGACACGCAGCTCTATTACGATCATTTATTGTTTATACTCTATATCGCTTGAACGTTT
>NW_011948413.1:4819961-4849749 GCF_000503995.2 Ceratosolen solmsi marchali
CTACACACTTTACCTTGGTCTAGTCAAAATGTATTTTGACTTTATACTATATTGACACTAAATAACAATGTTTTATTTTAAAAAATCAAGTGATTATTATTTTTTTTTCATTTTATGCCTTTATACTTATTTTCAATTTATTTTAAATTGAATTGATTCTATCAGATGCCTTTGAAATAATTTTAATTTATTAAAATGCAAAAGCAGCGTTTGTGAGTAGACACCCAAATGATTTATACAGAAAACCATAGAGCCACATACCCAAGGGATATATATTCAAGCTAAGCATAGTTATTTTCGGCGAAACAATAGAAAGACAAGAATATCGTTCAACAATACAAATTACAAAAACGTGAATATGCATTCTTTTTTTCGATCCGATAACTATTTTATCTTATAGGATTTTTTATCAATAATAATACAGGAATTGCCAATTTCAGTCTCTAATCCGAAAACAATGTCTAATTTAACAATCTGTACATTAATATGAAAACGCATTAAAAACTCTGGTTTTCTACTAGCAAGGATTATCATTCATCGTAATAAATTTCATATGTACTCGGTGCTACTTAGCTCTTTATGTATATACAAATTACAGCATAAACATAGTGATTAACGTTATAACGTTATTTCTTAGGAAACAATGGCTTAAAAACTGTTTACTAAATTGACGTAATGGATATCGAATAAATTGAACGTCATCGGCGCTATTATTAGGCTAACTATATAGAATTACGATAATAGATTCGATATACGCCCTGATATATCTATGTGCCCTCTAACTAGTAACTAAAATAATAAAACAAATAAAATAATAATCATTGAAATACAAAATAAATCGTATAAATGCTATTAAAAATGTGTATGCTTATATACTCATATATGCGCGCACACGTTCGTACGTACATACACACGTGTGCGTACGCATGTATGTATGTATGCCAACAGTTCTCTCATACCATTAAGTGATTAACACTTGACAAATGGCTTATTGGTACTTGGACTATAATTTTACCAGGCAATCAACGTACATGAAAACGACGAAAAGTGCCAGTCTTAAAATGAAAAAGCTATCACGAAATATGAAAAGTGTAGAAGATAGAAAGAGTCGTCTTCATACTTCGAATAAAGGTATGAAAAAGTTAAAAAAACAGAGCCATCAGTCAATAAGTTTGAACGACTTAAAATCGACACCATTGGTTTGCCAAGTAATTCGTAACAAGAAAATTTCACGACCAAATGATAGCAATAATCTAGGAAAAGTAAAAACAATCATTACAAAAATAGAAAATATAACAACGAGCAATGTAAGCAAAAATAATTTATCGAAAATTGCAAACAATGCTGAATTGCCGAAAGCAATTGCAGCAATTTCAGTCGAGCCGAAAAATGAAAATAAAACAGATAAATTTATCTTATCGTTATCTACGAAGCGTTATTCAATCATCGATCCCGACGACTGCAAAATAAGCGCACTAAAAGCAGTAATAGCATCCCCGAGTAAAAATTTTGACGGACACGCATTAAACAATGAGGTAATGAATGAGAAAGACGGCAGAAAAACGTTGTCGATTGACCGTCCAAAGGGGCCATCAATAGAATATCCGACGGATCACCAGAAATTCACGATCGCTGACGAGACGATCAAGCTCGGCCAAAGGGAGGTTGACCGCCGTCGAGGATCATCCGACAGCTGCATTAATCGCCCTCGACGGCTCTCCTTTGAGCTCAAGCGCATGATATTCGAAGGACCCGCGGGCCGGGAGCCATTAATCCCGAGGCGGGACTCCGTCGAGTCGGCGCTTCAGCATTTCGATTCGATTAGTACGACAGAGAGCTCGCGCGACCATCCGATCGAGGCGACGAGCGTCGCCAAGCCAGAGGGTCTTCAACTTGACGCTAAGGACTCACTCGACAAGGACAGCCAATTGAAGGGATCCGCGGGGCACACGAGGTCTTCGCTTATGAAAGACTGTAATGAAAGGGTTTCAAAAAGGTTTCAGAAGTACTCGAGAAAAGCTTCAAAAGCAGCGGCCACGGATACCAAGGTAGCTTTGGCAAGAAAAAACGTTCCAGCCGCAATGAGACGGAAAACAAGCGTAAAATTACTAGAGGCGCGCGATTCCATCGACTCGCCGCAAAGAGCATTGAAAACGAAATCGCCGATTTTCAGGATGGAAATCGCTTACGATTCGGAGGTAAAGACGCCGGAAGTCGACGATGATGAGGGATCGTTAGTAAAAAGCCAGAGCGTACGATTCGATAATTGTGCGATTCGTTTGAAAAGTATACTTACGAATGAACGGGTTCCTAAAATTGACGCATTTCCCTTTAGTGTGGCCAAGCATTTTAGCTCCGATTCCATCACGAAAAGGGCAGATACAAGCGGCAAAATCGCGGAGTCGAGAGCGAACCGCGAGAAGGAACCGATTCCATATCCATCATTGAGGAGCCCCGAGAACACATACGAGGTACGCTCATGAGCTATTACATTCTAATCGTTCGTGACTAAATAGAACGTTGTGTGTCATCGACAGCAACGATCCCGTCCGCCCGTAAAGTCGATCAGCTTGAAGTTCCTGAATCAGATTGTAGCCGGGGAAGCGTCGACCGCCGGGGATTGCGAATTGGGATTCCGCGAGACCAGCGCCCCGTCCATCGACGCCTTATACGTGCAGCCGAAAGACGAGGTGAGCGAGCCACGATGGTCATTCATTTCGCCACGACGCAAAACAAACGAGATGCTGCGTGATCGGAGCGCCAAACACTTCACGCAATATATGTTATATTAAATAGAACTTATTTTGAGAAAAATTCAATGTTTGCAATAAATTTAAAAGTGTGGAAATGGTGCTCAAAAATTTGAAAAAAATATCCTCTGCGCAGAAAGGAGCGGCGTCGACACCACAAGCGGCGAAGCAGCCAACGAAACCGTTAGCAACCAACGCGAGTATGGGATCGAGTAGAGGCCAAATTCCAACCAACGCCTGCAACCTCAACCTCAAGGCCAAGTCTAACCTCACCATCCCGACGCCCGTCCAGAAATCGAACACCCTCAAAAACATTACCAACACCGAGTATTGAGCGCTTTATTAATTTACTATCTTAATGTCGATATATCGTGCTCGTCACACAATGTCACGCGCGCACCTATTTTGCCATTTACCATATTCCCCCGAGACGACTTTTTTCATTTTTGCACGCTACGCATTACATTATAGATCGCGATATTTTTTTTCTTTTTATCTTTTTCAGATGGTTAACGCATGCACCTTTATAATCGCTATTATAACGATTATACGTTATCGTCGAGTATATCTAAAAGCACGCAACGGCATATATTCGTTACACTTTGGATCCGTAGCCACGCGCGATTATCATTGGTGCGCAACACCTGTCGTCTTGTCTTTTTAATGAACGTTCAGTCAGTGATCGTTATTTCATTCGTAAGGCTCTTACGAGGACGAGGCCGAGAACGAGAACTCGATTCTCAATCCGGTGCTTAAATTGATTTTGTATGAATAATATAAAAGGAGGGGCGTGTACAAGGCATCGGCCAAGATCCTTCCATGAATATCATAAAACATCGGATCGCATCTCGCACGCACATTGTGCGTATCATAAACAAAATCATAAACGCAAGACATAAATGATAAAGTCACTCAATATCGTGTGTATCTGCGTCACTCAATATCGTGTGTCTGTTATTACTCCCTCGTAAAATTAATAAAACAGTTGTAAATCAAAAGAACATAATGAAAAATTGATAAAAAGTGAAAGAGAAGGAGAAATCGCGTGTGTGCCTTCACGCTCATCGATCGCGAAACAGTCTGCATTATTATTACATTGGAACGACAGAAATGCTAAGAGAGAGAGAGAGAGAGAGAGAGAGAGAGAGAGAGCGGGGGGAGGGGGGAAGGTAAAAAGGGTGCATCCCTGCAAATGGAATTGAATGATTTAATGAAATGGATTCTATGATCAAATTGCTTTCAGCGACTCGTTGGTCAGGTGCAATGTTTGCAATCGACGCTTCTCCATGGAACGCATAAACTTCCACCAGGATATCTGTTCAAAAACCGTGCAGAAGAAGCGAAAGCAGTTCGATACGGTGAAGCAGCGCGTGAAGGGGACAGAGTTCGAATCGTTCCTGAAAAAGCCGTTGGGCAAAAAGCAGGTACTCGTACTCATTGAAAGCGGGATCGAGCCTCTCTCGTAATCGGGAACATTACGTTTCTGCCAGACTTGTTAAATGTTGTTTTAGCGAGCGCCTACTTATCTGTAATGTCACACGAGCTCTCTGCAAAATCAGCGGGACTTGCTTTGACTATATAAGACAATTAATCGTATACCAGCTTCGTTGAAGGTCTCTATAAACAAATTGAAATCGTCGTTCCCTTGTTTCTTGTTTTTACAATTATATATATTTTTTTTTCGTTTTTTTTTGTTTTTGTTTTTTTTTTTTTTGTTTTGTTTTTTTTTTTTTTTTTTTTTTTTTTTTCTCCACTTTTTTTCAATATTAAACATAATCTTAATTATTAAATAGCATGTGTAGAGGTCGTAGCTTTGAGGATAGCCGTGGAAAGCAGTAAAACTTTCGATTAATTGACTACAATGTAACTTTCTCAATAATGAATTTTGCAAATTTAATGAACGTAAAACTATTATCATTAAACAAGCAAGCAAGAAAGAAAGAAAGAAAGAAAGAATGAAAAAAATAAATAAATAAATAAATAAATAATAAAGAGAAAAAAATTGAAAATGTTAAAAAGGGGAAAATCGTAGATTATACTTGGAGAAAGTATAAAAAGATTTCTCGACCAAAAATTGTCAGCGTGTTAATTAGCAATTTATTATCATAAGATCAGCAATTATATTGTTCACGAGCATTTCATAGGGAGAAAGAAATTATGACAAATAAGATAAAAGTTGCAAGGATTGACCTCGAAAATTAAACCAAAGAGAATTCATTAACATTTCCAGCAACTATTTAAAATAATATCTTTACTTAACGCGGCGAAAATCGTGCCAAGATCATTTTCCTGCAAGTTCTACGCAGATTAACACAGACGACCGCTGATTATAATTATTACATAAAATAATCGGTCGTATTCAGCTTCCACTTAGTCACTTATATTAAATCTAGATAAATAATCATTTTAAATCCAACAAAATTCTACCTAATTACTTGGTTATTCGTTTATATTTATTTCTATCTTTTGCTTATATTTCATAAAAGTAAACAAAAATTAGTCGAAACTAGAGCCTGCAATTGTCCATTCGATTCACCTCATAGCTTTACAACGTCACGACAAAGCTGACTGTTTTGAGAAAGTACTATCTACGTCTCTTCCCGCTCCCTTTCTCTCTCCCACGCCTTTTCCTACTCTACTACTCCACTACTCCACCACTCCACCACTCCACCACCCCACTACCCCACTACCCCACTACCCCACTACCCCACCATCCCGCGATCCCGCCATCCCACCATCCCAACATCTCACCTCGTTCAGCCAATCCAATGAACGAACGAGAGCCACAAGATTCGCTAATAATAATTCGAACCTTGTTATTTCAGATTAAGTCGGTCTCGCGCGTTGAGCCCGAACCGCATATCGTGAAATCCAACTGGCGGCGAAAGCACGAGGATTTCATAAACGCCATACGCTCGGCAAAACAGATGCAGGTCCACCTGGCGAGCGGTGGCAAGCTTAGTGACCTTGCGATCTCGCCCCCGAGCGACAACAGTGACTACGTCAAGTGCCCGCACTGCTCGAGACGCTTCAGCCAGACGGTGGCCAGCCGCCACATACCCAAGTGCAACAGTATGCAGAGTAACAAACCCGGCCTGCGCAACACCTTCAAGGCCAAACATTAAGACCTTCGCGGCCTCACTCGTACCGATCCCTTGTCGACCCATCTCACCCCCCCCCCTCACCTCAATTCACCACTCCCTTATCCCTCTCCCATCCCACACACGCGCGCGCGCGCACACACACTCCATCGCCTGCCGATCGCCCGCCCACTTGAAAAGGTCTGGTCAATTGGCCCCGAGGGGTGGCCGGACGGCTGACCGACGTTTATTTATGCATGTGTGTGTATGTGCGTACGCTGCTCGAAAACGAAAGAAAGCGAAAGACAGCGTGACTCGATGGTGAACCATCGAAGACGAGGTTGACCGCCATTATCGTCATGAAGAATAATAACACAAAATCACATCGACACATTGACGACGGTTACAACAAATATCCAAGAACAGCTATAACAGCTGCAAAAACAGCAAAATTTAAATAAATAATAATAAAAACAAGAACAAATTAGATAAAATGCGCGCATACCCTCCTGCCCCCTCCCCGCCAACATACCCATACGCATGAAATAACCAAGAGTTTGTAGTTCAAATTAAAATTGTGACATAGAATGTATAAGCGAATATTCTAATGGCTTGACTGAAAATTCAAGGTTACAATAAACTAATATTTTTATTATCGCAAGGTCGTTTTTAATCAAAATTTAAAAAACAAAAAAAAAGTATTAAATTAAAATTTCCCCGCCCCCTTCGACGCTCGACCGAACCGTGGAATTTTGAATGCCACGGTAGGCTTCTAAGATAATCGAGGCGTATGATTGTAACGAAATAACAAAAAAATATATCTATCACCTATGGCTTATATAATGCGTCATTCTAATACGCCTGCGAATAAATAAATTTAGAATTATTATTCACTCTTAATGAATGTTCCTTCTTACTGCGTGCGTTTATGCTTTCGTATGCGTGCGTGTGTGGTATGCACTCTTTCAAGATTAAATTTACAAAATTTATACTTAGTTAATAATATATAACCCATCGATAATATACAACAAATATCAATCATTTTATTCATACGACACGTGTTATCGTTTTTTATGAATTCATCCCTAAACAGCTCTAAACTATCCAAGCTTACGCTTATCTAAGCTCTGTCTAACGAGTATTAGATGACTTCCGCGAATTGAATCTATTTTCACACCTGCAAACAATTACGATTGTACGATGGTAAAACGGTGGAGGGAGGTAATTTTGCCTCGTACGTGACACTCACTTCGTTTTACTATTCCATGTTTCTCAATATTGGTAACAATGAGGGAAGCAGTCGGCAAATTATATCTACCGACCGACTTTGGTATATTAAACTGTTGGTTCGAAGCAGACGACGACGTACCATCGTCGCGTGTAGTTTAGATTTGGGAGTTTTATTAATTCTTAAGTTCTTTTTTTCTTTAAACGTCTCTTTTATCGGCACCCACCATTCCATATGACGTTGATTCAAATGTAGTTTTTAAAATGGACCAAATAATAATATTAATAGCAGCGATCCATTTACTCTACTGTCCGTTCACAAAAGTCGAAGAAAGTTTCAATCTTCAAGCTACACACGACCTTTTGTATCACGGCTCTAATTTAAACGAGGTAAAGTGTCTTAATGTAATATATAGCGAATATTATAGTTTTCTTCAAGAATCGATGCATTTCTATCTCTTAATCCAAAATATTTACTATACCTTAGAGGTTATTAACGTCTATATACAGAACCTGTAATAAAACATGTAATTGAAAATTATAAATCTCGATATGTATTAACAAAGTTAACTAAGAATTCCTAAGGTGTGAGCTATTTATATTGACATTTATATTTAAAAGAATGCATAGTTATAATTATTTGAATATACTTCATTTGTTACCAATATACTACCTATTTCAATAATGAATTATATGTACATTATAGTATTAATGTAAGAAATTAATTATTAACACGCTTTGTAATTTAGTATGATCATCATGAGTTTCCTGGTGTTGTGCCAAGAACATTTCTCGGACCAATGGTAATATCGGGTATTGCTGCGCCAACTGTTGCTGTTATTAAATACTGGAAACTAAATAAATTTTTATCTCAATATATTGGTAGATTTTTATCTTCATCAAAAATTTTAAGTAAAATAATATTATAGAAAATTTTTTTTATTATTTCAGTAAGAGCAATATTGGGCTTGACTGTAATAGCTGCTTGGAAATTATATAAAAATGCTCTCCAATCAATCTTTGGAACAAAATTTGTAAAATGGTTCCTTATAATTACCGTAACTCAGTATCACTTTATGTACTATTTAAGTCGGCCATTACCAAATACTATGGCCATGCCATTGGGTAAAACATACAATAAGATAAAAATAATTAATATATTTTTAAATATTATAATTTTTTTTATTTTAGTGCTGCTTGCGCTGTACGGATGGCTTAAAAAGAATCATATTTTATTCATAATTTCATCGGGAGCAGCTATTATCATATTTAGAGCCGAAATTTCTATGCTATTAGGTCTATTTTTACTTTACGATATAGCATATTCAAAATTAACAATATCAAGGTAATTCAAATAAAATATGTTTATTCATACACTTTTAATACATTAAATTTTTCTTACGTCAGAGCATTAAAAATTATAATACCTACTGGTATTTTCCTCTTAGTCTTAACTGTTACTGTTGACTCTTATTTTTGGAGAAGAACCTTATGGCCCGAAGGAGAAGTTTTTTATTTTAATACTATTCTCAATAAAAGTAACGAATGGGGTGTATCCTTTCGATGATTATTTCCAATTAATCTGCTTAAATCTGATAGCTTGATAAAAATATTAATTCTTAGATAAATATTAGACATCACCATTTTTATGGTATTTTTATTCTGCACTCCCAAGAGGCATGGCATTTTCATATTTCCTTATACCATTAGGAATCTTTTGGGACTCTCGAGCCAGAGTCTTAACTATACCCGGAATAGTTTATGTTATCTTTTTCTCATTTTTACCACATAAAGAGTTAAGATTCGTCATGTATGTATTTCCATTGTTGAATGTTAGCGCAGCTGCAGCATGTCATCGCATGTAAGTCTTATCTTAAAAACTTTTCATTTAACTCCTTTTTTTTTTAAATTTGCTATATTATATATTTCATGGAAACTTCATCTTCGCTTCTTTTGCATAATTTTACACTTTAATTTTACTTTAACAAAGATGGGAGAATAGAAGTAAATCGTCATGGAATGCCTTAATTGCCTTAATTACACTGGGACATTTAATATTAAATGCAGTATTTTCTATATTCCTACTCTGTCTGGCTGGATTAAATT
The DNA here is from genome assembly GCF_000503995.2 of Ceratosolen solmsi marchali. Lineage (NCBI taxonomy): Eukaryota > Metazoa > Arthropoda > Insecta > Hymenoptera > Agaonidae > Ceratosolen > Ceratosolen solmsi. Next base: position 4,829,125 of record NW_011948413.1, read on the forward strand.
ATCCTGGAGGCTTGGCAATAACAAGATTGCATGGGTTGGAGAGTGCACATACCGAATCTGTTCATGTGCACATTGATGTTTTAACAGCCCAAACGGGAGTCTCTAGATTTACTCAGACTAATTTTTCATGGATGTTAGTATATATTTGAATAAAATTAAACGAAGATTAAATATTATTCTTTTACTAAAAAGTTATTTTATCATTTTTAGTTATTCCAAAAAAGAAAATATAACAGTGCACGATTCAGAAGTATTGCAATTTACGCATATGCTAATGGAAGCTAAAAGCAAATATTCACCAAATATTAAACCTTATTTAAAAAATTTTGATATTTTGGATTCTGTGGATGCTTACTCAAACATTGAACTTAATTATAATTCGATATTACCATCTATAAAAATAAAAACAAAACCAACAATTTTTATTCTAAAAAAAAAACAAAACATGCAATACGATCCGTTGCAAATTAAAAGTAAAGATAATTCATTTGATTATAAGAGCTTAGAACATAATACAAATCACGATAAAAATCCAAAAAGTATAAAAGTAGAAGTTGATAAAATGTTGGTCTTTACCAAAGAAAATGAAGAATCACTTGAAATGATAAAGGATACTGTCGATATGAAAGAATTATTAGAAATATTATATTCTACAAATTTACAAAAAACTTCGGATTCTCAACTAATTAAAGACAATGAATCAGCAGAATTTTCAAAAGAAGGAATTCTTAAAGAAACTAAGAGTTTAAGAGACAACTCTAAATCAATTGTTCCAGATTCATTGCAAACCAATAAAAATAAGAAAAAACAATTTAAAAATTTTGGTAAAAGTTCGGAAGTTATGTTAAATAAAATTGAGACAAATAAAAATAATATTGACTATCGATTAAAGACACTTAACGAGAATAAAAAATCCAATAATAAAAGAGATTCAATGAGCAAAATTATTGAAAACAAAAATGACAAAATTGTTACTAAAAAATCTATATTTTTTGAGAATAAAGTCGATACTTTATTGAATAAAATTAATGATGAAAAGCATAATGCTAATTTTGAAGAATTAACGTCTAAAAACAATCGTAAACATAACGAAATAAAAAATGTAATAAAAAGACTTGCCATGGATAATGAACAAATCTATTCAAATTTATTATCAAAAAGAAATTTCAATAGAGAATCAGAACATATTGAGATCATAACAGAATTTGAAAAAAATGAAATTGAAACTAGTAAACATAAAACTGCCTTTCAAATAACAAGCGTTAATAATTATCATAAAAATAATATGAAAAATGCTGTTAAGAAACTAATGGAAGAAAAGAAAAATTTATATAAAATCAAAAAGGAAGAGGAAAATAATTTGGTCGTTGATAAAAGCAATAATTCTACTGTAGAATCAATGAAAAAAGAACGTGAAAAGAAAGCTGTACCAAAAGATGCGACCACTTCACAAAAAAGTACTTATACTTCGTTAAATGCAGATTCTACAGACGATGAAATGAATCAGAAACAAAAAAATTATTATATAAAAGAAATAATCAGGAATATTATAAATCAATTCAAAGAATTTGAAAGTGACCTAATAACAGAAGATACCGATTTAATACGTACATGGTTAGAAGATGAAACTGATACTACAACCGATACAAATCTGCTAGAAATTGGAAATGTAATTAAAAATACAAATAATAAAAGCTTTAAAGATCCAAAAGAAACATTAAAAGAAATTCTGGACTTATTTATGGAGCTTAAAAATGAAATAGTTTCTGACAAAGATACTGTATTTGATGATATTATAGATTCATATTTGAATAGATCCATTGCTGAGACATTAATACGTTTCAAAGATGCATTGAAAAATTTAATACTACAAAGAAAATTGAAAATGAAAGAGCATTTAAATAAAAATAAAAAGAATTTGCAGTTGCAAAAAAGATTAAAAGCTTCAAATACCTAATTAAAAGACAATTAGTTGAACAAAGTAAATTAAAAGAAATATATTTTAAGTTAACTTTAAAACTACAAAATTAGAACAAATTAACAGTAAATAATTAATTAATTTTGTTTTCTATAAATAATTACAGTAACTGTAACAAAAAAATCAAGCTTTGATAAGTGTGTTACAAAAAATGTCTATAAGTGAATGAGTGCTCCTAGGATACAAATTTTATATTGCAGGAAATAATAATAAAAATAATAAAATAATATAAGTTTAGTGATACCACTACCAAAAAATAATTATAAAATAAATAAATATACACATATATATATATATATATATATATATATATATATATATATATTTATATATAATGTAAATATATTTTATTCTGTGATAATATTGTTATTTGCTCAGCTGAAATAAAAATATAACTTAAAAATATTAAGAATCAAGTTACAATAAGAAAATATAAAATGCCTTGGGATTAATAGTGCATTTTAATAAGAATTTAATTTGCTTGATCAATTATGTTGTAAAATGAGGTTATTTATCTTGAAATCTTATGTTGTTAATTTAACAAATAAATTTATTTTGTTCAAATAATGAAAATTGTCTAAATTTTATAGATCTCTAAAAGTTATTTTTTATTCAGATTCTAATAAAAAATATTCTAATAAATTCTAATAAATTCCATATGACTTTCTATATGTTGGGATTATATAATTAATTTAATAAAAATTGTATATTATTGTTCTCTAAAATAAATGTAAATAGTTACAATTAATTATTATTATTTAAATTTTGTTATCGGTGCGTATTTTTATTTTTATTTTTTTGATATTTTTTATCAATTTTATTGTATTTCTCAAATTTATGCAATTTGGTGCGAGATGAAAAAGATCTTTTCTTCAACACATCGGAACTTGCTTCGGACTATTATATACAAAAAAGTAAAATTATTTTGTATAATAAACACATTCTTCGGAATTGGAATACAATATTTATGTATAAAGTATTAGTGTGGAATAAAAACTTAGGTAAAGTTTTTAATTACCGACATTATTACCAAGGATTTTCGGTCCACAAGAGTACACTTATTTTCCTCGTCTTAGTTTAAAGTATTTTAATACAGATTGTTGTAAATCAAAGTAAATATCGAACACAAGACACTTTAAATAACTGTAAGTTCATTTGATTAAAATGAATACGTAATTATGAATTTCATGATATTGCTTTTCTGCCCGTAAATACACAATAAAATACGAATAAATTCAAATATTGGATTTTATGGATTGTCCTAATAACTTTAATTTCCGAAACTTGCGTCATTTAAAAAACGCTTTATTAATTATAACGATATCCGACAATAAAGCTTAAACACAATTAACGAATTAGTGCATTGAAGCATTAAAGCCTCTTATTATTAAAAACTAAAATTCCAAATTAAACGTGAATTGTAAGGAACGTTTTAAAATTAAACGGAAATATTTCGAAGGTGGCGCGTAAGGAAAGAGGAAAGTGGTCGTGGGAATGTTGGTATCAATGCTGCAGTATAAGAGGCCGAGTCGTGGCGTTGAACGCGGGCATTTATGGAAGCAGGCAAGCGACGGGCATGCGCACTGCGGTCCCAAATTCCCAAACGCACCTAGTCATAAACATATTTTCAATCGTCGATTCTGAGCTGGAAAAAGGCTCGAGAGGCGAGGCTGCGGCGGCAGAGACGTAGCGGGGTGTCAGTAAACGTTCGAGGCCTTTTCCTCGAGTCCCAATTGAAAATGGGATTGCTCGCAATGGCTTATCGTCCGTAATTATTGGGCTAGTTGCGGGGCATTTGGAATGCGGTGACGTCAAGATTCGGATCGTTCTGGAAGAACGCTGCAGGACAAAGATGGCGGGTACGTATTTACGGGTTCAGGAGGAGAAGGAGGAATCTTGGCGTTTCCTTGGACACCTAAGCCGCTAGTTATCGTTCAATTACTTTACTCATTGATTTTTTCTTACAGATCTGTACGCCAAGTACAATTGCACCTACTGCCAGGAGGACATTACGGGTCTTCGCGTCAAATGCGTCGAATGCCCGGATTTCGACCTTTGCCTGCAGGTAAAGCTAAAAAGAGAGAGACACTTGCCATTTGCGTCTTGTATATCTTTCTCTCTCGCGCACCCCCTCAATATCTCCCTCTCTCTCTCTCTCTCTCTCTCTCTCTATCTCTATTTCCGTATCTGTCTGTTTCCCTTCTCTATCCATTTATTTGTCTCTATCTCTCTCAATTCGCGCATATATTCACGCACGTAAGCAGTCGGCTAAATGTGTGGGGGGGGGGGCATACCCAGCATTATACCACTGCATTTAAAAAAGCCGAATCTCTTCATCCTTTATTCTAATAATTATGTATTTTAAAATTCATGGCCTGCATTATTTTAGTATTATAATTAATTGAATTGCTTTCTTCTCACTAGTGCTTTTCTGCTGGAGCTGAAATAGGACAACATAAAAATGATCATTCTTATCAATTTATGGTGAATAAAATAAAAGCTATTTATAATATTTAGTATTTATTATTGTGTCGATAAAAAAAAAAGTTTGTTAATATTTATTATTATAAAGGATTCTGGTACAATCAGTATATTCAGTGGAAGAGGTAATTGGACTGCAAGAGAACATCTTAGGTTATTGGATGCTATTGAACAGTTTGGTTATGGTAATTGGGAGGACATTAGTAAGCATATCGAAACCCGAACACCGGAAGGTAATGATCAATTTTATTTAAGTAATTTACCATTGAAAGATATAGGCTAAATCATTATTTTTATTCTTGCAGAGGCGAAAGATGAATATATTGCCAGATACTTGGATGGGAACATTGGAAAATATACTTGGCCTTCTACGCAAATCTATACACCAAATCTTACAGATCAAACTCATTCTGATCATGGTCCACTATCACCAGATTTAACGTCACGTTTACCACCTTTGGACATAACAGCAGATGAAGCCACTCAACTTGGTTATATGCCACAAAGAGATGATTTTGAAAGAGATTACAATCACGAAGCGGAATCTCTTGTATCTTCTTTATTTTTAAATCCTGCGGAAGATGATGATCTTGACATTGCACTGAAACTTGCACAAGTTGATATGTACACAAATAATCTTAGAGAACGAGCCAGAAGAAAACGCGTTGTACGAGATTATCAATTAGTCTCAGCATTTTTTGTGTCTTCCCGAAAAGAAAAAGGTGTTAAAAAGAAACAAACCAAAGAAGAAAAGTATGGATATCAACTTATTTTTATTTATAATTTTATTCATATAATATACAACGACAATTAAACTAATTATTTTCTTCAATTTCATGTAAAAATAATAAAACATTTGAATACTGACATTTTTACATTGTTTTTAAAAAGTAATCTATATTTTGCATGAAATTTTGTAAAGAAAAGAATTAAGTCAGTAAAAATAGATCTACATAAGTTATTGCAAAAATGTAATTGCTATTTTTTTATTATTATGTTAACTAAGAATTCCTAGCTTATATATAAATTATTTCATTTTTTGGTTTATTAAATTAATTTAATTACACTCAAAATTATTACTTATAATAATGTTATTAACTTCTAAACAGAATGTACAAGTATTATTATGATTATGTATGACATTTGTTATTGATATTAATAATAGTAAAACACTAAAAGTAAAATAATTGCTTGATTACCTAATTATCTATTTTTGTTTAATTTTTGGAAATTAAAATATTACTTAATTTTAGAGATTTCAGGGATCGTATGAGAGTGTTTGCTCAATTTTATACAGCCCAGGAGTACGAACAATTTCTAGCAAGCTTGGAAAGAGAGAGAGAACTGCGATTACGTCTTTCAGAATTGTATCGTTATCGAGAAAATGGAGTTACTAGGCATGAAGAATGTACACACTTTGAACAAGTTATGGCACAAGCACAGGGACAAGCAGATGCTGTAGATCACTGGACTGATAAAAAATCTGTAAGTCATTTTTTACACAATATTACATTGTAAATCTATAATATTTTCTTCATAAACTTAAAAACTGTAGATTTATCATCATTTTCTTGGGTTTTAATTAGTTGGAATTTTCTTGGAAATGGTGGTTGCATGTATCTAGTATATCTTGACTATTCTTAATACATTCACCAATTTCTTTTATAGTTTAAGATGCATATCCATTCATATTAAATCTTAATTGATGCGCATTTAAAACATTTATAAATTAAGCATTACATGCTGGCAATTTACGCAACAATCAAAACATTGATGACATATAAGATGTCATATAATCAAATATTGATCGGGAAAAATTTTTTCGCATAAAAAAAGATTTGCTTTCGCTTTATCATCAACTAATTCTATTATTTGTGGTGCGTGTTGCCAGGCGTTTGTGAACAGATTGTATCAGTTTGCATTTCACTTAGGGCAGCAGTGGATCATCCAAAACAATACACCGCCAAGCCTCAAGAAGAAGGTGAGTTTTTTGTTCAGTTTCATTGGTCGTCCTAATTCTTGTTTATTGTCATTTGCAAATGAAACAACACATTATTGCAAATAAGAAACTTTAATCTTAAATTTTTTTGTTATTACCTATTTTTTGCATGGGACATTTACTTAGAAAAAATTATCATTGCTGAATGTTTGGTCGCGAAATTCGTCTGTATGGTAAACTCAGTTGATTTAAACCATTAAAAAGTATTGGTACTTAAAATAATTGTTTTCATTAATTATTGCTTTCATGCGCTTTACAGAGACGAAGAAAAAAGTTACTCTTTCATCGACCGAAAATCCACTGCAAAAACAGACTCAGCCACCAGCAGTTTCTTAGCCACCAATCGGACGATGACTCCAATCAGTCATTGGGGGGAGTCGGATAGCAATTCAAATGTTTCAAATCAACATTCAACCAATTCAAATTCTATTTTCGAGAGAGGCAACAATTCATGGACACCAGGAAAATTATTAGGAAATCAAGGAGAAAACGAAATAAGAGATATAGAAGTCGAAGCTGCATCGCATCTTCTCACCAAACAAGAAAAACTATTGTGTCTTCAGCTGGACTTAAAGCCAACACAGTACCTTACTCAAAAAGCGCTCTTATTGCAGGTACTGATACTTATAGTCTACCTTTTCATTTTGTTTTACAAAGCAACAATATAATGAGTTTTTATCAATAATATTTTTAGGAATATTTGAATGGTAATAGAAGATCAAGTATAGTTCCTCAATCAGAACCAGAGAGCAAAATTCTTCATTATCTAGTATCCAATGGTTGGATAGCTGCTAATTAAATAATTTTTCATAGTTGAAGCTCCTGTTCTAAGTCAACTCAGATTTTAAGCTAAGTCATACTGCAGCTTAAGTTATTAACGTTAAAGCTCTTTCAAATCAAATGCAAATTTTCACGTTTAATTATTTTAATCAGTCTTCAACTCATAATTTGTCAAATTTTAATCTGATTTTTTTTTTTTTTTGTAAATACTCTACCTTGTTAGATGATAAGAATATATAGTTATTGTATAGAAGTTCAGTCGATTTGTTAATAGGTATGTATAAATGTAGAATTTATAAATACTTTTCATTTTTGGTACAGTCCAAGGTTATATACAATACTTTTTATCAGCGTTATGAGTTGAACAAAAATTTCTTTTAAATTGGAATTATTGTAAATAACTTCTACAGTCACAAGGAATATATTTGATCATCTTATATGATCAGTCATTGATATAAATAGTTAAACCAGATTGTTTCTTGTGATTTTTCACTGTAACATATTCGCTTGCAATTATTTAATATATATATATATATATATATATATATATATATATATATATATTAAATAATTAAAAGAACGTGACAGAATAGTAGATTTGATGTAAATGATAAATATTCAAAATAAAATAAAATACACTATTGATTAGTCACGTTGTTGCCTCTTCTCAAAATATTTATCGATTTTGTAAAATCGAACTGTATATAAATGAAAAAGAAAGTCATTATGTAAATGAAGTAAATGATAGTATTCTTTCAAGAACGACGCAATGTGTGATAAAGCAAAAAGTCTGTATTTAAGTCTTATTAATAATTCTTAATTGTTGATATACAGTTTACTTTTTTTTACACTTATTAAAATTGAATTTAAATTGAAATATTACTTTTATGTTCATTAATTTTGGAGGAAATTACTGGCATTAATAATTTCGTCTCTAATTTGAAATTGAAAGTTTTCTACTTTTTATAAACTATGGATTTCATGTAGTGTGTAAGAATGATGTAAGAAGAAATGCTTACCAAATGGTTGACATTAAATATTTTCTTGTTCTACCCTACAATGTTGTATATAAATTTGAACATGTAAACGAAAGTCTTCGTTTACTAATTGTAAGTGTATAAATATTAAAAAAAATGTTTTGATAAAAGTAATATGTTATTGTAAACATTTCAAAAACACCCTTTTTGTAAATATAAATCTTTTTTATACTACATTTTTTATGATTTAATTATTATAATTTTATTTCAATAAGGCCTAAGAAAAGTAAAGTAGAACTATTTGAAAATATATACTGATTACTTATTTTATGTGATTCAAATTTGAAAACAAATACTTAAGTGATTTTTTATAGAATTATTTACTATCTAGTATTTAAATATTTGTATTTTAACTATTACTTGCAATAGGTTTAAATAAAATTCTTAATAGCATTTGCAAAATCAATTGTCAGTGTTTTTTTTTCATTCATAAATTATTAATTGTTACAGCGACAAATATTTATAATTAAAATAGGAATTACTATTTAAATATTAAATAGTATTCTAATATCTATTAAAATAAGCAAATATTGTGACTGATTGAAATTTGCTTAACGTCAATATAAATTATGAATATTTAAGATTAATATATCAATAAGTAAATAAATAACGTTTAAGTGTGAATATTTAAATAATAGATCGTATGACAAAATTCATATAAAAGCTTTAATTAGTCAAAACAAAATTTAAAGTTCAATAAATATTTGAATATCTTAAATGGTGATTCTACTATAATTAAACAGACATTTAAATAATTTATAAAAAATTCGTATTCCATTAAACATAAATTCATCTAATTTTAAATATATTTTCAAATTCGTAAAATGTTAAATACAAATTCATTTAATATACTACAAGGTTTTTGAAAGTACAGAAGTATTTCATTTTTTACTTAACATAATGACAAAAAATTTATGTTTGTTTTCCTTTACATACATGCATTCGTTGTTTTTAACACGACACTATAGTTTCCAGTTAAAATATCAAAAGTAATTTAACAAATAAAAAAAGTTAATAGATTAATATTGTTATTTCATTTATAATGTAATTTTCCACAATCAATATATTAATATTCGTAACATAATTATTTTTTATTAATTTTTGTAATTATTTTGAAACATGTTTAAAGTATGTATAAATTTTTACAGTTAAAATAAAAATGTTAAAACACTGTTATTCCAAAGCCTTAGTTCTACACAATAATTTTATGCTTAACTCATAAAAAATTATTTTAGAAACAATATTTTTATTTTTATTACTTCCAGTTTTAACAAAAATTCTTCTGTAGAGGAAAAAGGTTTTTTAAAAATCATTAGGTGTTTAATTTAAATAAATGTAAACGCGACCTAATGTTATGACACGGTCATATTTTAATGCAAATTGAAATGTTTTACATAAGTGTATTATTTAATACATTTAATGCAAAATATTCGAGCATAGAATTTTATAATATGAAAGATATGGTAAAATTGGATTATGCTATCGTAAAATATAAATCTTGCAGAATGTTTTAGATAAAAATTTTTTTATTCAATATTTAGTAATTATTTAACCTTGCATCGTGCTAAAAGGGAATTAGGTACGATAAAAATAAAAAAGCTAATTATATGTTGAAAATTAAATAATTTATTGTAATAATTTAGTTAATGAGATATAGAGAAAAAGGAAGGAATGAACGTTGGCCATTCGTCTCATTCTCGGTGTAATCAGGCGTTAGAAAATGATGGCAAATCCATCACGCGACTGCTATTATAAATCCATAAAGGAATTTGCGAATCGCAATCAGGCAGAAATATAAAAGTTTATTTTTTGTTGGTGTTAACACGGATTTAAAACAAAAAAAAAAAGTAGCTTACAAGTGGGCGAGCACGACTTACAAGGTCGAGGCGTGGATCTTCGGGGTTTTTCATGACGGGTTTATTGCTAAAAAATGGGATGTCAGGAAGAGCGAAGGAGAAGGGCAGCCACGAGAAGTCAAATGTGAGCGATGAGGAAGGGAAAGGAAGGTGGTAAGGGACGCGGGCGAGAGATTGGGGTAAAAAGGAAAGCCCAACGAACTCGCGCTGCATTTAAATTGTTGAGGCAAATGGATCGCCGATGTGGAGCAAAACAAATAGATTCTCCGAATTTATTATTACGTTGTGGAGAGGAGGTGAATACTCCGCGTCGCAGGGCTTCAAACGTACATGTATTTATGAAAATTAAAAGAAAAGAAATACGAGATCACCTATCGCTTTGACATTGGATTGGTATAAACCGTAAATCATACGGTGATTGATGTCGTCCCCCTTACTTACAGATACGTAAAAATATAGGCGCACGTCTTCGATCAGTCTTTTCTCTTCCTCCGTCACTCTCAGTATTATATGATTAACAATTTTTCTGTTGAACGTTCACTGGGATCATGTATAAACGTCCTTCGAGGTGTCGCGTACGCGACCGCGTCTTCTACCAATCATCATTTTTTCCTCTGTATTTTAACTTACGATAGTCGTCGGCTCGAGTAAGTACTTTTATGCCAATGTTCCTAGTCACGCGTAACAGGACGAAAATATCGTCACAGATATAGAAAATTCTAGAGGTCGTATCGCGATACAGCCAGGTCCATTGTGCCTGAGAAACGAAGTAAGAGAGAGTATTTTCGTGCCCTCGATCCTCCTGCAATTTCGTCAAAGCAATTACATCCTATTTCGAAATTATACATACAAGAAACGTGTTTTATTCTTTGGGAGCCCCGAATGGAGATATGTTTCATACAATGTTTTGAGTTAATCTGATACTAAAAGTCTGTTTCAATGAACAACAGCATCATTTAATGTGCAAAAGCTATTTCTTAGTTGAAAAGAATTTTCTACTGTCACCATTAAACTCAAGATTTTATTTTACATTTTAAAGCTATAATGTCAATTATTGCTGTTAAATATTGTAATAATAAAAATTATATTGTAATTATTTAAAGAACAGTGCCAATTTATATAAACATTTATCATTATTAATATATACGTAGCAAAAGTATTTTTTTTTCTTTTAACTTTTTTTTATAACTTTTTTTTCTTTTTTTTTTTTTTTTCTGGACAAACTAAAAATTTTATGATTAATCATGCAATCAATTACGTAGCTATTTGATGGCGCAATTTTGTTTTCTACTCTACTGACACTTTATGAATTAATATTGCCAATAAAAAAGTATTTACTAGTACATTCGAGTTGTAATAGATGTATGCACTACACTTTGGAATGTAAAAGTTTAGAAACAATTTTACATTATCAATTAAGCACGAATTATTTATTTATTTAAAAAAAAAAATTATACTCCTCGCGAAAAACATAAATTTAATACAACCCAATAGTTATTAACTAAGAAGTTAAATTGATATGGCTATTCAAAAGATTATTGAATCGAAATTACAAAAGTCATTACCACAATTTAAATATACACATTTACTACGTCATAGGTAGTGTTAATTATGCTCATATGTAGGTTCTTAAATTTAATGAAATTGTCTATTTGGAATATTAGACGGTAATAGTCGAAACGTTGAAAATGAATGATTAATTAGCAAAACAAAAATAGTAAAATCGCCATTAATTAAAAAACTTAATGTTTTCATCACAATGATGTATGTCAATATGTCACACAGATATGTAATCAATATTTCAATTAAAATGCATTTTATTTTTAGTATATCAAACAATTAGAAAACATGCATATTGTTTTTATCACATTCGAGTATGGAACAAGCCCATTATCACAGATAAAACGAAGGAACAAAATTCATTTAAATTTTGTTTCACATTTCTGCATGTATGTACGTACATACTGGCGAATGATGAAAATACGTTTGTAATATTAAGCATTTTATTCAATGGATGTCGATAATACGCAAGTGACATAACATAAATATAGAAATTAATGTTTTACCTATGAAATTAAAAGCGGCATTATCTTATTTCACTTTAATCTTTTGTGTACAAATTATATTCAGTAATTCGGTATTTATTATCCTTTTATATTCTTATATAAGATATATTATTAAGTAATTAAATTTTAAAAAGCTTTATCAAATTAAGTATTCTATTTTTATTCGTTACTTTACATTTATTCTAAATATTAACCAAAAGTTCTTTTAATTTCTCATTCGCTCACTAAAATACATTGACTGCTCTTTTATTTTATATTCTAAATATATATCAAATCAATCTTCATCTGTGTAATTTAATTATCCTTACAAGTTGAGACAAATATACGGTTCCAATCTTTAATTATTATATAAATAAAAGTGATGCGATTTGCCTTGAGAAGACGAACTAAAACAAAAATTTAAATCAAAACTAATATATCATAGAAGGTATAAAGGCTTTAATATGCATATCTTCTTCATAAATGAACGTTTAATTTTTATATTTTTCTAAAATATTATATTGGTAAATAAAAATAGATTAGATTAAATAAATTAATTATTTAATAGATGGTTTAATACTTCAAAAACAAGTATATAATTCAATTACTAAAAATGTAACTATATTTCTCATGCAGTATAATATTAAATATAATTAAATAAGAAATAAGTTTTTAAAAATCTAATTAAGGAAATATTTTTTTTTAATTCAGTATTATATTTAGAGATTGGATTTCATTAATGCTAATATATGAATCATATTTATGATATAGATGGAACGAAAAAATTCTTTATTCAACCCGGAGAATATTTGTGAATTATGTCTTTTACAAAGAACAAACCTTTGTATGCAAAGAGTAGGTATAGGTAATTTTGAATAAAACTTCAATAGTAAAAAAAAAGCTTTTAAATTATTGCTACTTTATGCATTATTAATTATAAATTATTGATATTGGAGTTATTGCTATTATTCATTTCATCAATATTTAATAATATATATTCATATGTATTTGTAAATATTAATTACTTTTACAACAACAATTTTCATTTGTAGTTAAAAAAGATTTTACAATATTGTATTTAAAGTGACGTTTGATTTATATTTTATAAAATATCAATATCATGGAAAATAATACGAATTGAACAAAATGGATAAAAATTTGTCAATTGGAATTAAATTTGTTGAATATTTATGTACGATCGATCTATTTAATTTTAAATTATTTTCAAATAATAATTTTTAGTGAAACTCTAATTTCAAAAATATATAATTGCTTTTGAAATTGTTATTTATTTTAAATTTAACAAATGCATTTTTATTTTATATTTAAACATAAAAAATTACTACAAATATTTATTACTCATGCAGTGATGTAATGTGATTAAAAATAACAAAAAAAAGTTCATATTACAAACAACATTTAGAACAGAAGAATGTTATTGCTTTTAAAATAAAAAAATTAGTTGCTAACTAAATATATTAATTAATTAACGTAAATTCTTAAGGTCAAAAAATTGACTTTAATTATAAAACGTTTACAATGTAGCCGAAGCGTGTCAAACGATAAGTTCATGCAATAACAATATGCAAATGAACTATTTTTCTTTTTGTCTTAAAATCTTGATACATTTGTAACTTTAGTATAACGACGATATGATTTAATTTTATTTTTATATTATATTAATCAGTCCAAGTAATTTGGTATTATTAAATCAATGCAAATTCTTGAATATTTTGTCAATAAATATATTTAATTCGCTTATACATGGGAAATTTATTGTAGATATTAAGTCAACTTTTGAATTACAAATAGAATAAATTTATGTTGTAATTTCTCAATATTATTTATAACGCGTAGATCGTGACAGTTATGAAATCCATTTTAAGAAACATATACATACTTCTGTATAATTCTTACGTTTAACAAAAGTGTTAGCTGCTTCTAAAAATTGAAGAGTCTTTGCCTTTTTGAGTTTTGAAAACTTCTAATTTATTTATTTATTAGTTACTAAATAATTATATATATATATATATATATATATGTATGTGTGATTCATGTGTCAATAAAACATGAAAGAAAACTCAGACATTCAATTATACGCATGTAGTTTTGGTCTTTGTAACGCTAATTATTTTTTATAAATAATTTTTTTTATTTTTACGATGATTCATACATGTCTACGGATGATTTAATCTTCAAAAAAAAAAAAAATAATATTAACATCGCGAAAAGGTTAGTAAGATAATTTCTATGGATTAACTTTTAAGTATTGGAAATAATTTTCGTTCCTTAGCATAAACAATCATGAAATAAAAATAATTTAACAAAATTTCTACAATACATATTTCTTAAATGTACATTTATATGTTTTTTTTTGTTTTTTAAATATAATTGTTTGTGGCTTTAATTTGAGAAATAGTTTGTACTATCTTGCATCACATTTATCTGAAGTGTTGATAAATAATATCAAAGACAATAGTATTTATATACCTTATAACAATATGAATTATGAAAACGGTAATAATTAAAATACATTAAAATAAAAAATTTCACATCTGCTTTTGTAATTGAAATGATTTTATTATCTATACAAATAATGTATATTATCAAAAGAATTTAGTTAAGAAATTAATTATATAAAAAATTATAGTTACTTTGTAACAGATAATAATTCCAATTATAGTCGTACAAAAGGACAAAACTAATTATAACAAGGGAATAAGATAAATTTTTAATCTTCGCTCTTATTACTGTCAAGTATTTTTTTTGTTTTTTTTGTTTTCTTAATCATAAATTAGTCATGCGTTATATTCAAATGTGAAGAAATAAG
The DNA here is from genome assembly GCF_000503995.2 of Ceratosolen solmsi marchali. NCBI lineage: Eukaryota > Metazoa > Arthropoda > Insecta > Hymenoptera > Agaonidae > Ceratosolen > Ceratosolen solmsi. The sequence goes on from NW_011948413.1 coordinate 4,844,131, forward strand.
TATTTTTTCATTTTACGTATTTACGAAGTTTAACCAGCGTGTAGATAATGTTAATTGCAATGATTCACATCTAAAACCACGCATTTCCAAGGCTCGTATGAGAATCTGATTAGCTCATTTGAAAATTCTGGTAATTCTTTTGAGACTTGAACTGACTGGATTTATAATCATTGAAAGTTGCACGTATACGTTAATTAATTTTAACAAATCTAAATCGTAAATATTAGCCATTTAATTTGTATAATGAAAAATGGTATAACGAAAAAGAATAATTATTATAATAATTGTTTTATATTAATATATTAATATATTAATAAATTAAATTAATTTATATTAATTAATAAACACAAAATATATTGTCTATATTGTCAAATATCGAAAAGTTTGTGCAATTATTACGTAATTTCTCTAAGTAATTTCATTGCCATCGAGCCACTAAATTAATGAAAGCCTTAATTTGTATTATCCAAAGTAAATATATATATATATATATATATATATATATATATAAATAGCCAGCTTTGGATTTTAATGGGTATTACAAAGCAAATCATCGTATGTATTACCACACATACATTTATAGGTATAAGAAGAGTTAGTTTTAAGAATTAGCTACAGTATAAATGCGAACTAAGTGGAGCGTCTGTTAAACCGTCTAACATTTGTGTTCGTGCAAAAGCAAAATATTCAACTTGTTTGTTACATTGTAGAGTGGGCAGAAAAACCCGTCTCTTTTTCTTAAATTCTATTATTTCTGTCCTCAATGTTTTTTCAAGAGTTTAATTTATATATGTTTTAAAAAATACTGCGTTCCAAATTATAAAATCGTGTGGCAACCAATTCGAGTATTGTTTTATTTGGAGAAAAAATCGTTAGACAGACACAATGAATACTAATTCAACGACTGTCATAACGTGATATGAGATATTTTTCGTTCTTTTTCTAGCCGAAAAGGATTGGTTCGAGCATAAAATACTCGCCTTCCTCTATTTATTGTCGTTCTTTCGTATAGCACCTTGATTCTACACAACTTGCATACGTGATTAACAACCTATACAGAGATAGATTTTTAGACACGTGCACCGAGTATTTGAAGAAAAGACCAATGCTAATACTGGGAATCGAAGACGGACTCCATTATCAATCGAAGACTATCTCGGTAATTAATATATTGAATATGCCTATATAATACCCAATCGATGATGCTTATCATCGTTGCGTTGATAAAAATCAAGAAACATAAACAGCCTGTCTGAAAAAAAAAGAAATGTCATAAATTTCTCATGGGTTCAGAGCTCGACTAAATAATTACGAGATCGCACTGCGATTCAAATGAGCTGCGCACGAAGCGCGCTATCTCTATCAAGGGAGAAAAATTGCGGATTCCATGCGGCTAAGCTGACACCGAACTTAAAAATCTCGCAAGAAAGTAAAAATGTATTACGAAGAAAAAAGATTGAGCTGCAGGTGATAATCGCGCAACTTTCGCAAATGACTGTGGAGTCAACGTGTTGATACGCGACTCCCACCTTTGAGGAGCCTCCGGGCTTTTTTGCGTAATAAGACGTCATGGTCAGAAAGTATATAAACACACGTCGTAGACTCAGTCGTGGCAGTCGCACCTGATTTTACGACTAATACCTAGGTGAGCATAACATAATCCGTGTTTTCTCATGACGCTTACAAACGCTCATTAGAAATCCTCTCTTCTTTCACCCCGTTTTCTCCCTCTCTCTCTCTCTCTCTCACACATACACACACACACACACACACACACATGAATATATATTACTTATATACAGATTTTTGCTGAGAACATTACTTTTCGAATCGTATTCGAAAAAGTATCAGTTACATTTTGTCATGTTCTTTGTCATTTCTGCTCCAATCCGAATCTCATTTCATCTCGCAAACGTCCTCACCCTCGCATCACAGCAAGCGAATCGTTGCCCGCTACGTTGGTCCGGCCCGAGGCCGCGCTACGAAATTTCCTCGTGGCCTCTCCTTTCACTATTGCGATATCGCCACCGTTTGGCAATCGACTCATGTGTGCATACACACTTTTAGCACTTGGAGAAGAAAGAGACGCCTCAACATGAAGACAACACTCGCCCTCAGCCTGTGCGCCGCCTTGGTCGTCGTCCATGCGGCCGAAAAATACACGACCAAATTCGATAATATCGATGTTGACCAGATATTGAAGAACGACCGGCTCCTCACGCCCTACATGAATTGCATACTTAAGGATACGAATTGCACGCCTGACGCCAGGGAGCTCAAGCGTAAGTCACTCACTGGGCGCGCGCTTTTCCCTCGCGGAATACATTGACTGCGCGTTAAAGTTCATTCGGCGCTTATTTCATAAATGCTCGACAAGTTGGAAGCTTTTAACCGAAAATTATATTTATGAGAACTTCGGAGTTCCGCTCGTGAAACAAATTAAGTGAACAGTTTTACTAGCTATCGTATTATTTATTCAGTTTTTTGTTTTTATTTTTTTGTTTTTTGTTTTTTTTTTTGTTTTTGTTTTTATCATTTGTTTTCTTAAAATCTAGCACATTCATTTCTTGAACTATAATCGATTCACATTGAAAGAAGGAAAAATTACGATTTTAAACAAACAATTTCAGCGTCTAATTTATTGCCTGTAATATTATTAATTGATAGTTTGTCGTTTTAAAAATTCAAGGCTTGCCATGAGCGTTCTTAAAAATCGCTAATAATCCTCCGTTGGCCTCGTTACAATTAACTTTGTTTATAATATTATGCGAAGGCGCAATAGTTCACTCAAATAGAAAACTATCATAAGTAATTCTTTACTTTAATTACGGCTCGCAATTACTCCACTATTTAATTAATTGAATTTATTTCAAACGTACACGCATTACATTAGTACGGTAGAAAAAAAATTTTTAACATTGAGCTAAATATAATGTGAACAAAACCTTAGATATCTGAAAGCTATTTGTAATTTGCTTTCAACATTTATATAAAAGATTTTTCATCTTAATATTCATTAATGAACAGAATCGATCTTTACATACAGATTGATTCATTGCTATCATTATGACTAACATCACTAGACAATTTTCAATAATATTAAATAATCTTAGAAAAATTACATTCGATTAAGGATTTCTTAATAGTTTTGGCATTGATACATATATTTGATCGATCGGTAGGTGTACTTCCCGACGCACTGGCGACCAATTGCTCGAAATGCAGTGAAAAGCAGAAGGCTGGCGCCCAAAAAGTGATTTCCTACCTGGCGAAGAACAAGCCCGATGTCTGGAATGAAGTTTTGGCTAAATATGACAAGAATAACGTCTACAGGACCAAGTACGCCGATGAAGCTAGGAAACTCGGAGTTCCCATTTAAGGCACAGCTTGCCGAGAACAGAGAATATAACGGTTGGCGTATTTTGTTAAAATCGGGGGTTCCGCCACATTGCGTTAACCGTGAGCAATGTTAATGTACTTATTAGATATTTTATTTTTCTCCTTAAACTACATACAGGTACGCAACCGTTATTGCCGTGCGAACAAAACGAAAACAAATATTCATTCAAACGAACGAGTATTGTTACAAGAATATAAAAAGATTTGCACAAAAATAAGAAATAAAATTTGTTATAAAAATTAATACCAGTGTTTAAAATCGATCCTATTCCGCTTGAAATTTCCCTCCGATGGTATTATCGACGATTAAACGAGGTAGTTGAGGAAAAAGGAAAGCGTAAAAAGACGGCAATCTACGGTCATATTTAAATGGCAGCTTCTGGCATCGCATGATCGCCAGTCATCGTCGTGTGCTCCTCGATCCGTCGGCAGAGATGTCGACGGCGCCACTTCTCAGGGAGGTCCCTATTAAAAGACACATCCTCTGTCATCGACGTTATCTAGAAAAAATATTAAAATATTAACCGAAAAGAATCCCAACGTTGTTTCACATTTGTCATTATCCGGCCGACGGGCGTCGGTTGCGCCGACGCAGCCTTCAGCTCCCTTCTCGGATTACCACTTTACATCCTCTTAATAGTCGACCCGTGGCTCGAGAAATCCAATAGTAACGTTGGCGTTTAGCCGCTTTTTGTTTCTGCAATTGAGAACATTAATCATGACCCGAACACCCTTGGCACCTCGCGATCTGCCGCCGTATCTGCCACCAAACTCGTCGCCATACAAAATTGCACGTACTTCCGGTGAACAATAACCGATTTTTTCTTTATTGCCCTAAGCGATTCCAATTGCAGCATTAACGATGCTCGAAAACTGATCACTCGGTGGATTTAAAAGTTCAATTACCAGCTCATTGCTGCTCGGGCGGTTTAATCGATCGACTCAACGTATTGCCGCTCTCTGTTCGCGCATTGACGATCTCGTACTTCGACAGCAGAGACGTAGATCGCGTGGTTTAATCCACCACGTCGTGGCTCGAGACAATCAAAAGTCGATGAAAAACACGACAATGTCAAACTCTGACCCGATGATCCCAGTCACTTTACGAGGCTATCATAAGTGTGAACAAGGCGTACCGAGTCGGCCGGTGATGAATTGCTATCGGCTAAAGTACTAATAAAGCTGCTCGGACACGAGATCGAGGGCGATGAGGAATTTGATTCGGCCGGAGCTATAAGGTCGTTGCAAGCGCAGCGAGGAGATGAGCCAGACAGAAATAAAGTGCGAGTTTTACGGGGCTAAGTACTACACGAGAAAACCGACAAGGTTCGAAGGATCAGCCGAGGAGTAGCTCCGACAAGTGCCGATAAGCCTTGCATCCTCTATTAAACTAAGCTTCGGAACCAACAGGTTGAACAATGTTCCAGGACTCCGATGACAAGTGCATCCTTAAAGACCGTTACTCCCGTGGTCGGCTGGATGAAGTTCACCTTCGTGCGTAACCTAATACAGGCGATTAGCCACTGCAATATCGACGATGTAGTCGTCAACCAGGGTTATGTGCCGCGTTTAAAGATTTTCACGTCAATCGGCGTGTGCCAGCCACGTGCGTTTAGACAATAATTAATTTGTACTTAAGACTTGAGGAACGAGCGAAAAAGTCTGCGCGACGCTTAATTAACATTCAAGGTCGAATCAAAGGATATTCACGTAGATTGTGATATGAGAGTTAAAAGCCCGCAGAGCGATTTCACGATGGCTTTATAATTTTTATAAAGTGCAGTACCTCGCTCATATTCATCAAGATGACCATCAATATCACACAACACTGGTACGAGTACCGCATGGTGAACGAAGTTAGAGGGCATGGAGTACGGCAACCTCTACGTCACTTCCTACTTTCAACAAGCCTCTCATGCTCCGAGCACTCAAGAAACTCAAGTAGACAAAACTGGTTGACCTTTACGATACGCGCCAGAATAAAGACAAGAGGATCGATATTTATGGCCGGATGGCCGGCCAAGTTCCTCCTTGAAATAATCATGGTCCCGATTTTTATTCAGTTTGAACAAGTTACTATCGCACGAATTACTGGACGTCGCGAGAACACACGAGCGACACGAGATAAAAAAAAGGCGATAATATACCAGAGCTCCGGAGTACGTTGTTTAGGTTTAGAGAGTTGATTTGATTAGGACAACCCTGCCGAATCGATGGTTC
>NW_011948413.1:4849777-4862042 GCF_000503995.2 Ceratosolen solmsi marchali
AAGAGTGTTATAATGCAAAGTGCGTCGTCATCGGGCCAAGATAAATAGTAACCGAACAATAATTGATATAATAAATTTCTGGGTATCGCGAGAAATGCGCGAGCTGGTTATTATATTAAATTTCAATCTGCTTTTACAGGCAATGAAATGCCTTGTTCACACGGCCTGCAATATTCTAATATAACTTTTAACTCTTAATGTTATCGCTAATGTCTTAAAGCAATTTTTATTTTTCTATTATATATATATATATATATATGTATATATATTTTTTATTCTTTTTATTCTTTTAAGCATATTCAAATGAAAAACGCAACGAATGGATGTTGTTATTTATACCAATGGAGAAATAGTTTTAACAAATTCTGTCACTCTTTGTAAAATGTAACTGCAAAATGAAATACTTAGCTCATAATATCCATGTATGAAAAATGCCTATTAATTTAACTAAAACATCGTATGTCAATGTAATAATAATTTCAATTTAAAAGTAATTTTATTTCTCATGTTCTAGTTTCCAATTTCAGCACTGCAATTTTCAACTTACCAATAGCACATTTAAAAAAATATATATTTATTTATACATCATCATCATCATCATCCTTAATATTATTATTATTATTATTATTATTATTATTATTATTATATTGATTACTTTAATCGATCTATTCATATCTGAAACAAATAGCTTATTAATAAATTATTCCCTTTTAAGATACGATCGCTTTTAGAGAGTTCCACCGTTTGACATTCATCATGTCTTACGTGAATTTTTCAAAAATAAATTTGTATCGCAATAATTAATTAGCAATCATTTTAATAATCTTCGAAAATCTAATAAATGCTCTAAATCATCTATCTAAAAAATATAACTTACTCCTTATTATGTGTCGAGCAGCATCATATTACATAATGATTTCATATTGTCTTGGATATCTGTTTTATTGATTATGACATCAGAAGATGGAAAATTTAACTTAATCATTATGATAATAAAACTTCAGCAATAATAATTTTCAATATAAAGTTGATCACTGTAATAATTGGATTTGATTATATTAAATTGTATAAAAAAGTTATGTAGACAAAATAATAGTTTCAGAAAAAGACACGTGTTTATAAAGTCACTCTAGGCACGCATATTGATCTGCACAACATGTGATGGGACGAAAGACACTAATGATCGTTTATTAGTAACTTCAACAAAAATAATATACGAATTTTCCTTCATAAATCATATCTCATTATTTTAAAAAAAAGTATTTTAAACGCGATCGGAAGTATATTATAACTATACCTATTAATGGCAATTAAAACAATTCTATTTGATGCAAGATAATTTTTGTTTTTTATTTTATATTCTAAGTAAAAATTAATTTTTAATAATAACAATTAATCTTAATATTTCAAAGGTAATAAAAAATATGGATAGTATTGATAACATCTCATTGTTGTTGGCATTGAAATATTGCTCAAAGTAAATTTTTAAGGCCTACTTTTTATTTTATTGTTTGTAAATATATTGTCATTAAACGTATTTTATATTAGAAACGTTAAAAGATAAATTACTTCCACTTACATGGCTGTGGCGTATTAACGTACAGCAGGCTTTGGAGATTCATGTTTTCGACTATTCGTTATCAATTCCAACTGATTTTATTTTTGATAATAAGGAGGCTCTTATTATGCGTTCAATGTAGTCCTACGAGCAAAGATACATACCACCTAGGATAAGCAACGGAAGATAATGTTAACATAAAATAACAAAATAATGTGATTCATGAACCAAAAATGTTTGCCTTGAGAGTATTCATTTTTTACGATTTCAGTGTAAATCTATTTGGAGATATTTTCATTGAAATATGATTAATTATTTTTTGTCTATTAAATATGGACGTTAGTGCTTTGAGCTACTAATGATTCAAGGAACTCTTCATCTCTAACGTTTGTATAGAAGTATGATTTATGATTATTTATGTGCAATAAATGACAATTATTAATTATATCTTACATTCATGAGTCATAAAAAATATAATTAAGTTATTTAAAGTTAAAACAAATGTATTAATAATCGTTATATTAATGGGTACTAAAATTTTATTGCCCTTCTTAAGTATATTTCCTTTTATAGTTTAGCTGTATATTCATTCTAGACTGTTTCTTTAATTTCTCTTTGTAATATCTTTTCTAAACATAGATTGAAATCAGCTTGAAAATCTTCAGCACCATATATTTATACATTTTATCTTCTTCAAGGAGGAAAGGCACAGGCACGAACTTTTTACTAAACAATTATCTTTCTGTCTTACAAACCAGCTTTCGCATGTATATATATATATATATATATATATATATATATATATATATATATATATGCATGCGAAAGCTGGTTTGTAAGACGGTATAGGAAAATCACTTTAAAAACTAAAACCAGTCATGGCTAGTTACATAACTAATCCATATTGAATAAAATTAAATATTTTTGCCGACATTTCACAGAGCTTATAATCTGAATCGATAAATATTACTTACCTTTATGATATTTTAATATATAGACAATTGATAAACTATTATTAATCGATTACTTGCGAATATATTGTAAAAACTTTTACAATAAGTATATTATCCATTAACCAAATATTGTACAAAATATATCAAATATCTTAAAAACTCGCAAGAAGTTTTTGAATCGCGCGAAAAAAAATAGTATATGAAATTCGATGCACAACGACTGCATTTTTCAAATAATCTATACGTAGTTTAAAAATAAACCGTAAAAATCTGATCTCTTTTAGAGTTTTTTTTTTTTTTTAAGAATATTGGTGAATCACGATTTTGGAGAAAAGGCTTTTCCCTCGACGACCTATTTTAGCCATGTTTACGGTTGATATTTTAATGCTTACGACCGAAATTTCAAAAGAAAGAATTGGAAAGCTATGCGCTCAGGTGTACACGAGGACAATGCGTCAAACGCATCACTTTCGAATGATGCATTAGCCACGAAAGTTTGCCGCGGCTCCAAATAATAGCATTGGGAAACCTCCATTCTCGGAAAATCCTCGAAAATGACTCATTGTCCGTTTTGCCTATTCGCGAGCACTTACCCCAAAACCACACGAGGCGAAGCGAGGGAAAATGTAAATTCATTCGTCGCGCCCAGATTAGCCATTAGAAGCTAATACTGGAAATACAGAGCACGGGCATCGTAACGGTTTTCACCTCAACAGCCTACCGATAAACGAATCCTACCTACCTAACCCGATCCTATTCGTCTTTCACCCTATCTATCTATCCACGTCTACCCCTTGTACTACCATGATCGCTGGTATGTTCAATCGCAAGGGCGAGATACGGCGTCGCGTCGTCAACCCTTACAATAAGCTCTCTTCTACTTCAGGAGTTCGCTACTCCCATTTAATTTTAATACGTCAAATCTCGCGAATGCGGAACCCCGTTGACAACTGCCTCGCGATCCACTGCGCCGAGTGTGTTGTTAAGATGTTTGCGTCATTAGCGATGTCGAGCTCCGAGAACGCGGACAGGGAAATGCGGGTAGCGGGGTAGCCTTACTCTCGTTAACTCGTTAAGTCCGCACGCGAGAACGCTAATGACATGGCCTATAAAGCACGAGGACACTACCACGCTCCGGACAATAGTTAAAGAGTTATGGCCGGCTTAACAATTACCCTCGTGGCGATCTGCCTTGTGATCGCGGCTGCTGAGGATAAGCGCGCCTACACCACTAAATACGACGACGTTGATATCGACGCGGTCATTGGTAACGAGCGATTGCTGACCAACTACGTCGGCTGCCTCCTGGATCTGAAGCCCTGCACGCCAGACGCCGCTGAGCTCAAAGGTGACCGACTGAGGCCTCCGTCGCTAAATTTCATTCGTATTAATGAGAATTCGTATTAAGAATAGAAGGGAATTTTTTGCTCCTGTAGAATAACGCTGGCGCTGATCGTTAGCTCGGCTAAGCTTCCTGCGATCGGGCAAAAAAATGCCATCCGCGGAGCCGAGGGATTGTATTCGACGCTCGGAGCTTCGACTCGAATTGCTACAATGTAGTAACTATTAATGAAGAAGCTACTATTTTTTACCATCGTACCGTGTACTTTTTGCTCTCTTAAATCCTATATCGTAGAGTTCAGCGAATATAAAATCCGAGCAGAGATCTTTGTTTTGAACGTTAGGCGCAAAGGGATTGGCGAACTGGGTAGTAGGAAGGTAATGAAATGGTTGAAGAGCACGCACTCCAGGTGTGATATTTATCATGCTGAAGCAAGACTTGAGTCATAAAGGTTCCATGTCATTCCCCGTGTTTGTAAAATCGCGAATTTTATAGGGCCGTTAGACTTTGTGGAGAAAAAAAAGAGAAGCAAAATAAATGTAGAATTTAAAGATAACGAGAATTTTAAGAAACCACAGTTCGCCATTGCGGTCGGCGGTTACGGATGTGCAACGTAAAGAGTATATTTTACACGGGATACTCTTGATTGTCCATTTTCAGTAAACTATTCGCAACAAGTCAAAATAATCGCTGCACGTTATTGCGGTTATAAAATTCATTAAAACCATCATTATAATGATTATTCGTAGTAATATTTCGTAAGAATAACGGTTACAATAACAATAATGGCGATATAAATAACAATTCGGTAACAACAACGGTAATAATGATAATTATGATGATGATGATGATGATGATGATGACGACGACGACGACGACGACGACGACGACGACGACGACGACGACGACGATGATTATAATAATGATAATGATAATGATAAGAATAAGAAGAAAAAGTATAAGAAGAAGAACATCAAAAACGACTATGACGACGATGATAATGATGATAATGACCGATGATGAGGATCGTAAAAATTAAAAGATTTTGCTGGATTTTCATCGTTGCAAACGATCCTCTTTATTACGTCCCGTGCACGGTTGCGGGATTTATATGTCAATTTTTCATAACTTTTATTAGAATTTACAATACAAATGCCGCCCATCACGCCAGAGAGAGAGAGAGAGAGAGAGAGAGATAGAGAGAGAAATAAAAAGGATAAGCTCGTAAGTTGCTGCGAATTGCCTACGATGTCAGGACTTTATTGCTTAAGGTAAAATTTTTTAATAGATTATTTTTGCCCCGGCGTATAAGTAGCCATATTAATTCTAGCATAAATTATACGGTTAGCTAGGGAACTAATGCACTAATGAAGATTATACGAATGAATGCGAATATCTAATTTCATAGCTTTATTTCCAGGACTTATTTTACCGAACTCTATATTTTGAAATTTATCACCGTAAATATTTTAATTAGACCTCTACGAAAGTTGTATCGAAGGGGAAAAAGTTTTATTACAAGATTCCGATATTAAAGAGAATGTAATAATTTTCTGCAATAATATTGTAAATTATGTATGGAGTGTATATTTTTATCTAAAAAATAAAAAGGACAAAAAAACTTGACGACACGACGACGACGACGACGACGACGACGACGACGACGACGACTACGACGACGACGACGACGACGCGTTATGTTAGCGGCATATTCTTTTTCTCAGCGAATCTTGTTTTATTCTTTACTGTTTTTTCAGAACTTTACACGCTCAAGAGTCGGTCTTCTCGAGAGAGAGAAAAAAAAGTTAATTGTGCGCGCTATAAAAGAATAACATTAGCGCTAAATGTAAGACATTGTAAGCCGCTGTCTTGCATTCGTACATTAAGAGCCAATTTGTTTACATAAATAAAAAATGATACATAAGCTGAAAAACAAATACCATAATTTATAATTGCTTGACGTGACTGGCGTTTTCCATTACCGTCCACGCGATCCGAATGGCCGATTATATAATCCACGTTAGAGTCATACGAAACGGCGAGCCAACAACGATGACGGCGTCGACAGTGTCCTGTATTTGCTTTTCTTTTCCATCCCTCCGTTCATCGGGGACTCATAATATTGACTGACGATTTGAAATGCAGACGTTAATGTTCATTTCCAGCCAACCTCCCGGACGCCCTAGCAACGAACTGCTCGGGCTGCAGTGAGGCCCAGCGGAGGATGTCGGAGAAGCTTACGTACTACCTGATCGACCATCGGCCCGAGGACTGGGCCCTCCTCGAGCTGAGGTACGACCCGACGGGTGCATACCGCGAGCGCTACCTCAGCGCCGAGAATAAGGACAAGGGTGAGGGCAAGGACGTCGACGATGACAAGGTCGAGTGAGGGAGGCAGTGCCTGCAGTAACCGCAACCCGATGCGCGCAAGAAGAAAGGGGGTCGCCTATCTCGGCGCTTAACGTTAAAGTAGATCTCTACGTACGAGGCGCATGTAGCGCCGTGCGCATTATTGTACAAACTCGTTCTTTCCTTTTCCTTATAGCTGCTTCGCTTCTTCGGCTACATGATATATGGGGACGACAGGGCGGGACGTGGCAGAGGCCCAGGGCGAGGGCGGGTGGGACAGGGAATGGGGAGAAAAGAAAGTGTGCGTGCGTGTGAGAGACAGAGAGAGAGAGAGAGAGAGAGAGAGAGAGAGCGAGCGAGGGAGAAGCGACTATACGGTAAGGGACGGAGAAGCAAGGGGAAACGAGAGAAAGAGAAATCAAGCGGCGATGAAAAATACAGTATTACAAACTCATGAGGCGAGTGCCCTTGAGCACGATAGTCTCTGTCCGTCCTCTAGTGCACTGAATCCTTAAATCGTCGGCGGTGCGTAACCCGCGGCGAGGGGAAAAGTCAAGAGCTCGGCTACGCTTTCTCTCGTCGGCGAGGCGCAGCCAGCGGTACACTCTTCCGGTGCGGCTGATATTCCGCGGCTAAATAGTGCGACCGAGGTAAATGAATAAGAGAGCGGTAAATGGGCGAGAGTGAGATGTGGCCAACTTGGGTGGTCCAGCTCGGCGGCTGTTTATGGTCGAGCGCAGATACCTGGTTTAGTTCTCTCCCTCTCTCTCTCTCTCTCTCTCTCCCTCTCTCTCTCTCTCTCTCTCTCTCTCTCTCTCTATTGCTCTTGCTCACTGCTCTTGCTCTTGCTGTTACTCCTGCTGTCGCTCTTGCTCTTGCTCCCTTCCACTTCTCCCTTCCTGCGGGCTAGCGAAGTCGTGTCCCGGGCTCGGCAGCTATAAGTCGGCCTGGGTGGTCCAGGCCGTCCAGGGCGCTCGTCGCGTCTGACTTTACATTCGATTCACTACTTGCGGATGGGGCCATGGCGGCATTCTCTTCTGGAAATCGATCGGCACTCGCGAATTCGTCGCTCGTTCCCTCGTTCGCTAATCCACATACCCGCCGATCCATCCGTTCGCCCGTTCGAACGTCCGTTCTGTCTTCCGTTCGTTGGTTCGATAGTCCGTTCGATCGTTCATTGGCTTGCGCTTATTAGAAAAACCGAGGTCGCGACCACACGCATCGCCAGCGTGTCCTGCTGCTCCCTTTATCTCCTTCCTCGTAAAGCTTTCAGCGGGCGCGCGAGCGCTCTCGTACAAATAGATGCCTCGATAGAGCGCCGTCGGTGATGCTAGTGCCGCGGGCAGAGGGGCAACGGCGGTGGAGGGGAGTTGTGGAACGAAGGAGCGAGCGTGCGATCGCGAGGGGTCAGGGGCAGGGGAGAGGGAGCGTCGTCAAAATGCAAAGCGGTTGGGGAAAGGCGGTGGACGGGTAGAGCGGAGGGGGAAGAGGCGCCCGAGAGTCAGCGCGTACATACGCCCGGGGGACCACCCAGGCGGTGCTCCGGGCAGAGGCGAATAGAGATTCGCGACCACCCATATCGTGGAGGCGAGCGGGTCGGCAGCCAGCCGGACGACACGCCGGCGAGCAATCAATAATTGCAGGACAACGCTCCTCGGATTAATTTGAAAAGAGCGCAAGTGCTTGGTGAATGCGCCTCTCTCGCTCTCGCGCGCTCCTTCTGGGTGGGCCACTCGACGTGGGTGGGCCGTACGACGACGTTTCCTGCCCATCCCCATAAGAGCGCGTGCCGATTTCGTATTAAAGGAATAGGCTCGCTGTGAGAAGGACAACGAACGGACGATCATCGGTGCCCCGATTTTTGCCCCGCTGTCGAGTAGACGAGAAAAGAACCGTGAGCACCGAATTTGGAAGAGCGAGGGGGATGAACGACGCTTACCTAGGACGGCGAGGGGCAATCGGATACGAGCGCGGTATGAAATTGCATATAGGATAATCGGGGTCGACTACTCGCTTACGCAAGCGAGTTCGGCAGTCCAGAGGACCACCCAGAGCGACGGCGGCGCGCCTCTTCCCGCCTCTCCTTTCTCTTTGAGCGCGTCGGAGATGAGGCCGTCCGTCGCCTTTCAGAAAATCGCCATTTTCTCGCTCGCAGGGCTCTGTCAATCTTCTGCCGTTGTTCTTACTGCTGCTGTTGCTGCGGTCTCTCTCTCTCTCTCTCTCTCTCTCTCTCTCTCTCTCTCTATATATATATATATATATATATATATATATATATATTTATCTTTCTATCTATCGACGTGTCTTTTTCTCGATCGCTCTCAGCCGCTCATTTTCACGCGTGAAATCGTCCGCTCTCGGGGGACGAGGAAGGAGAACAATCTGGGTGGTCTCGGTAGAAGAAACTCACCTCTCTTTCTCTCGCTCCTTCCTTCTCTCCTCGCCAGCGCTTGGCTACGTCCTACGAGATGTCGAGAGTGAGAGAGAGAAAGCGTGCCTTATCAAGCAGGGCCCGTCCCCAGCGGCGCGCGGGGCCCAATCATGAGAGCGGCTCGGGCCTCGACACGAACGCCCCAAGCCCAAGTCAGCCCGGAAAAGCCCTGGAATCCGACGCCTTCATCCTTTCGCAAGCCGTCCGGCGAAAAATAATCATGCCCGAGCCTTTGCGCCCTGTGGGACGCTCCCGTGATGTTGCGCAGGGACAAAACGAGGAGCGGCTTTTCCCGTGGGTCCTCTCGGGCACCTCTCTCGCAACCTCGCCCCACTCCCCGGTCGTTTCCCTTTCCATCCTTCTTGAGATACGGCCAAGGCTGCCTGGCACGTTTTTCCCATTGACCCATGGGGACTCGGATTTTCGTTTATCGTTGGCTTTATTGTTTTACACTATTACGAGAAACTTACGTTGCTTATCCGAAACGCTCGACATCCTTCTCTCGGAGCTTCGTTTTGTTCCTTGAAGGTCGACTACGAGCGAGCGACTCGCGTCGCCGCGCGATACATTATTTCTTTTATTATTTAGTACTTCGCTAAGCCTCTTGGAATCAAAGGAGCTAGGAATTACCGCAAGCAATCGCAATTGATCAAAAGTTTAAAACTCATCGTCGTCGCCTTGAATGATATTTGCCTAATGGTCTTTCGGACGATTTTTAGTTATATCTTGTCACGTACGAATACCTTTAACACGCATTTCATTGCCGAAACGTCGACTGTTTTTTACTTGGGCATTTTAATAATTACATCTTATTTCGCTTGGCGAATGAAGAAATAAAATAATAATAACAACAACAATAACAATAACAATAATATTACTACTACTACTACTACTACTACTACTACTACTACTACTACTACTACTACTACTACTACTACTACTACTACTACTACTACTACTACTACTACTACTACTACTACATAAAACAACAACAACAACAACAACAACAACAACAACAACAACAACAACAACAACAACAACAACAACAACAACAACAACAACAACAACAACAACAACAACAACAACAACAATAATAATAATAATAATAATAATAATAATAAACAAAAGGGAAATAGATACGAGCAGAAAAAAATACCAACTTCAAGTTGAGTAATTACTGTGTGGCATTATCTTGCAAAATGTACTATTAAATAAAATATATACTCTGAGGTGTAATAATTATAACTCTCGATCATTGCTCGTATTTTTAAAAGTTTGTTAAAAATTGTTTCTTTAATATAAAAAAATAAATATACAACACGTACGCAGTGGCCCACTGACGTTTAAGGTAACAATTTCCTAATCCACGATCAATAATCGACATTTAAGCTTTCGTTATTGCGGTAAGATGACGGAAAAAGAAGTGGCATGAAGCGAAGACGAGGCAAAGGAATTGTATTTACTAAGAAAAGCGAGTATTGTAAAAAAAAAAGAAGTTTCACCAATAAATATATTAACATAAACGTTGTCGATTGTTGTTATTGTAATATTATAGTCTGCCTAGAATGAAAGATAAAAGAGTCCGACAATGTTGTAGGGCAAAAAAATGTTGAAGCCCTGGCAATTCGTTACGGGCGGCGGCGAGCGTTTTTCCTGAGAAAACGGCCGCGACTCGGTGATCAGCTGCCAGTATTTTGATATTCAAGCGGCATCAAAGGGGAAGGCGGCCAACGCGATGGAACGTGCCGCGCGTTAAATCGTCAGCGGGAGGCCCTCGAGAGCCGCTCCGATAAAAGTTTAAGCGAAGGCAATTATCGGCAATTGTAAATAAAGCGCGGCTAGCATGGGGGGGGGGGGACGAGCGGCAAGGCCGGGCCGTCGAGCGGAAAGGGATGCTGGTGGAGGGGGGGGGGCGAGGTCTCTCTCATTCGTCGTAGCCGGGGCCGCGGTTACCGAGGGGATGGCGGACGGTGGACGTTGGTCGGTGGACGGGGGGGTTGGGGAAGACGCGAGCGAGCTGGGGCCCCGTCGGAGATTTACAGCCCCGAAATTTGGTGAAATAGGAGGGTGGTGGCGAGCGAGGGAGGACTATTATTTACTTAGAAGTCTTCATTGGCAGCGAAGGGCGCGCCGGGCGGGGGCGAGCGGGCTAACCGGATTATCCAGGTTAATTGGTGCATGCGCATCGGCTCTTTGTTTTCTCTCGGTCTCGCTCTGGGCCGCGCGCGGCCGCGATTTCGGGGAGCGGCGCGCGTGTGGTCCCCGTATCCTAGCAACGAGCCGCGGGCTGCCAGGGCCGGCGCTCGCTCCCTTCCGGTCCCCGGGGTACTCCGGTCCCCTCGTTCGTCCCTGATCGGGGCTTGCTTGGCTTGGCTTGGCCTGGCCGGCTCCCACTTCCACGGCCATCCATCGCCACCGTCGCCGCTCGGAGCCCCCGCAAGCCGCCGACGGCGCCGCCACCCGATCGAGCGGCAGCTTCGCGCTCAGTTGCCGCGTCGCGCTTTGCCAGTCGATGCGAAGCGGAGTTTCGAGCAGGTCATTGGGCCTTTACAAGGGTCTTCCACGAGTAGAGCGCGAGCACCGCGCTCGCGACCTCTGTTAGCCTTAACCGTCTTGGAGGACGCAAACGTGGGGACGTGAACGTGAACGTGGACGTAATCGTGAACGTGGACGTGAACGTGAACGTGAACGTGAACGTGAACGTGGACGTGGACGCGGACGTGGACGCGAACGCGAAGGCGAACGTTGACGTTGACGTTGACGTTGAGGCAGACGTGGACGCGCGAGGTTCAGCGCGCCTCCTAGGCTTGAACGTGTCACGTGCGCGCGCGATAACCGCAGTGTGTGTGTGCGACGACGCCCGGGCCCAATGCTCGAGGGACCATGGTCGCTGCGTCCGGCCCTACAGGGATCCTAGCGGGACGCCCCCCCGTCCCTGCGTTCGGGGCCCAAGAGGCCAAGGATGCCAGGCGGCAGCCGGTCGATCGCGTTAAGCATAGGCACGAGACGGATCTTTACGTCAGGCCCAGCTGGACCGACGCAGCACTCGCCCTCGATCAACTCGAGAAGGTACGTGTACCAGCAGTCGTTTCTACTGCGCTCGCTCTTTCCGTTTCTTTCCTTCCCTTTCCTATCCTCTTCTTTTCTCTCCTTTCCATTCCTTTTCTCTCCTTTTCTCTCCTTTCCTTGCCTTTTCTTTCCTTCCTTTCGTTGCTTTCGTTGCTTTCGTTGCTTTCGTTGGCTGGCTGCGCGCCCAAAGTGCACACACGTGCCGCGACAGCGCAGCAGCCGTCGAAACATCAAAGGCGTGCCGCCACCGCCACCGCTGATGCTGGTGCTTCTGCTGCTGCTGCTACTACTACTACTACTACTACTACTATTACTGTTACTATTACACTACTACCACTACACTATTACTGCTACTACTACTACTGCTACTACTACTAATACTAATACTAATACTAATACTAATACTAATACTACTACACTGCAACTACTACACTATTACTGATGCTGCTACTACTACTACTACTACTACTACTACTACTACTACTACTACTACTACTACTACTACTACTACTACTACTACTACTACTACTACTACTACTACTACTACTACTACTACTACTATA